>NC_135491.1:54644779-54967006 GCF_052094955.1 Ictidomys tridecemlineatus | reverse complement strand
TAATTTTAACAAATAAATCAACGTGGGACTCGATAAATCCATGCTTTCCCTTTAATTTCAACCCATGTCACCTGCTTAACTGGTAAAACAAAAATTATGTTTCGATTTTGCATGAGAGTAATATATTTAGCTTCAAAAGACAGCATCAAGTTACTCTAAAGAGAAAATAAATTCTAATCAGAATGGCTGATTTGGAAACTGGGATCTAACAGACTCCAATGACAAATGAGTGACATAAAACATGATACAATAAATTTATACAATAAATAAAAAGATGATAGAAATTATTTTGTTTTTGTTCACGTTAACTAACTGAAAGTGTTCTCCATTTCATTAATTTATAAAGTGATCTGTTGCAGGTGGAATCCCATCTGCACATTGATTCTGTTTCTAATGTGATTCAACATTAAAAATGGAGTTGCTGATTGGCTTACCTGATCATACTGTTTAAAAACAATAGCCTTGAGAGAGTCCAGATGTCGGCTTCTCAGATCCATTTTCACAATCTGATGGTGTTTGCTAGCAACTGTCAGTGCCTTGGATTGAAAATGAGCAATGCTATTAGGATTACTGTTGCCGTGTTTATAATATTTGTCAAGGTTAAATATAGAGGCTACAATCAGTGAACTAAAAAGTGAAAAGAAATGGTCAGTTTAAACAAAAATGTGGTTACTGGCATTAAAGATTCTCATACGGGCAGGCAGTTTTAGAAACGTGATCCTATTTATCCTGTTCAGACTTAAAATGAAAAATACTCAAACGTTTTAGAATATTAGTCATCCAATGCTACAAGAGATTCTCATGCAAAAATAAAAATATTTTAGGAGAACCACTGAAGAAAAAGCTGTGTATTAAATGCAGTTTACAAGAGCTTCCTATCACTTGGAAAACAAGTTAGAAGACTGAAACAGAATTACTTGAATAAGGTAATTTACCTGGTCTAGAGGGTAGAGATAAGTTTGTCTTAAGATACACAGTAAGAATGAATATTATCCTTTTTTAAAGATATTTATTTTTTAGTTTTAGTTGGACACAATACCTTTATTTTATTTATTTTTATATGGTGCTGAGGATTGAACCCAGGGTCTCGCATGAGCAAGGCGAGTGCTCTACCACTGAGCCACAACCCCGGCCCTGAACATTATCCTTTGGGGTGATATTTAAATTACTTGTAGCAGGGTGCACTCACCTGGCTGTAAGTGGATGATTGTCCACTATGTATCCTGAATGAAGAAACCCCAAATGTAAAGAAGTAGAATTAAGTGTTAGAGGGAATAAAAGCAAGCAGCTGTCCATCTGCTGTCCAATAAACCACCAAGGATCTTAAGTGACAGGCAATACACCCTGTATTGCCTACGGCTTTTGTGTTCCATGACAGTCTAGTGGGTAGTACTCCACTTTGCTCTGCCAGACTCAGGTGTACAAGGAGACGAAGCAGCCAGGATGATGGAGTTGCTGCCTTCCAACCAGATGAAGTGGGAGCTCTAGAACAATGGGAGGCGCTATGGTAGTTATGAATGCTAAAAGGGGCAGTAGCAGTTGCCAGGCCAATTTAGGGGTGGCTCATTTTGGGGAAAGATGTGAAAAACTCTGTAATATGCAATGCAGAACCACAAAGAGTGGGATGCTCTAGACAAAAGCTGCATCTTAGGTCACAGCAATCTTCTTGTGCACAAAATGTGGGGACAATGATTATGAATGTCAATAATGGTCCTTAGTAGACACATTGTACAATCAGAAAAAAAAATCACTGTATGTAACCATATGGAAATGTTCTGTTAAGTTAGAACACAAATTACAGAACCATATTTTGTAATAAACATCTTTTGAAACGAAACAGAAAACTAATAGGTTATTTTGGATGAATGGGAATTAAGGGGGTATTGAAGTTTTAAAGACTTTTTAGTGTTGATTGTATTTGTTTTTTACATTAAACATGTATTTCTTCTTTAATTCCAAACTAATACCTGATGCCACATTTCTACTTGTAGATAAAAATGCTTTTCTGCTCCTTATTTTAGAATGGAATTAAATGCAGTATTCTATATCAAATGCTTATTGAGTGGTTTAAATCCATACAGACTTTGAGGTGAGGATAATAGAAGGTTACAGCTAATAGTAATCTGTTCCATACCTGACCCAGAAGGGGCATAATGCTCTTCAGCCTGGAGGAGGTGAAGGCGTAGGGAGTCTGGGGGTAATGCACCACATATGTAGGTTTGTATTGGTTCGGCTTTGTACACTGTGTTCCCCAGGCAATTCGGATCCAGATTGCATTCTCCTCAGCATCTCTGAAGCTGATTGTCACCTTATTGAGAAAAGATTTCTTAAGTTTCTTGGTTAAATCTTATGTGGCACCAACTACAGATTTTTTTTAGGAGCAAATAATATTACTAATTTGGCATGCAGGTTGATACCAGGTACAGTGGTGCATGCCTGAAGTCCCAGTGATTTGGGAGGCTGAGGCAGGAGGATTAAATCAGAGGCCTGCCTCAGCCATTTGGTGAGATTGCCTTAAATCTGAAAAAGAGGCAGGGTATACATACCTACAGGTCAGTGGTAGAGTGCCTTTGGGTTCAATCCCCATTCCTGTGGGGGGGTGGATTTTTTTTTTTTTTTTGAGGCCTGGTAATTTTTCTCCTACTATGAAAGTATTTTGGGAATCCTTGGGAAAACATTTTGATTGTTTTAGTAAGACACATTTATATTTTGCAAGGTCTTGTGGAAGAAAATATTTCTTAAAATCCTACAATAAGGATATGACATTTTAATTTTTTCCCTTCTTCCTTCCCTTGGTTTTGTGGTGCTGGGAACAGAATCCAGGGACTCATACATACCATGCAAGCTCTACAACTAAGCTTTATACCAGCCTGACATTGCAATTTTTCCATAATTTCTTGGCGTTGTCCCGAAAGTGGTGTTCCACATATAAAGGTTTATAAAGACAATTTTACAAATGAGATAGCACAGACCTAGTGCACACTATAAAGCTGGGTAGTAAGATTTCTATGTAGTAATGGCTCTTACACATTTAGCTCAGAAGCTAAAAAGTACTTAAGGAGGAATGTTAAATGACCAGAATATAGGAAGTTCTACTTGGTTTTCAGGTGTAGATAAATAAACTTGGAAATAAGATTACCAGCTGGACTGGAATTTAATAGCCTACTCCCAGTTCTTCAGCTTGCCCTAGTCAACTTCCCCTTGGGCTGAGCCTGGAAAGGAGGAACTCGAGACAGGTACACATGGCTTGCCTGCTCTGTTCCTCTCCTGCAGATCTTACTACAGGAAAAACAAGTTGTTACATGGTGGCTGCTGGTGCTAGCAAACTCTGCCCCCTTGAATCTGGCTGCTTTCCCAAATCCCCTTGGTACAGGAGACAAGGAGTTCTCCCATCCTGGGTGTGGAGGTGCAAACCTTGGTTGGCTCCCTTGGCAGCTCAGTGGACCTCTGTCAGCTAGAATAGAAGGGGGTCTTAACTCTGGAGAGCTTCTTTGCTTCCCATTACAAAAGCAACAATGCCTGTAAAATCAAGGGTGCTCCAGAGTTGTGCTGACCAGTAACAGAGCCATTAGCCACACGTGGGATTATTTAAAGGAAATTCATTAAAGTTTCACAAGATGAAATGTTCAGTTGCTCAGCCATAGTAGCCATAGCCATATCTCGAGTGCCTAGCAGCTCTGTGTAGCTACTAGCTACTGTACTGGACAATGGTGACAGAGAAGATTTCATCACTGCAGTTCTTTTGGATGGCACTGCTTCAGAGAAAGAAGCATCAGGCTCTGAATGCACAGATGAGGGGAATTTAAAAACTACCTAAAGTGTTTGTCTTTGATACAGAGTAAAACATTGTGGAACATGACTAATTCAGTTTCTTACAAATAATAATAATAAAAAAAAAAACCCAAGACAGTAGCGGAGATGTCATTAAACTGAATTTTATGCTTACATTTTTTAATGCTCTCTGAAGAATTTTCTTAAATGAACGTTTGAATTGTTCCATGTCAAAAAGGTCAACATCTTCATCTATCAAAGTGAAAAGAAAAATTAAGGGAGTTACAATGTATTAAAAAAAAATATTTGCAAAGGACCCCAAAGTTAAGCATCTTGTGCAGACTCAGAGCAAGAATGATCAGATCACACAGGGGCTTCCACTCACTATCCGTGACATGGCACCACCGGATGTTAAGTGTAGCAGTCTCCTCATTTCAAAAGAAAGCTAAGAGGACACACTGCTGTTCATCTTAAATTGTCAAGCTATCAAACCCAAATGTTCAATTTAAAGTAGAAAATATTACCTGGTTCTTTACTCATCTGAAAAACATCCCAAACTTTTTGGTGCCGATGTACTTGAGTATCTGAGAAAAGAAAGCCTTATTTATATTGTATCTTAGGACTTTGAAATAATGTGCTTATAAATACATATTTTCAATAATATAACTGAAGGAAAAAAATTGTAATTCACAAGTTGAGTGATTCTTATCCAAAATAAACTTTTATATGGATTAAATTTAATTTTTTTAAGAGAGAGAATTTTTAATATTTATTTTTCAGTTTTCGGTGGACTCAACATCTTTATTTTATTTTTATGTGGTGCTGAGGATCGAACCCAGTGCCCTGCGCATGCCAGGTGAGTGCATTACCCCTTGAGCCACATCCCCAGCCCCATTAAATTTAATTTAAACATAAACAAATCCTAATTATCAATTCAAACCAACCTAGATAATACAGTTCGGTTCCATCACTTATTCTTAGAGCATTTATTATACCCACACAAATCTACTCCACATAATGCAGAATTTCTCTGTGTGCCAGAGGAACGGACTCACCCTGCCTTGTTCCTTCCAAGGCACTCATACTACCTGATATTACATATTCAGGCACTCATTTATATACTACTTGTCTACCCAGCTAGATTCTCATGGAAATGAGGGCCTCATTCACACTCTAGTCCTAGATCTAAGCGCTGGGGCAAAAAGCCTTCCGTGTGCATCTTGAGAAGGAAGGGATGAATGTGCCAAGGTAGTCTTTAGGAGTGCAAACTTGGGAAATAACCTAGAGAGTTAGCATGTTCAGCCCTAGACCACCCCTGCACTGACCTCCCTGTGTCAACCCAGACCAGGCTTCCTCCATCCCAAACAGAGGGGTGTGGGCACCAGCACTCCCGGGCCCCACCTTACAGTGCTTCTGGCACTTGCTTTTCTCCCCTTTTCTTGGGTTCAGCATCGATTCTCTTTTGGTGCCTGGATATCCCCTTGCCCGCCTTCCCCTCCCATTATGGCAATGGGCCTAACAATTCCCACTGATGACCTGCTTTTGACTAAAGCAAGGGTAAACAGGTACACTGTAGTGCCTGCTCAAGAGATAGCACCCTAAGGTCTTTTTTCTTCTAGTACACTCTTCCTTGGTCCTGTGGTTCACAATTGAGATGGTCTGCTAGTTGGTCTCTAAATAAGGTGGGTGTAATGATAGGAATAAAAATTATTTGTTAATGCTATTAATCAACAGTATCTAAAGGTTCATGAAATGAATGGCAAGGACTTAAATACAAAGAAAAATATTTCTTATTGAAAGAGAACACAGGCTAGACTAGTCCTTGGCTTCTGTGACAAATGTTATCCACCTGCGGGTGAAACTTCTAGGCTTCTCCTCTGGTCTCACAAGCAGACATATGTGCTTCCACTTGCTCCCCTCAGGCTGCCTGAAAGCCCCTTCAGTTTGAATCCTGGTATTCCTTGCCCCACCAAACCCTCTGTCACCTCCCTACCACTTCACCCAGGCCACAATCCTCTCATTTGTACCTCTCCAAAAGACTCCCACCGGCCCTCTCCATCCTCTCTAGTCTCTGTGCTGTAACTACTTCTTTCCTGCTCATAATCCTTCAAAGACTTTGAATTATTCTTAGGATACAGAATAGGCCAAAGGCCTCTCAATTTTTATTAACAGACTCCCCTCCCTGAACCCTTGAGCCCAGCTGGACCCCTCTCCTGTAGCACTGAGCTTTTACTACCCACCTTCTCTCTGCTCCTAGGTATACTTTCTCTTGTTTCTACCCTTTCCCCTCTTGCTCTTTAACCTCCCTTCTCACCTTTGCCTGGTTAGTGTAACTCATCCTTTGGATCACAGCTTAAATAGTGTTACCTCAGGAAGTTTCCCTAAACCCCTGCAGAACAGTGGGTCTCACTGTGCTCTCATAAACCTAGTATGTATTTTGGTGAATTGTTTAACCTCTCTCTTCAACTGACTAAGGCATCTAAGGAAGTGCCACCCGTTCTGCTGACCACTGCCTAGCATACTTCTTGGTACACAGTGAGTGCTTAATATTTAAATAAATGCACGAGAAAAGGGAACTATGTGGATACACATTTGTGGCTTAGAATCCAACTGTTGGAAATGAGACAAATAAAATCAGAGGCAAGTACTCTAAATAGATTCAGTTATGTCACAGTTGGAGCAAAGTGTTAATAAAGATGACATATGATACACTTCCCTGTCATAGAACTAACCAGTAAATACCAGGCCCTGTTCTAAATACTTGTCGTGCACTCTCTTATTTGCAATCCTCACTACAACCTTATGTGATATTATCATTGCTATTCAGATTTGTCAAGTAGAAATACTGAGACACAGGAATGTTGGTCACTTCCCCCCACCCCCACCCCCGTGCTCACAGAGACGCAGTGATGGAGCCATGAAACCAACCCAAGGAATATGGCCCTGTGGTCCACATTCTTGGCCCCACATTGATAAAAAGTCAAAACCAAAACCAAAAACATATTTCTCAAAACAAAATCCAAGAAATAGAAGGGCAGAAAGGTGAGAAGCTACAGTGTAATAACAAATTCTCAAAAATGCATTTTCAAATTCTACAATAATATAAAGCCCAACAAATATTTTTTGCTTATGATGTGCCAGTTTCTGTGCCAGGAACCCACACATTCTCACTGATTTCTCACAACAGTCCTTGAAGTAGGTACTACTCAGCTCCATTTACTTAGAAGTCGAGGTTTAGAGAAGTGATACAACTTGGAAAAGGGTACGAGACAAGTAAGTGGCAGAGCTAGGACTGGACACCAGGTTCCCTTGACTCTAGAATCTGCATCCATATGTACACAGTTGCCTCTGATAAAACTGGCTGAGTAAATACAAATCATCAAAACTTACAAATGATGTCTAGAAGGGCTGCATCGTTTATACTTGCACACTTCTCCTGGAAAAGAGGATAAACAGGAAATGAGATAGGCTTGGTGCTACCCCCTTAAAGCACACTTTAGGACAGGTTAGAACAGACTCAGCATGCCCTCCGCACTCCACTGACCACCTGTCTCTCATCCACTTTCTCCTGTTCACCAACAGACAAACCTGATTCTGGTTGTAGTCCAGGCACTTAACAGCTATTCTCCCAGAATTTATCCTCTATCACTTTTTAAAAAAATACATATTTTCAGTTGGAGATGGACACAATGCCTTTATTTTTATATATTTATTTTTATTTATTTAATATATTTATTTATATATTTATATATTTTTGTATATATATTTGTGTATATATATATATGTATATATTTGTATATAGTGCTGAGGATCGAACCCAGTGCCTTACACGTGCTGGGCAAGCGCTACAACTCTACCCGCTCCGTATCACTTTTAACTTTTTGTTCGTTTATTTTTGGTGTCATGGATTTTTAAAAATCAACTTTATTAAGGTATAATTAACATAACACTAAGCTGCACATATTTAAGCTTAAAATTTGTAAATTTGGACTTATGAATATACCCATAAAAATGTCATCACAATTTAGACAGAGAACACATCCACCAACCCCTGATATATATATATATATATATATATATTTTTTTTTTTACTCCCCTTGCCCTTTTTCTTGGTGTCTTTTTTATCCTCCCCTTCCACCCTTCTCAGTCCTCACCTCTCACTCCCACTCCTGGTTAAGACCACCACTGATCTGCTTTGCCACCACACATCTGTTTGCATTTTCTGGAGTTCCATAAGGACTCCGGTTCTAACATGTCTGTACTCGTCTGTGTGTTACTGGGGATCGAGTCCAGTGGCTCCACCACTAGATTCCATGCCCAGCTCTGTTTATTCTTTGTCTCACTAAGTTGCCCATGCTAGTTTCAAACTTGTGATGCTCTTGCTCCAGCCTCCTGACTAGCTGGGATTACAGGTGTGTGCCACTGTGCCCAGCTTTGTCTGGCTGCTGTTATTCAGCATAATGATTTGATACCTAACCATATTTGTTCATCTATGAATGATTCATTTCTTTTTTACTGCTTAGTATTCTGCTGCATAGATTGATCATCATTTGTTCATCTATTTATCTGCTGATGGACAAATTTTCCAGATTTTGGCTATTATGAACACTGCTATATAAGTGTATATATATTTGTGTGGACATGTTTTCATTTCTCTTGAGTAAATAAATGCCTAGGAGTGGAATGGCTGAATCCATGGTATGCATTCACTTTAACTTTTAAAGAAATTTCCAAACTGATTTCCACGGTGGCTGTACTCCCATTTGTACTCCCACCAGCAGTGTGACAGTTCTAGTTCCTCCACAAATCAGCTACCAATAGAAGTATGATCAACCTTAAACTCTAGCAATTCCAATATGTTGGGATATTTTAGGGTTTTAAATTTCATTTTTCTAAAGATTAATGACTTTGCACATCTTTTCATATGCTCATTTGCCATCCATGAGTCTTCATGGGACAGTATGTGTTGAATTAAATCTTTTGTCCATTTAAAAAATTGGGTCATTTTCTTATTATGGAGTCCTGAGAAATTTTTTATTCCTGCAGTGCTGGGGACTAAACCTAGGGCCTCATGGATGCGAGGAGAAGTACTCTAACACTGAGCTACACACCCAGCTGGAGTTTTTAGAATTTATTTATATGCTGTAGATACAGACTTTTATCAGATGATTTCAAAAATAGTTTCCACCAGTCTGTGGGCTTATCTTTAGTTCTTTTAACAATACTATTCAAAGAAAAAGTTATTAATTTGGGGAACATGTAGTCTGACAACTTTTTTTCTTTTTGAATTGTTTCTGCATTGTACCTAAGAAATCTTTGACTAGTCTAATGACACAAAGATTTTTCTCCTGTTTTCTACTACATGTTTTAAGATTTTTAGGTATTACGTTCAGGTTTTAGATCCATTTCGAAGTGTATATATATATTTATATACAAAAATATATATATAAAGAACTTCACTCCTTTTTCTTTTAAATATATGAATATCCAACTACTGCAGCACCATTTATTGAAAAGATTATCCCTTCCTCACAGAATTACTCTTTTTAAACTGATCAATAGTACTTTAATTAAAAGTTCTTGGCAATGTTTTAGTCTAAATTTTTCATAAACATAACTAGTAAAAGACATAAGTTAAACAACACCACTTTAGAAAAAATTTGCAAATTGTTAGACCAAGAATTAATTTGTTTTTATTCAGTTAGTAGGTCATATTACTAGATCCCGGTCTTTTTTTGTTGGGGGGGGTTTGGAGAATCTTTTCAATGAAGTAATTGAGTCATGACACCACAATGAATGTATATATAGAATTGAGAGAGATTTAAAATACCATATAATTATTTCAGCTTTTAGATCACTAAAGTCAAGCTTTGCCTGCTGGTTATTAACCCTCATCCCAAATAATCATTTAATATATACTGTGCTTCATTGTACTGATGCTATTCAAGGCATAGATGTAAGATCTATCCTTCGGATAGAATTACTCTTTGAATCTTTATAAAGAATCAGTTAACAACAACAACAAAAACAAGATGACCTAAGAGTAGAAGAGCATGGCTCAGGGACTGGGAAAAGGGGCTGGAGGTAGAGAGGGGAGAATGGGAGAGGGTAGAGGGAAGCATGGACAGGATAAAAAATGTGTGGACTTAAAGTTTGTCAGTCATCTTGAATTTGGGTAGTCTTAGCTCTCCAACTTTTATCTTTTTCTATTTTAGCTATGCTGGGTCTTTGGCTTTTACATACAGATTTCAGAATCAGCTTGACAATTTCTATAAAAATGCCTGCATAATTTTTTAAAAACATTTATTTTTTAGGTGTAGATGAACATAACACAATGCCTTTATTTTTTTAATAAGGTGCTGAGGATCGAACCCAGGTCCCGCCCATGCTAGGTGAGTGCTCTACCGCTGAGCCACAATCCCAGCCCCCCTGCATAATTTTGATTGGGATTCCAAGGGATTCTCAGAATAATCAGGGGAAAACTGACAACAATATCAAGTTTTCTGACTTACAGTCTTTATTTCATTTATTTAGGGCTTCTTTAATTTATTTTAGCAATATTTTGTAGGTTTGTTTCTATTCTTATTTGTAGGAATTGTTTCTATTCCTATACATCTTGTTAAATATTTCCCTAAATATTTCATACTTTTTGATGCTAACATAGATACACATGTATCTTTGAATTCTAGTATCCAACTATTATTACTGGTATAGAGAAATATAATTAATTTTTACATATTGATTAATTTTTATATACTGCTAAATCCATTAGATCTAATACCTTTTCATTTTTCATATTGTTGTTCTGTTTTCCAGCATCCTAAATTTTGTTGACATCTCTTATCTCCTGGGGTCTCCCTTTATTTCTGGCCTTGGAGAGTTATGCTTCAAAATAATAAATCTTTCTTAATGACTTGTAAATATTCTTTTTAAGTTTTAAAATCAGTTTCTTCAACTCTAAGGGAAGGAAGAAAGAAAGGAGCAGCATGCTGCTGTTCAAGCTGAGCCTTTTTTCCTGCAGGTCAGCCAAGTGCTATACGGTTAAGCTGCAGCTCCTGCCCTGAGTCTGATTTTTAAACACTGTTACCTCACACAGCCCAACCAAGTCCTGAACCAGACATTCCTTTCTCTGCCGGAAGTTTATGGTCTGAAGTTGGTTTTCAGATAAAAAATCCCAGGCTTTTAAGATTGTCATCATTTCATTCATGGGGATTTTCAAGATGGTCCTCCTGATAAATTCAGCAACAGTCTCATCCATCTCTTTGGCACTTCAACAAAACAGAAACAGAAAGAGCACAACAAAGTACCAATCAAATATTGAAGTTTAACTAAACCGTGAGTTTTTCAGTATCATATTTCTAGCTACGATTTTGCTTTAGAGCTCAAATATCCAAATGTTTTCCCCCTTTTAGCCACTCTGCAAACAAAGGATTTAACTTTTTTAAAAAAAGTATTTAAATATACCTTAGAGTTTTATAAAAATACATTTCTTCCCCACGGGTTCATATCCTGCAAGTTTGATCCCCAATGTAATAGTAATGAGAGTGGGTGAATCTTCAAGAGGTGGAGGCCTAATGTAAGGTACACTGGTCACTGGGCCAACATCTTCAGAAATGATGAATGTCTTCTCATGGCAACAGGTCAGGTCTCAGACTGGATGAGTTCCCTTGAGAGTGTGTTGTTCTAAAGTGAGTCTGGCTTTCCCCACTTGCTCTCTTGCTGCTTCTCTAGCCATCTGATCTCTCTTCTGTATGTGTTGCTTTCCTCTAATACATGCTGCCATGAAGCCTTCCACATGCTCTGATGCAGCCAAGTAGCTCTCACCAGAGGCCACCCTATGGTGGACTTTCAATCTCTAAACTGTGAGCTAAACAAACCTCTCTATTTTATAAAGTAGGCAGTCTCAGATATTTTGTTATGGCAACACAAAAGAGACTAAGAAAGCACTATTGCTCCTTTCTTGGCTAGAGTACTCTGATCTTTTGATAGAAAGGATATGTAAATCATTCTTTCATTCACTGACTCATGTAACCCATTTCTGAGCACTGTATGGTAGGAATTTCTCAGTATTGGGATAGTTATATTTTTAGCCAGGAAAAAAAAACACCCATGGAATATCCATTCTACTGAGCACAGAGACAACAGGAAAATCACAAAATGTTAAAAGAGGAAAATTCTCTGAAGAAAATAGAACAGTGAGGTGTGAGTAAAGAGAAATTTAGGCCATATAGAGGTGATGACATTTGAGGCAATCCTTGGAGGACAGGGAGTGAGTCATGCAGTGGAAGAGCCTTCTAGGATGAGAGAAGAACAAATGCAAAAGTCTTGAGGCCTATGGACTTCAAGGAACAGTGTGGACAGAATTAGGACCATGAAAACAAGAGTCTAACTTGTTGACTTGTCTAGATAGAGGCCTCCATTAAGGTCAAGACTAGAATGTTCACCATGATCTCTAAGGTCCTGTATTGTCTGGTCCTTGCTTTCTTAGCTTTCTGAGTTCCAGCTACACTGGCCTCTTGATTCCTACAAGACAGAATGACCCCTCTGGTGATGTGCCATTGTACCTGCAATTATCCCTGCCCAGAAGATTCTTTTTGTATTCACTCATATTCATGGGATTTCCTGTTGTAAATCAGGTATGTTAGCTTCCTTCTGCTGTAACAAATACCTGAAATAAACAACTTATAAAAAGCAAAGATTCATTTTGGCTCACGGTTTCATTCCATGGGCTTGGCACGTGGCTCTGGACCTGGGACAGCACAGGACATCATGGAGTGTCTGCCAGAGATCTTTTCATCTCATGGAGGCTGGGAAGCAAATGGAGAGGGAGAGTGTCTGGATCCTAGTCCCCCAGTAAAGACACCCCCGCCAATGACCTAACTTGCTTTCAAGAGTTCCCACCCTCTTCTACCTCAGCCCAATTTCCTTGGAGTCCCCAGGCCTCAGCTCCTGAAGATTTCACCATCTGCCAACAGTGCCTTAGGCTGGCAACCAAGCCTTTAGCATGTGGACCTTTGGGGGACATCTGAGATCCATATCACAATATCAGGTCTCAGCTTGGATGGTTTATCCGAAGACTTGTTCTGAAGACCCAATCAAAATTATTTCCCCATTTCCATTGCTTATTGTCTTTACAGTACTATCTGAAATTAACCATATTGTTTTATTGTACCATGATATTTTATTATGCTCCAGGGCACTATGCCTGTTTATTCATAGCTATAACATTAAAATGCACAACAGCTTCTGCCCAATCAGTAATTCCAGTCAGTCCAAGAACCTTCTCACATGTACCGGATAAATACTTGTGGAACAAATAACTAGACACTATCCCTAAGCAACATGCCTGAGATACAACCTGGGAAGGATTTGGGTTCAACAGTTAGTGAAATATCAAACCAGCTTCCCCTATTAGGAACACTTGTGAGGGTTTTTAAAAATGAAGAGCCTGGGGTCCACTAAATAGAATTGGGGGAGGGCACATGTAAGTAAGGTTGGAGATTTACTATTTTTTAAGAAGCACATCAGATGATTCTTAATCTTAGGTCAATTTTGCAGAATGCCATTCTAAAGAAGTCTGGTAAAAAGATCACACAATCTCACCAGCAAAACGACCTTTAAAATTTGTCTACTTCCTAGTGCTTTTCGCACAGTGTTCGACATAGAGCAGGTACTTAAGGTGTATTTGTGGAATAAATAGATCAGAAAAAGATCCTAGGTAACATTCCTGTACACATGCACTGCTGCAGCAGAGCGCATACGTCTGAAACGAGAGATTGCGTGAACAAAACGACGGAAGCGAAGGGGAACTAAACACCAAAACAAAATTTCAACTCCAGGCACCTTAGAAACCCACAGCTGAACGCAGCGTCTTCCGCCACGTGACCTCAGCGCGGCTTGAAAGCAGATTTGCGCTTCACGCAAGGTCCCGCCCCACGGCGGGCGGAAGTGAGGTCACCCGCCGTCTTCTACCTCAGCCCAATCCAAAGGCCCCACCTCCTGCCCAAGACCCAGAGCCAAACCAGGGCCTTCGGACGTGCGGCAGTCGCAGAAAAGGCTCCCTGGAGGTCTGGGGTCTGGCTTATCCGAGGCTCTCACCACCCTCCGGCCCGACCTCAGGCCTCCAGGGCTGTCTTACCGATCCACATCTCCAGCAGTCCCCTCAGCAGCGGTACCCGCCGAGGCGCCTTCAAACCCACCAATGACAGTTCCCGCCGCCTGCAGGCTCCGCCCCTGGAGCTCACATTTTGTCCTGCGCCCGGGGCACGGAGGACCGCGAGGGCCGCGAGGGAAGTGAGGCTGGGTGAACTCGCGGCACATTCCCCAGGAGGAGAGGTTGTGAATATACGGGGGGCTCGGCCACAAAGCCCGCTTCCTTCACTGGTTGGCCGCACGGGCGCTGTAGTGCTGGTGGACACGCTGTCTTTCCCCCTTGGCGCCGCGGGATGGGCCCGTCCGGGCCGCCTTGCGCATGCGCCCAGGCCGCGACGGAGGCGGGGCGGGTCGCGGCTGGGAGTTCGCTTCCTGCGGGACGGCTGTGCGAGCCCTGGGCACCCGGCCTTCGGGTCTCTGTAAGACTTGGCTTTCGGCCGCGAGTCGGTGAGTCCTGGGGGCGCGGGGGAAAGGTTCTGAGAACCGCGGCTGGGCCTCGCCGTGTCTGTGCGCGCGTGGAGGCCGTGACGCCCGCGTCGCTCGGGTGGCCTGCCCTTCGCGGTGCCTAGGTGGCTGAGCGAGGAGGACCCGGCGGAGCCACGGGCCGGGCAGTTCTCAGTGGTGGCTCAGGTGCTTCACGAGTGCTCTGCCCTCCGCGTGCGCTGGGGACATGCCGCCGCCCCAGGCAGCCCATGGGTGTCCTGCACTCCTGACCCTCGGCGTCCGCCCGCCCCTCGCGAGCCTGGTGACCTTGGCTGGCCCTCTGCTTCCGAGCCTCGGCCGCCGCGCCTGCATAATGGGTGTTGTCCACGCGTCGGTTTCCGAAGCGCAGTTTGAAAACGCGGGGAGCGCCTGGCAGGCTTCATTATTGCTGTCACTGGAGCCTTCTAGGGCGCCTTTTAGCTTCAGAGTTGCCCTAATCCGACTCACGATCCCCATCGTTGCACTTGTCCAGGAAAGTAGACGTTCTCACCTTTTGCGGGCTTTAAAGATGACCGTGCTGGTCTTCACAGGAGACGTCTTGGGTAGTCTTAAGGAAGCGGAGAACTTGGGAACCTTCAATGAATGTAAGTGTGCAGTAGCAAGGGCCCTCTGGTGCGGCACCCTTTCCCTAACATACAGGTCTTTGCACTTGTTCAGTTGGTTTAAAACGAGTCCTCAGTAGCTTTCCCTAATCATTTCTGTACTTGCTAGGTGCGAGGCCTGTATCTTTTTTGTGTGTTAGGGTGCGAATTATTTCTCAATCTCTGATAAACATAAATTCAGCATTCAACACACTCGTTGGTCATTTTCTGCATGTTTTTACAGGAGCATCCTGTCAGTCATCTCCGCACCTTCCACATGTATGGGTTAATGTTGTCTTTGAAATCTTCGTGACTTGGCAGAGGGCTTCGCACCTAGCAAGTACAGATAAATGATCAGGGAAAGCTACTGAGGCCCAGTCCTTGTGCAGTTATTTGGAGAAGTCATTGTTAAGTCCTCCCTAGTCAGCCTCCTGGTTGCTGTCAGTAGCAACAGGTCTCTACCCTAGGAGTGATGTAGTTCAGACTCGGTTGCTTTGCAGCAGTGATGAGGAGTGAGTAGGGTGGACACACTCATGCTGTTTTTGCTACCTCTGGTGCAGCATGGTTCATAGTTTGAAAAAGTTTTGAAAGTACTCATTTAATTAGTATCAGGACTTTATGAAATATAGGCTTTATAATAACCATTTTAGGAAACATTAAATATTGATATTTTTTTCTAGAACAGATCTTAAAGAGACCCTGAACAAGAGACTTTTCCGACCTTTTTTTTTCTTCTTATTTTAAAATAACATTAGAAATTTTAACTGTAGTATAAATTTATTTCTGGTACAGCCAAACCAGTAGCAAGGTATTTCCAAAGGAAAAAAAAAACAGATGGCATTAAAATACAGGGTTTCCCCTGTGATTATAGATATTCCAAAGTCTGTTATTGGAATACTTATCCCTTTTCTTTGTATTGAAGTTCTTTATTTATTTTCTAGAATTGTGCCATCTTGTGGTTGAAATGTACTCTCTCAGAATATTCATTAGGAACATTTTGCCTCACAGTTGTGGTAAATGAAGAGTAAATAAAATAAAATTTTAGTTTTTATATTTTTATTGAGAGTACCCTGAGAGTACCCTACTGCTTTCACCCTCCCAGCCAACCCTCAAGAAAAAGTTAAAATTGCTTTATTAGGAGCTTTATTAGCCATATAGTAAAATACCAATGTTTCACAATGGAAAATTTTTGTTTCATTGAACTATCTTAGTATCCTTGTGTTCATACTTGAGGAAGCTGGAACGGAGAAGGAGGTGTAATTGTGACAAGTTTATCTTTCTGGTGACTTATAAAGATCAGTGTAAAGGTGGAACTGAAGTTTTGTGTTTATATACTTTCTTTTAGTTTGTAAGAAATACTTTGAGTTATAATAGTGTTACTAGAATAGACTTTTAAAAATGATTTCTGGTAAGATTGAAATTTTGTGTTTAATACAATTTGGATGGGATTTATTACCCTCATTGCAAACACTGTGCACAGGGTCTTATTACAATGAATGTTCCCTTCACTTTTGTTTCAACCGTGGTATTGATGTTCATATTTACTTTGACACTACCTTTCTTTTAAAAATATTTATTTTTTAGGTGTAGATGGATACAATTCCTTTATTTTTATGTGGTGCTGAGGATAGAACCCGGGTTCTACCGCTGAGCCACAATCCCAGCCCAACACTACCTTTTTGAGATTGTTTTCTGGTATGTGTGTGTGTGTGTGTGTGTGTGAGAGAGAGAGAGAGAGAGAGAGAGAGAGAGATAGATAGAGATGCTGGGTATTGAATCCAGGGTCTTGCACCGGCTAAGCACATACTCCTCCACTGAGCTACACCTCCAGTCCTTCTGGATTCTTAGTCATAGCAAGTGTTTATTCTTTGGATGTGCATTTTATTTTTGGAAGTGGCTTGAAATAAATTAATTGGGAACTTATATTTGAGAAGAAACTTAAGAATATGATGAAGAATATACCCTATAATGTCCTATGTTGATGTAGCCAGTCTCTTTTGGGCACATTACAACAGATAAAACACAGGTGCACATGGCCTGTTTTGTTGTTAGACTCCCATGAACGTGACATCTGCTTTTGTACTTTCACCCTTTGGTTCCAGTTTTATCTTCAGACACATCACAGAGTAGATTCAGGTCAGTCTTTCACACCATATGACTGAGAACTTCAGAGACACACATGCCATACTTACTGTTCACTATTTCAAACACACAAATTGTTTTAAACCTGTGAGATACAAGTCAAAAGTTAATTCCTTTTTATGGAAGAGGAGACAGATCTCAAATTAGTAACCAAAGTTATATAACCTAGGAAAGTCAAGTCCACAACTTTTGTCCTAAATAAATCTACACACATTTTCCTTCAAATCCAATGTCCTTTTTAATCTGACTGTTTCTTATTTGTATCTCCTCTCTGTTGTGGGCTTCTCTAAGTTGGTAAGTAGTCCCTGTTTCATCAGTGGTTTTCTGTTTTAATCTAGTGTCAGACCCATTTCTAACATGAACATCCCTCTCCATGCCTGGTCCTAGTAGGATTTGTCAGTATTCTGTGTAGGCTGACCAGTGACTAGTATAGTAATATTCTATTTCTTGATATTCATAAGCCCTCTATTAGTAATAATACAGGAAAGTACCATATTAACGTATTTGGAATTTAGGCCTGGAATTAGTGCCTAGTAAACTAGGCCAACCAGAGGTTCTTTGAGAAGTTTTTTTCTTTATTATTTTAGTTGTAGATAGACACAATGCATTTATTTTTATTTATTTATTTCTATGTGGTGCTGAGGATCGAACCCAGTGCCTCACTCATGCTAGACAAGTGCTCTACCCCTTAGTTACAACCTAGCCTAAAACAGTTTTTTCCTGTCTGAATTTATTTCATGCTAAGAAGGTATGTCTTTACTATTTTGAACATGGGAAAAATCCGTCAGGATGAGAGGTGGGTAGTTAACTGTCACTTACTGTGTGACCTGGGACTTAATTTTTCTATGAAAATGTGGGTGATGCATGTTTTGACCTACAAAAAGATAGTTTCTTTAAGGTTCAGCTGAATTTAAAAGGGTATTATTCATTTTGTATGGTTGTTGGATCGTTAAGACTGTCTAGCACATTAATTCACCAAATTATTTTCTAAGCTAATAATGTTGATACCATCTTATGGTTTTGAAGAAATTTAAAAAATAAGAATATGGAGTATATATCTAGATTTTTCTTCAGTTCATTAAAAAATGCCTTGAATTCTGAGTGTTTAATTAGAGTAGGAAGACAACTACAGGAAGTATCAGCACTTGCTCATCTGTGTTCTGAGAGAACAGCACTGTTGTCACACTTATAGTCATACTTTGTATATTACACCCAAGAGAAACAGTAGTACATCTGTGTATGCACTGATGTTTGGGGAAAGCCAGGTGACATGGGTGCGTGGAAGAGAGCATAGCATAGGCTCAGGGTGGGTAGAGGGAAAGGGGCGGAAGCTATCTATCTGAAGAAAACATGGTGGAAAAAAGATGTGGTGGAGGAAAGAGGGAAATGATTTGTATTACAAGGAATTAGATAAGGGTGAGTGTTTAGAGCTTTAAGTAGTAATTCATACCAAGAAGAGTAGGAGAAGGAAGCAGAAACCATTTAATTTTTATGAAATAGTCATCTAGGATAAAAAATTAGGAGAATCCCATAAATAAAAGGATACAAATATTATTTGTCAATTAAAAATAAAATTTGGGCTGGAGATGTGGCTCAAGCGGTAGTGCGCTCGCCTGGCATGTGTGCGGCCCGGGTTCGATCCTCAGCACCACATACCAACAAAGATGTTGTGTCTGCCAAAAGCTAAAAAATAAATATTTTAAAAAATTCTCTCTGTCTCTCTCTCGCTCTCTCTCTCTTTAAAAAAAATTTTTAAAAACTAAAATACAATTTTAGGGCTGGGGTTGTGGCTCAGTGGTAGAGCGCTCGCCTCACACATGCGGGACCCTGGGTTCGATCCTCAGCACCACATAAAAATAAATAAGTGAAATAAAGGTATTGTGTCCAACTATAACTAAAAAATAAATATTTAAAAAAAAATTTAAAAAGGAAAAGGAGAGATTTCTTATTGGTTCCTTGGCTGGATTAACAGTAGCTTACATGTTTGAAATAAATTTTTGTTATGAAGAGAGGAGAATATATTTTATTCTATATTTTACATTGTGTTTTTACATACCAGTGTGTGTACTTGTGCTTATATACAGTGTGTATGTATATAGTATCTTAGCACCAAGTGTCTCCTCAAGTAAAAGATGCTCCTGGACTTTCATTGGGTTGTGTTCAGATAAACCTATCATAAGTTGAAAATGTAAGTAAAAATATGCATTTATCATACCTAGGCTTACATCATAGCTAGCCTAGCCTTTCTTAAGTATGCTCAGAATATTTACACTAGCCTCTAGTTGGGCAGAATCACTTAATACAAAGACTATTTTATAATCAAGTGTTGATTATTTCACGCACATACACAGATGGGTGTTTTGTAGACCTGATGGAATGTGAAAACCAAACACAACATCCAAAAAAGTGATGGCAACACAATAAGTACACTGTAGAGTATGTGGTTCCCCTTGTGATCATGTGGCTGGGAGTTATGCTACTGCCACTGCCATCATCAAGAGTGAGTGTCAGGGTATTGTGCTGCATACTGTTTGCTCCGGAGAAGAGCAATGAAGTACGGTTTCTGAAGTTATGGCCTTTGTACCATTGTAAGTCAAGAAATCAGTAAGAACAGTTGTAGGTAGGGGACCATCTATATTTACTTTGCCAATTAAAGAGGTTATTTCTGTACATCATAAGCTTGTTTCTGAACCGTACAGCCCTACATTTGAGGTCTAATTGATAGAACTGCACAAAAACATTATCAAATAAATTTACAGAATAAAATGTTAAAGACATTTTTTAGGTGGCTAAGCTAGTGTTTCTTTTTAGAGACAATGAGGTGGAAACCAGATAACTTATACATAAATGTAGGTACGTAATATTAGTACAATATTAGATGACTTACATTGTTGAACTACATACAATTTGATTCTCCTGAAACAATAAATTTCTGTTATAAGACTTTGTAATCAGTGCCAAGTAAACAAAATTTGAACTTGGCTGCCTTTCTGTTTTTCATTCAAATAAATTCTTAGCTGGGTGTAATAGCTTGATTCGTGACCTTCACCTGTGGTATGTTTGTGTGTGATAGAGAGTGTGTGTGTGTGTGTGTGTGTGTGTGTGTGTGTGTGGTCGTAATTACTGAATGAGATAGTGATCTACCGATAAAGTTCCAGTCTGAATTAGCTGTGCTGTAATCCTTTGAAATTGTTTGTTCAAATATTTTTGTTGTTGTTTTTGTATTTGTTGGGAGTAATGGGCATTTTGAATTTTTCAGAACTTATAAATTAACACATCTTTTTCTTTTCATTGTTCTTATTTTTTCCACATGTTTTGTATTGGTGTGTTATAATTATACATCATACACATTGGTACATGCTCCCCCTGATCCTTTTCCTCTATTGGTCTTTATCTTAGAGATTCATGAAATACCCCCACACACACCCCTTTCTTTTCCTTTTTCCTCTTAAACATATGAGAGAAAACATGACCCTTGGCTTTCTGAGTTTGGCTTACTGTGTTTAACATAATACTTTCAAGTTTCATACATTCTTGAAACTTTTTTTAAATATTTAAAAAAATATATTTACTTTTTAGTTGTAGTTAGACTCAATACCTTTATTTTATTTATTTATTTTCATGTGGTGCTGAGGAGCGAATCCAGGGTTTCACATGTGCTAGGCAAGTGTTCTACCACTGAGCCACAACCCCAGCCCAGAACTTTTTTTTTAAACAGCTTTTATTGAGGTATAATTTACTTTTCATAAAACTCGACCTTTGTAATATTTTAGTAGATTTGTAAAATTGTGCAACCATTGCCACAATCCAGTTTTAGAACACTTTCATTACTGGAAGAGATTCCCTTGTTCACAGTTACAAATTAATCATCACTCTCATCTGATTTGCTTTTTGTATCTGTAAATTTGCCTTTTATTTTTCTATACATTGTATATAAATGGACTGATGCAGTATATAGTCTCTTGCATCTGGCTATGGGCTGTTGAGGTCATCATTGCTAGAGCATGTATCAGTGGTTCATTTCTTCTAATTGCAAAATGGCATGCCATTATGTAGATATACCACATTTTGTTTATCCAATTCCCTGGACATCTGGATAGTTTCCAGTATTAGCTGTTATGAATAATACTGCTGTGAACATGCACATACATGCACATACATGTCTTTGGGTGGATTTATATTTTCATTTCTCCTGTGTGCAGTTTCTCCATATCCTAACCAATGCTTGGTATTGTCTGACTTTTTGATTACAGACGGTCCCTGACTTAATGATGGTTCGACTTATGAGCTTTCAACTTTACAATGATGTGCTAGCAATACATTTTCAGTAGAAACCATTCATCGAATTTTGAATTTCAATCTGTTCCCTGGCTGGCGATATGCGGTACAATACTCTCACTCAGTGGTGGGCAGCAGCTGCCAGCTATAGCTCCCAGACAGCCACGTGATCACAAGGGTAAACTTTGCAGTGTACTGTGTTGCCAACACTTTTTGGATTTTGTGTTTTGTATTTTTGCATCCCATCATGTCTACAAAACGCCCATCTGTGTCTCCTGCTTCTGGTGAAAAGAAGAGGAGGAAGGCAATTACTCTTGAGATGAAACTCAAAATAATTGCTCAGCATGAAGGTGGCAAGCCAGTAATGGTCATTGCACGGGAGTCAGGACTGTCACAGTCCACGATCTCAACCATCTTAAAGGATAAGAAACGAATCAGCGATGCAGTGAAATCGTCAGCATCAGTTAAATCCACTGTCATTACAAAGAAAAGAGCCGGGCCAATTGATGATATGGAAAAATTACTTGTTGAGTGGATAGATGAGCAGATACGAAAGCGTGCACCACTTAGTCTCCTGATGATCCAGGCTAAGGCAAGAAGTCTTTTCAATATGCTGAAAGAACATGCTGATCCTACATACACACAGATGTTTACTGCAAGTCATGGGTGGTTCCAGCGCTTCAAAAGGCGTCATAATTTTCACACTGTGAAGGTCAGTGGTGAGGCAGCAAGTGCCGATATTGAATGTGCTGAAGCTTTTAAGGAAGAGCTGCATAGGATAATTGTGGATCAGAAATATTTACCAGAACAGATATTTAATGTTGATGAAACAAGCTTGTTCTGGAAGCGTCTGCCTGAGCATACATACGTTCCTCAGGAGTACAAGACAATACCAGGATTCAGAGACCATGTAACTGTGCTTTTGGGTGGAAATGTTTCAGGATTCAAATTAAAGCCTTTTCTCATCTACCACTCAGAGAACCCTAGAGCATTTAAGAATGTGAGCAAGCATACACTTCCTGTTTATTATCGCCATAATAAGAAAGCCTGGATGACTTCAGTGTTGTTTGAAGACTGGTTTTTGAACTGTTTTATTCCACAGGCAAGAGAATATTGTAGGCAAAACAATATCCCATTCAGGATTCTTCTGATCTTAGATGACGCTCCAGGGCATCCACAACATATTGGAGCCATGCATCCTGATGTAAAGGTGGTTTATTTGCCACTCAACACAACCACACTCATTCAACCAATGGACCAAGGTGCAATAGCTGCCTTCAAAGCACACTATTTACGCCAGACATTTGCTCAGGCTGTTGAAGCAACTGAATCTGGCCAAACACTCCAGGAATTTTGGAAAGGTTTTAACATTCTAAATGCTATCCAGAACATTGCTGCAGCATGGGAAGAAGTCACACAACAATGCATGAACTGCATTTGGAAGAAAGTTTTGAAGACATATGTGAACGCATTCAAAGGTTTTAACAAAGGCCCTGCTGTTGATGATATGGTAAGTAACAACATATTAACTCTTGGGAAGCAATTAAAATTAGACATCCATGAAGACGATATTCATGAAATTGTCAGCATTAAAACTGAAGAGATTTCCAATGAGGAGCTAATTGAACCAGAGAAGGAAAGAAGTAAAGAAGTTAAAGCAGAGGAAGAAATTATATGGAAGGCACCAAGAAAGTTCACAGCAAAAAAACTTGCAGAGGCATTTGCTACTATCAGCAGCGGTATGCGGATGTTAGAAGAAATGGACAGCAATTATGAGAGATACGCAAGAGCTGACAGGCAGATTCAAGATGCTCTTGCTTGCTATAGAGAAATATATAATGAAGAAAAGAAACTGACTGTACAGTCAAAACTTGATCTCTTTCTGAAAAACACTATGCCTGCTAAACTGTCAACAAGTGTCAATGCCTCAGTGCCTTCCACCAGTTATTCTCAAGTCTTGTCAGAAGAGAGAGGAGTCAGTACTCTTGTTGCTGTAGCATCCACATCATCCAGCAGTTAATTTTAGTTCAATGCATCAAACATTCTTCAGGGCCAGTGTGTTTTCATCTGTGTACATTAATGGTGAGTACTGCATAACTACTCTGTTTCACACTTTCAGTGTACTGTTCCATAATTACAAGAGATATTCAATGCTTTATTTATAAAATAGGTTTTGTGTTAGATGATTTTGCCCAACTGTTCGTTAATGCAAGTGTTCTGAGCACATTTCAGACTGGCAAGGCAAAGCTACAATGTTCATTGGATTACTGTATTAAATGCATTTTTGACTCACAGTATATTTAGATTAAAATAGGTCTATCTGGGTATAACCCTGCTGTTGAGGAGCATCTGTGTAGCTGATAGGAGTAGTGATATCTCTTTGTAATTTTAATTTGCATTTTCCTAAAGACTAATGGGGTTGAGCATCTTTTCATGTGCTTAATTAATCATTCCTTTATTTTTTGTGATATATTCAAATTTTTGCCCATTTTTTTGCTTGCTGGTGGGTCTGTTTTACAAATTGGATTCTTGGTCTTACTAAATTATAAGCAGTTTTTTGTGTTCTAGTAACAAGAATACAAATACTTTATCATGTGATTTGCAAATATCTTCTGGTTTATAGTTTGTCTTTTAAAATAGATTTTCTATTTTAGAGTAGTGGTAAGTTCATAGCAAAGTTGAACCCAAAGTACAGACAGAGCTGCCATATATCTCCTTCCCCTATTCAAGCATAGCCGTCAACACCCTGAACCACACTGATACATTTATTATAGTTGATGATATTAACATGTCATTATTCTTCGTGGTGTTTTTTGAAGTGTGAAAGATTGTGGTTTTGATAATATGTGAATTTTTATTTTATGGTTTGTGCTTGTGATATATCAGAACTTTTTGCTCAATCTAATGTTTAAATTTTCTCCTGTTTTCTTTTTCTTTTTGAAAAATTCTAATAATTGCCATCTTAACCATTTTTAAGCATATAGTTCATGCCAGGTGTAGTGAAGTTATGATCACAAATTCCAGGCCAGCCTGAGCAATTTAGACCCTGTTTTAAAAAAAAAAGGACTAGGAATATAGTTCAGTAGTAGAGTGTTTTTGGGTTCAGTCCTCAGCACCAGGAAAACAAAAGACATATTCATAATGTTGTTTGACTATCACCACCATCTATCTCTGTAACTCTCTCTTACCCATTAAACAGTAACTCCTAATTCTCCTCCCCCTGCTCCAGGTAAACACCATTCTATTTTCTTTCCTTTTTAAGGAAATAATATGAATTTAAATAGTATGAATTTTTTTCCTTTTTAAGGAAATAATATTCCATTATATGTATACCATATCATGCTTGTCTATTCATCTGTCTGTGGACACTTGGGTGACTTATTTTAACTGGGGAATAATGTGTTACATTGGTGTAATAGGACCCTGCTTCAGTTCTTTTGGATATGTATAAGCAGAAGTGGAATTGCTGGATCATATGGCAACTCTGTTTTTGATATTTGATCAGCCACCATACTGTTTTCTACTGTGCACTGTTTTACAGTCCCACAAACACTGCACAAGGCGTCTGTTTTCTCCGTGTCTCTAGTACTTCCTGTTTTCAGTGTAATAATTAATTTTCTGGACATAATTGCTCCACTTGAAAAAAAATTCATATATGCTTCTTATTCTACTTCATTGTCTAACCAGGTGTCTTAGCAGATGTTAAGAAGAAAGCAGTCTGTATTAATTCATACTAATAAGAGACTAACTAATAGTCCTTTAGCCTTCTCAGGAGAATAGGTGTTTTAAATGAATTTATAAACCAATTCTCTTAATAGGTGGAATTTCCGCTGAACAAAATGAGGAATAATCAATTTAAGGAATCTGAGGAAAATATTTGAAATCAGGCAAGCTGTTTTTGCTTGGGAGCTCTTATTTCCACTTATTTCTCTTTATGGTTCCTGCTTCTGGATGCAGGTTCTATTAAACACTCCTGAAATCATTAGATAAGGAAGCAGAGGCTGATATTTAATAGTTTGCCTAAAGTCTCACTGCTGGTTAATGGTTAACATTCTTTTCTGATGAAGGTCATTTGGGGTTCTTATTGAAATTTCTTTTAAGTGGTATTCACAAATGTATTCATCCATATTCAAGTCATTCTTATATTCACAGGTTGCACTGCTGTGATCATCACCTCCCAAAGATGCATCCTGACTTATCTTCGCACTTGCACACTGAAGAATGCAACATCTTGATTAACTTGCTTAAGGAATGTCACAAAAATGTAAGAGTGCAGAAAAATGACCATAAAATACAAAGAAACTTAGGTACAACACACTAATGTAAAATGTTATCTCTGTTAATGGAAAGAAATGATAATGTCTTAGTAGTGGATCTGAGCTTATGTTTTAAACATTAGCAAATGATGTAAAATTTTTCTTTTAAAGAAACCACCTCCTTTTATGATTAGTAAAAATAAAGCCATGATAGTTTGTTTAGAGAACTTCTGAAACAGTATGTAGTAGTTGGAAATTGTGTTCTTTCAGTGAAATATCTTTCCCATTCTTAATAATAGAACAGTTCAGCTCTGACTCTTCTGATCATGAAGGAGTTATTCTAAGATTATCTGTTTCTTAACGGCTACCACTCTGTTTTATGGTAATTGAAACATTTTATATAATTAGATGTTAGTTACATTTAATTTATGATCAGCCTAATCTGATGGATTTAATTGTTAGTGAAATGGAAGCAATTCAATGATTAGACCTAAATAGAGGGCTGGGGATTATAGTCCAGTGTTACAGTGCTTTGCCTAGGATGTATAAGGCCCTGGGTTCAATCCCCAGTACTGCAAAAAAAGAGGGAAAAAAAAGGAAGAAAAGAAACCCATACTTAGAATGCATTAAGTCAAGCTGACATTTTTATAGATATTGAATATTTAGCTTTTCCTCCTACATTTGATGCATGACATAGTTGTAGGAAATATTTGTGTTTTACTTCGCATGGTGAATTAGTTTCTTTTCTCATGATACTTATAAACTTTCAATGTATCTCATTTAATAATAATACTTAAATGAATAAAAATTAAAGACCAAAAGTCAGGTACTAAGAAATACTTAGCCTGTGAAGTCATATTTTTACTTGATGTCAGTATACTTTAGGTAAACCATTTTCACCATACTTTTATTTATTTATTTTTATTTAGAGAGAGAGAGAGACTTTTTAAATATTTATTATTTTAATTTTCGGCGGACACAACATCTTTGTTTGTATGTGGTGCTGAGGATCGAATCCGGGCCGCATGCATGCCAGGCGAGTGTGCTACCTCTTGAGCCACATCCCCTTCACCATACTTTTAAATCAAGTCTCGGGGACTGCCCCACTATTCCTGAATTGACTCAGCTGATAATTGAGCTAGACTGCATAACTGAAACACAACTTCTGATTTTTTTTTTTATTTTTTGGTAGTAGGCATTGAACCCATGTGATGCTTTATCACTGAGCCACTTCCTCAGCCCTTTTGAATTTTTATTTTGAGACAGGCTCTCACTAAGTTGCTTAGGACTTCATTAAGTTGCTGAGGCTGACCTCAAAATTGCAGTCCTCTTGCTTTAGCATTCTGAATCACTGGGATTACAGGCATGGGCCACTGTACCTGGCACAACTTTTACTTTTTAAAAAACAGGAACTGATTATTTATATTGACTCAATACAGAATGTTTCAGCTCTGTATGTAGTGAGTTATAGTAAAAGGAAAACAGGGAGGGTCCACTACCAGAAAGAAGCTTTGGAGAGAAAGAGATTTTGTAGGGTAATATGTTAGTCTTATCCTTAATGATTTTGCCAATTTAACCTTTAGAAGTGTGTTGTGTTTTCATAACATTATGCATATGTGAAGAAATGCTGTTTTTCATATTTACTTCCTAGGTTAACCAGATTAAGGGATTCAGTTTTTCAATCCTTAATTTTTAAGTATTCTTTGTTACATGTTATTTGCATACTGCTCTTTGGTCCATGATTTTTTTGCTGTTGTTGTTTAATTTTTATTTTTGTGGTTGTAGATGGACAGCATGCTTTTATTTCATTTGTTATGTGGTGCTAAGGGTGCAACCCAGTGCCTCACATGGGCTAGGCAAGCACTTTACCATTGAGCCACAACCCCAATGTTTTCGGTGGTGCTAGGGATTGAACCCAGGTCCTTGTGCATGTTAGACAAGCACTCTACCAACTGAGCTATACCCCTAGCCTGGTCCATGACTATTTAAATAGGAATCAAATATTACTTTTTTTTTTATTTCAAAAGGATTTCTTATAATGAAGAGGATATTTCAGATCATTGGAACTAAAGATAGACTTTTGAAGAATTAACTTTTGAAGTATAATTTCATACAGTAAAACAGCTATTTAAGTGTACACTTTGATTTTTGACCAACATTTTTGACAACCAATTATTGTCACAGTTGAGGTAAACAACATTTCTTTCGTATTAGAGTTCCCTGTGTGGCTTTGCAGTCCCCATTTCTCACCTTGGCCCAGGTAACCCCTGAACTACTTTTTGTTAATGTAGATTAGTTTTGCTATTCTAGAATTTGTTATAAATGTACTCTACATTGTATGTTTTTGTGTATTGTTCCATATTTTTTGAAGCTAATAGAGTTTGTTGGATATGTCATTAATTCATTCATTTTTATTTCTAAGTGGTATTCCATTGTATGAATTATGCCAGTTTACTTGCCTATTGATGGATATTTAGGTTGTTTGCAGTTATGTTGTTTTGAATAAAGCTGCTATGAACATTTGTATACAAGTATTTGTGTGGATATCTTTTTATTTCACTTGGGTAAATCCCTGGAAGTGGAATGACTAGGTGGTGTGGTAAGTAAGTGTTTATAAGAAACTGCCAGACTTTTCCATTCAGTACTATTTTATGTTTCTACCTGCACCCTATTTTCTTTTCTTTTTCTTTTTTTTTTTTGAGAGAGAGAGAGAGAGAATTTTAAAAAAATATTTATTTCCTTTAGTTTTCGGCGGACACAACATCTTTGTTTGTATGTGGTGCTGAGGATCGAACCCGGGCTGCCCGCGTGCCAGGCGAGCGCGCTACCACTTGAGCCACATCCCCAGCCCCCTGCACCCTATTTTCACCAGCACTTAATATTGTAAAAATTTTTCACTCTCTCCAACCTGTGGGTATTATAGTAGTGTTTTCTGTTGGTTTTAGATTGTATTTCCCTGGTGGCTAGTGATTTTGAGCATCTTTTCATGTACTTATTGGCCATTCATATAAAATCTTTTGCCCATATTTAAAAATTTGTATTATGATTGATTGGGCATGTAAGGCCTTTAATAAGTTTATTGTAAATATTTTTTCCAGCACAGCGTTCATGTATATCTCACACCTACTATCTCCTATGAACACATTAGGAAGGTACGTTTGTTGTGGTTAATGAACTAATAGATACATGATCATTAATTAAAGTCGTGCTTCGTTCAGATTTCTCAGGTTAGGTGTTGTCCTGATTTCCTGTTACAGGATTTCCTCAGGACACCAGGTTGCATGCTTTTGTTGTAACTCCTCAAGACTACTCTTGGCTGTGGCAGTTTCTTTCTTTGTTTTTGATGACTTGATAATATTGAGGTTTACTGGTCAGGTATTTTAGGATGTTCCTTTATTTGAACGTGTCATATGTTTTCTCATGGTTATACTCATGGTGGTATGAGTTTGGGAGGAAAACCATAGAGGTCAAGTACCATATTCAGCACACATTGTGTTGAGGTTACACATGTGTGTGATTGAGCTCTTTTGATGTTGATTGGAGTGGCCTTATTAAGTAGTATTTGTCCGACTTCTTTCCCTTAAAGTTACTGTTTCCCACCTTCCATAACTCCAGAAGGAATTCACTGTGCACAGCCTATATTGAGGGACTGGAAGTTAGGCCCTTTCCTCTTTGAAGGTGGAGTGTCCACATAGATAATTTATTAGAGTTCTGGAGACCTGGTGTCTTCTCCCATTTATTTATTTACATCAGTGTGGACTTATGCATATTTGTTTTATACATTGTGTTATAATCCAGTACTTCATTTTTGCTCACATTGTTTCAGTTGGGAGTCTTTCAGTTGGGTCTTGGACTCTAAAACATAAAAATTTCTATGAACTGACAAGAAATGTCTTCCAGGATTCTTTGAAGAAAATTGAAGTGAGAGAGTGTTTACAGTATTCTAGCATTTCTTTAGAAAAGGAGAAAGCAAAACTACAGTATTCTAGCATTTCTTTAGAAAAGGAGAAAGCAAAACCACTTGGATCTCTTGTGTGCAAAAAGACAAAATACACCTGAAATTAATGAGATTCATTACCTTCTGGGGGACAGGTGGGAGCAAGGTCAAGAGAATGGGGAAATGAAATTTCTGATGGCATCTCTTACATAATTTTTGCCTTTTTAATCTTTAATGTTTTACATGCTAAGTTTTAAAAGGGTGAGAAAGGATGGGAAGAAAAACAAAAACTGGAATACAAATAACAAGTGAACCTAGCTTTTTGAAATGAGTTATCTAGTCAAGGAATAAATGAACTGACCCAAGTAATTTGAATATAGGCTATAGTCTGAAAGAGCTGTTGTTGGTAGAGTTTGGGTTTTGTAGTGTATGGATCAGCAGTTCTGAAATTGGCTGCTGTGTATTTCAGGGTTGAGCAGTAAGGAAATACTGCAGATAATAGGAGACAGATTTTTCACAAACTCATGCCCATTTTTTCACCACCTTGGTTAAGCCAGCATCATCACCCCAAAGCTCTCTGTGCTCCCTGCAAATCACACCCCAAGAAGGATAACTAGCCATTTTAAGTCCTTATAATAGAGTTCATTTCTACCTGGGTTTATACTTGATGTAAGTGGAAATGTACCATATGTGGATACTTTCGTGGTTTACTGTTTATTAAAAGCTCGAAATTCTACCTGTTTCCTGCATTGTCCAGGAATATTAGACACATGTTAAACAAATGAAATTTCAGTTTAATCACTGGAATGAATGGATAAAGTTGTCTTAAGATGTCTTCCAGCCCTGAATTTGTAATTCTGCAGTTTAATCTCTTTGTTGACTAAACCATCATTTCGCATGCTCCTTTCTGTACTGGAATTCTACAGCTCTCTCCAGTCCTTGAAGTGCAGGGCTGTTTTTTATCTCCACATGATCCTAACTTGCTGTGCTTTTATCATTCTTCCTGTGTTTTATGGTTCTTCTATGGTCTTCGAAGCCAAATGTCATTTCCTTAGCCGTCAGTATCTACAGGCTGCTTCTGATCTACTGGCCTGTTTTGCCTACGTTTGTCAGCAAGACATAGGTTATCTACAGTTAAAATACAGAATTTAGAAGAGCTGTTTTCTTCAAAGCTATGTGGAACCCTTTAATGTTATTTTTTCTGATTTATAAAAGTAACGTGTAAGTAATACATGTCTTTGGAAATAGTGTTTAAAAAAGCCTAAGAAAGTGCAAAGCAAATAATTTTTCTCTACCACCCAAAAATCAGCTCATTAACAATTGGCTTTATCAGGCTTTTTTTTTTTTTTTCAATTTTCATGGTTTTCCTTTTTTTTTTTTTTTTTTTAAATTTGGTCTTCTGTTAGGGTGTTCAAATGCCCACATCTTTTCCATCCTGAGAAAATGAATACATAAAATCCCTTTGTAATCCCAGTTGTCTGGTAGCCTTCATTGCTTTTGTTGGTGTGAGCTATTAAAATAATATTTTCTCTTGTGCTGGGGCTGGGGCTTACCTAGCATGTGTGAGGCCCTGGGTTCGATCCTCAGCACCACATAAGAATAAATAAAATAAAGATATTGTGTCCAACTACAATAAATAAATAAATAAATAAATAAATAAATAAATAAATATTTAAAAAATAATAATGTTTTTTCTTCAGTTTGGCTTCTGCCTTCACTACGGTGCTAGGGTCACTAGTGACTGCACTGTTGTTAGTTTCATGGGGCCTTTCAGTTGTTTCCTCACTCTTCCAGGCTGGTTTGCTTCCTTATCAAAACGTGCTTCTCCAGGCTTGTACCGTACTTCTATCTTCTGTGGTCTTCCTTCTGTTTCTTTGGCCACTTTTCTGTCTCCCTGGCAGTCTCCCCTCTATTCTTGCCCTGTTTTTCTCCTATACTATACCTCCTGGAAAAATTCATTCACTCCCATCATCTCAGAGACTAATATCTCTAGCTCAGATTTTTTTTCCCCCTGAATTACATGTCTTTTTATCTCGACTCTAGTGGACTTAAATGTTGTGCAAATAAACTCAATAATGTCCAAACCCAAGCTCATCTTACCTCTTATTTAAAATCTCTTTCTGTCTTCATGACATTTCCTTGTCCAAGCCAGAAGCCAGTGTCATCTTTAATTTGTCCATCAGCCTCATCTATCATGTGAACTTACCAGGTGTTGCCCAATTCTTGAATCATTGTTTTCTATTGCCCATGCCACCAACATAATCCATGACAGCAGTGTCTGATTAGGATTTTTATCTGGTCTCCTGTTTTTCATCTCTTTTACTTTTCATGCTGCATCTGGAGTGATTTTTCAAAAATAAGTTTATTGCTCTCCTTAAATGCCTCCCTTTGCCTGAGAATTTTTTTGTTTTTGAGCTTTAGTCTTCATAAAACCCATCGATAGGTAACTCTTGGAATCTACCTCTCTCCCATGACTTCTCCCCACCTTCCTAGTGTTTTCTTTATGTGCTGGAGAATATTATTTCCTCTAAACCTTTATACTTGCCTTTGCTCACCTTAGAGCATTCTCACTGTCTCTGCTTAACCATTTCCTGAGCCAGGTTTTATCATTCTCCAGGTTTTCTTCAGCTTGGTTGGGCCATTTCCCCTCTGTTTTCTCCTTTCCTGGCCTAGGTTATCGTGCCACAGTCACTATACTCTATGCACATTCATAAAGCATCTCCTGCTTCATGGCAATTCTTTGGGTTTCAGGACTCCTTTACATTCTTGAACATTACTGGGGCCTCCAATGAGCTTTTTACTTAGGTGGGTAATACCTATCAGTATTTACTGAATTATAAATTAAAGTTGATAAATTTAAAAATTATTTAAAAATAGACTATTTCACATTAGCACTAATTTTCATACAAATTTTATTATTCAATGAAAGAAAGTGAAAAGGATGACATTGCATGTGCATTTTTAACCATTCTCTTATGTCTGTATTAATAAAATACAGCTGGCTTCTCCTATTTGCCTGTATGTTCAATCTCTTGTGACAGACTTCATGGAGCCCAGGGAAAAGTTCTGTATCCTTGTGAGAAGTTGAAAATAAAGGAAAAAAGAAGGTCCTAGAATCATTAGGAAAATAGTTTTGTACTTGTACATCTCCAGAAAAGGTCTTGCAAGTTCCTCAGTGTCCCTGGACTAGACTACTATTTTATGGCAGTTGCTTCATTTTTTTCTTCCCTCTTCCTGTGTGCTGAGATGGGGCGAAGAACATTCTTGCTCAGTGTCTGGGACATAGTTCTCCACGTTGAAGGTTCTCAGTTGTCTCCTGATTGACTCACTTATTCAATGATCAGTTGGTTTGGATCTCTAGAAGTAGATACCAGGCACCAGAAACAGTTGCCCTGTGTGTACAATAGAATTGCAGTCCACAGGCATTTTTGTACCAGTTTCAATGGGGGCATTGGGCTTAACCTTTTTCACATGATGTCACAAGAGTATAATTTCTTCTTTGGGCTTAATGTTGAGGTGAAAAGAAGCATATTAGTGCTTGTATGTGGATGATATGAACAAATGTGCACTAAACTGAAATATTATCTTGCATTCTACGTGTCTAATTTTTTTTTTGCTACATGTTTATTATTAGAAGGGGTGAAAATGCATTGTCTCTGTTTATTTGTTGCCAAAGAAGTAGTTTGAGAAAATACACAGGAAATATTTATTCTGAAAAGGCCATTAGGTAACAAATAGGAGGTGTTATACTATCTTTAAAGGTTTGCCAGAAAGAATCTTGACCATTTATTCAGTGTGGACCTGAAAAATGCTTATAAAGTGGCAGTGAGGAGAAAAAAGAAAGAGAAGTAGGCATAGCTTGCTAATTATGTGCTGTCTGGTTTCCATGAAAGCCATAATTAGAAAGAGAAGGGGGAAATGTGCTTACTACAAACACAAGTTCAGCATTTACGGCCTGTCATTACAGCAGATGGCTGTGCTATCTGACCCACCCTTAAAAGTTGTGATGTGTAAACACTAATTATGGTCCTTCCTCTTAGCCTGCTTTACAGCACTGCTACTTTTTGCCTTCAGTCATAGGATTTGAAACCGGGAGGAATTTTTTGTTGTTGTTTTATAATAAAAGGAAATCTAAGCAGACTTAGATTTCCTTTTATTATAAACTAGTGGCTTATTTGAATGGCTTATACTGTGGGTCGTGTAATGATAGTGTGTGTCTCTGATGTATTTTGGTGACATTTTGAATGGAGGCAAACGAGGAAATGCTCTGGCACTAAGCATTTTATTAAATAATTACTCTTAAGGGACAGAGTGCTTGCTAGTGAAGTCACTACTTATTTCACTGTAGGCACACTGCAGCTTGACAGCAGTCCCTGTCTTAGAGAATGGATTGCTCTGAGCTTTTAACGTGTCCCTTCAGGAAAGGGGTATGAGGTGTTAAGCTTTGACACTCTGTGTGAGGTTTTGATGGGCTAGGAGACTTTTCTGTTATCTAGGTAAAGACCTTTGTTTCATTCCACCTATGGAGCATTTTTTTCTTCTAGGTAGCAAGGACCAGGATAAGACTGTTTATATATTTGGTACATTTAACTATTATTTATTTGCTTCTTTACAAAGAAACACAGTAAATTCAATTCCATAAGAATTAAATTCTGTGTGCCAGAGACCTTGGCATATTATGGGATGAATATTTTACCCCTTTTCTTCCTTTTAGCACAACATTCTGAAATTTTTTGGTCATTGCAACGCTCTTGATCGGGAGATGAGAAAATGCTTGAAGAATGAGGTAAGAAGAATGTCAAAGGCTGGAGGTACTTGAATAACAGAACATGTAAAATATTATGTGTTGTTAACATTATTAAAATGTCCTTCAGTTTTGGCCTAACAGAACATTTGTATGTATGACCACCCATTGAAAACCCAGAAGAAAAATGAAAGCCTGCTTTGGGGACGGTTTAGAACACTGCTGTCTTTTTGATAAATACACACACACACACACACACACACACATGAAAACTTTGTTTTCCTGGAGAATTCAAGTTGGATCAATTTTAAGATTTAAGAAAGTTGAGTCTCTGATCAGACTTAGTTGCATCAATCAATTAGCCCTTGATCAGCAGATGACTGAACTCTCTGGGCCTGTTTCCTTACATTAAGGAAACAACTGTAAAGTCCTGAATTTCTTCATAGTTATGCTGTAGAAGTCAAAGGGCTCTTATTGGACTTTTTTGGGAAGGTGTCATCTTAAGTTAACATAGTTAACTTACATTTAAGTTATGACTTGGCTTTGGGCAAATAGCCAAAATACCTAATTTGTTGTCTATTTCCTGGTACTACTAACCAAGCAGAGGGCATTTTAAACCTTTAAAAATTTAATTCCATCTGTAGTCTGCATTTCAGGTTTTTATGTTCAAAACCTTTAAAAACATGTAATGACTAAAAATATATGTGTATGTATACATACATAATTATGAATATGTGTACATATACACACATAATATCGACAAAAAATCTGTTCCAATTTTCATTTTCTGTATTTCAAACTTATTTTCTTTTTTCATCTAGTCTCAGATGGAAAGGTTGAAATGTTTGAAACTGCCCAGCATTTATCTTTTTTCTTTTTGCATATTTTCTACTCTGGGTTTTTTGTTTGTTTGTTTGTATTGGTTTTGCTTCTTAAAATCTCTGTTTCAAGCTGGGCCCCGTGGTACAGGCCCATAATACCAGCAGCTTGGGAGGCCGAGGTAGGAGGATCGCAAATTCAAGACCAGCCTCAGCAACTTAGCAAGGCCCTAAGCAATTTAGGAGACCCTGTCTCCAAATAAAATATAAAAAAAGGGCTGGGCATGTGGCTCAGTGGTAGAGCATCCCTAAGTTCAACCCCAGGTCCAACAAAAAGAAAAAAGAATCCCTGTTTCAGTGTGACATTATCATTACTATTTGAAGAACTTCCTGGAATTCTGTATTAAGGGTGATAATTTTCTTTGTGTGCACAAATATGTATATTAGTGTTTTAAAATGATTGTTTCCCTTTGTAGTGGGGATCAAACCCACGGCCTTGCACATGCTAGACAAGTGCTATGCCACTGAGCTACAGTCCTACCAGCCCCAATGCCCCCCCCCTTTTGAGACAAGGTCTAACTAAGTCACCTGCACTGACCTTGAACTTGTATTTCTCATGCCTCAGTCTCCTGAGTAGCTAGAATTAGAGGTGTGTGTGACCACAACTGGCTTTTAAAATAATTGTTTTGGAAAGATGTTTTCCTTCATATATAAAAGCTAGTTCGTATGGAAACGAAATCTAGGACTAACTTAATAATAAACTTATGATCAACCCATACTATTTTATTGATATAGCTGGTGTGGTGGTGGTGTTTTTACATGCTTTCAATTGTATGGCTTTTTCCTATGTTTAAATTTTTTTCCTCCAAATAGTTTAATAATTTTGCTGTGGTGATTAGAACTTGATACGAATTTTCTTTTTTTTTTTTTTTAAAGAGAGAGTGAGGGGGGGGGGACAGAGAGAGAGAGAGAGAGAATTTTAACATTTATTTTTTCTTAGTTCTCGGCAAACACAACATCTTTGTTGGTATGTGGTGCTGCTGAGGATCGAACCCGGGCCGCACGCATGCTAGGCGAGCGCGCTACTGCTTGAGCCACATCCCCAGCCCCTTGATACGAATTTTCCCCCCTTGTTGATCCTAAGCTCTGTCAGTGACTATTTGATAAAATGTTGTAGATATTTTGTATTTTCTTTTTCTTTTGGGTGGAAAAGGATTAAATAGGATTTAATCCTGTACCAGGATTAAACAACTCAGGGGCACTCAACCACTGAGCCACATCCCCAGCCCTATTTTGTATTTTATTTAAAGATAGAGTCTCACTGAGTTGCTCCTTCCTTTTGCTGAGGCTTGCTTTGAACTCATGATCCTCCTGCCTTAGCCTCCCTAGCCGCTGGATTACAAGTGTGTGCCACTGTGCCTGGCTTTGTGTTTCCTTTTTTTACTCCCATCTGCTACTTTATTTATTTCTGGTGTTGAGGATTGAACTTATGCCTCACTCCTGCTAGGTGAACACTCTACCACTGAGCTACAACCCCAGCCCCATATTGTTTTTTCATGTAGCTTTCATGACTTATTTTCTAAGTCTTCTATGTACTTTCTTAAAAATTATTTTTTATTTTTATTATTATTATTTTTTTAATTACAGGTGGATACAATAATCTTTATGTATTTATTTATTTTTTACGTGATGCTAAGGATCGAACCCAGTGCCTCACACGTGCTAGGCGAGTGCTTGCTGAGTCACAACCCCATGCCCTTCTGTGTTCCTTTATATTGCTTCATTACCTACTTTATAAGTGCTTTTCTGTCTGGCCTTTCATACTCTAATCCTCTGAAACTATGGTCTTTTATTTCCTCTCTACTTAAATGCTAACTTCAGATGCTTTCCTCCTACCTTTCCTTTCATGAGTCATGGAAATACTTCATTCCATGAAGCTTTTAGCTAGAAAAAGGGTTGGGTGTTTCTTTCTGGGCCTCTCTCTGCTGTTTTCTTACTGTTTTTGTTTTTTCTATTGAAATAATCACTGATATTACTTTTGCATCATCATCTTTGCTCTGCGTAATTGTTTTGTTTTTTGGGGGTTATCCTGTTTGTATCATTTGATGGGGCTTTGTAAATGATTAAATGACTTCATAGTCATTTCTTTTAATTCTATGGAGATATCTCAAACATATATTTTAATATAATTTGCTCTGTAACACATTTAGTGGGCCTATGACAAACTACTGTTCTGAAGACTTACCTACCCTTAAGAACCTCCTTCTGTCTTGATTGCCAGAGACAATCCAGTATCAAGTTCTATGCTTAGAGTCTGTAATTCCATGTTTATTTTTGGTTGGCTCCTCCCAATAACCTTATGAGGAAATTTAATGTTTGACAGATGAAAAGAATGATTTTTGTTGAAATGACTGTGACTCTGTGATTCATCTATAATTTGATTTAGCCTTTTGATGAGGAAGGCAAAAATTATCATTCAAAAAGATTTGTAGAATCCTTCAATGAAAATCTTTGATGGAGAAAAATTCTTAAAGATTTTCTAGCCCAGCTCCTTATATTTGAGATTACTGGCCCAGAAAAGTGAAGTAACTCTTCATGAATCCTCATATTTTAAAAACTGTTCAAGAGTAGGAGAAGGGTTCCAGTCAAGTCCTTGATTAACTTTGTCACTAATCTTTAGTTTCTGTGGCCTCTGTTTCCATATCTCTGGCTCCTAGAAGATTTTGATGTTCAACTATTCACATATACTCACATTTTTTTTTTTCCTGTTTGAATTTACTTTAACTTTTCCTCTTCTGCCCAGGGGGAAATATTGATTCTCCTTTAAAATATGTTTATATTTCTGTATATGTTGTAAGCATTAAATATACACATATAAAACACTATATTCAGATTTTTGTGTTCTAAACATAGGTTAATAACCATTCATTTGAGAAAATCTTTAAGTGCCTGGCTCTGTGTTTTCTGTTATTCATAACAGTACTAGCATGGAAATGTTCAAGGTGAAAATTGCATTTTAATCCAGGTTGATTATGGAAATTTAGGATTTAGGGAGAATCAAGTTTGATGATTGTTCATGATGAAGAACCTTAGGAAGTTCAGCTGGGTATAAATTTCCATATGAGTCTATAGGATAATGTGGCTGCTAAGAGCCATTGATTCTTAGTAATACTTAGAGAAATGTACTGTATGACTAGGACATAAGAGCTAGGTTCATTATACCATGTCTGTCAGACTTTGTCTAGTAGGATATTGTGTTTAATTCTAGTGATTTTTAAATATAAAAGTTAGTTGATGTTATAGTGGGGTATTAAATAAAAGTCATTTTACAGATGTTAGAAGATAGAAGCAATGTGCTGTGGAACAGTTGTAGAAACCCATGCTGTTCAGCCTGAAGAAGAGGAGTGGGTCATAATTCATCAGTTATTTGAATATAGCAGGCAAGAAGAAACAGACAACAGGAGAGATTACAGGGATATACGTTTTGGTTCAATATGAAAACTTTGAATCAAGTAGAACTGTCCAACAGTTAAACAGGCCACCTCTCAAGGTGGTGTGCCCCTCTTAACTAGATGTGTTTAGCAGAGTTGGAGGACTTCCTGGACGGTGAACTCTTGGAGAACAGGGACAGAACTCATCCATCTGAAATATTGAATATTGAATTCTTATTTTGGGAGGCAATCGATTCAGCAACTATTATGTACCTGTTAGGATGTAAGTGCTACCCTGTATTGAATGAGTGTTGTACTAAATGTCTCAGATTCAGTAAAATAAAAAAAAATACAATTAAAAAAATTTTTAGTAATAGCATTTATTATTTGGCTTATCTGGCATAAAAGGTGACATCATCTCCCATCTCTTCTCTCCCTTTTTCTTTCCAGTACATGGAAAAGAGGACCAGGAGCAGGGAGCATGGCAATGCAATGCGAAAAAGACTTTTCAGTCCTCTGGAGGAATCAGAAAAATAATTTACATTTTTACGGGATATCTTGGCTGAGAGAAGACCTGAGGACTGTTGATTGATAGCCAAAAGAATCTTATCTCATTTGTTGTCCAGAATCTTTGAACAGAGAGTGATCATTGAAGAGTCAAACCATGGAGAAATATGAAAAACTAGATTCTGAGCATTTGAGCAGAGCCTTCAGTACTATCAACTCCCCAACAAGCCCGACTTCCTCCATGTTTTTGCTCTTTGTTGATATCCGTGTAGTGTTTGAATAACCTATCTCCTTCAATAAAGTAATTAAAATAATTTTTTTCTCCTTTCTTTTAGACTTTACTAGAATTAGCACAAAATGGTGCCAAGAGACTTCCCTTTAAAGCAATATGGCAATGGTGAAGAATAAACATTGATGACATAACCTGGGGCAAGAAGAATTCTGGGAAAATCCCAGCTGTGTTAACTATACGGAAACATTCCAATTTTATTGTTTTTGAACAGTAATTTTCTGGGGGATGTGGCTCAGTAAAGAGCCCTTGTCTTATATGTGCAAGGCCCTGAGTTCAATCCTTGGTACTGAAAAAAAGTCATTTTATGAAAATGTTCATAGTTGACCCCTCTGATGATAGATTGAAAATATTTGAAAAAGTTGCATCAGTATTGAACATGTACAGACTATTTTCCTATCTTTTTGTAAACAATACAGTATAATAGCTATTTATATAGCATTTACATTTCATTACATAATGTAAGTAATCTAGAGATGATTTAAAGTATACAGGAGGATGCATGTAGGTTCTATGTAAACGCTATGCCATGAAAGGACTGGAACATCTGTGGCTTTGGGTATCCAAAGGGATCCTGGAACCAGTACCCCCTCAGACACCATGGAACAACCCTAATGAACATTGATAAGATTGCATCTGGGTAGGATTTAAATCCTGGACTTGGCTTCCTCATTTGGTTGAATGTGCCCACTGTGGGTGCCAATTACTCCTGGGTCTTGATCTTAGAACAGCATGTCTCCTTTGTGCTACGTATAGGGTTCTTCACACATTCAGTTCTATTAGTTATCAGTGTTCCTTCTGCCAGTAGTTTTCTGAGACAAGTGATAGTTTCGAAGTTGGTAACTCCCATTCATGGTGCAGTAGGGGCTTGGTCTTCTCAGGTGTCAAGGAACAAATTGGCCTGTGAGCTTCTTGCAGTGGAGTTCTTTTTTTTTTTTTTTTTTTTTTTTTAAAAGAGAGAGTGAGAGAGGAGAGAGAGAGAGAGAGAGAATTTTTAATGTTTTATTGTTTAGTTCTCGGCGGACACAACATCTTTGTTGGTATGTGGTGCTGAGGATCGAACCCGGGCCGCACGCATGCGAGGCGAGCGCGCTACCGCTTGAGCCACATCCCCAGCCCTTGCAGTGGAATTCTTGCAGTGGAATTCTGTGTATGATGTCCAGCATGAGGCCTGTGGTGTTTAGCAAATAATTTCCCTGTTGCAGAAGGTGTTCAGGAAGCTGGGCATACTTAGCAAGGTGTTGCAGAGATTAGTAGACATTTGGTAAAGAGATGGAAAGAACCAGAATTAATTCTTGAGGTCCTTTCCAAGACAAATTTTATGGATATTTTTTGTCTCCCCATGTGTCAGTCACTACAGATTCAGAAATGAGACATTTTGCCTCCTGAGTCTTGTAGCAAACTTACAGTTGACAACTATAATCATGAAAGTTCCATGATAAGGGAGGTGGCATAAGAAAACATAGAAAGGGTACTGAATGCCCAGCCTTCAGAAAGATGGAGCCATTCCAAGAAAGCTAGTTAGCAAAGGTGATCTTTGACAAACATGACAATGGAATGAATACCTTCTGAGAATTTCAGCCATTTGGCATGACTGGGAATATGTGTGTGGGGGGTGCTGATGATGAAAGAAGATCATAAACAGCTTTGAATTCTCTTGAGACTTTATCTTCAATGTTGGTGTGACTGGTTGCAGATGGTAATGTGATTAGACATTTGGAGAGAGGGATTAGTTGGATGTTTCAATTTGTATTTTGGTAAGATTTTTCTGTTTATAATTTGAGGAATAAAATGGAGAGCAAGACAGATTACGTCAAGGGAGACCAATTACAGTTTTGTTCTAAGGAATGAGAACCTGAATTAAAGAAGTGGCTTTCATGATCTACAGGAATGACTAGCCAGGCATGCTTGTGCATGTCTGTAATTTCAGCTATTTGGGAGGCTGAGGCATGAAGATCACAAGTTTGAGCCCAGCCTCAACAATTTAGCAAGACCCTGTCTCAAAAAAGTAAAATATATAAAGGACTGGGGAAGTATCTCAGTGGGAGAGTGCTGTTGGATCTATTTCAGCTATATTTCTGCTCCATGAGTCCAAAGTAACCAGTGATCTCTTAATGAATGTTTAATGACTGGACTGACTCTCCAAAAACAACAGAGAAGAGAAAAAAGGCACTTATCTATAGCATTTGCCAATGTCCCTGGTGTAAATACTCCCACTATGGTGGATTTCAAACTACTAACCTGAAGGTGAAGCTGGGAAGAGATGCAGCCAGTAGACTTTTCTGAGCTGGCAGAAAAGGCCCTGCAGAAGGAACTGCAGTGCATCAAGTCAGTTGATTTCCCCTAGTAGTCATCTTTCCTACCTCGAGTGTTTTGTTTGTTGAACGTATCTGTAATCTGTGGGGTACACTGCAATGAGGTGGTATAATTTTTGACGGCCCAAGCAGCTGAAGTCCAGGCTCCTGGGGCAAGTCATCTTATGAGGAATGAATGACCTTGTGCCAGGTAGATTTAGGAAGGAAATGGGACCAGCTTGTGCCATCATGGTTGTATTTGTGCTTGGGAGCAGAGATTAGATAGATGCCTCTTGCACTACCTACCACCCTCATGATCACATAGATTGCAGTCATCTCAACGATTGAACCCTTATAAGAGTGTTGGACTCTCTGTAAGTTACCAACCTGTGTGACTCTGCAGGGTGCTCAGCCTCTCAGGATTTTATCTCTTTTAATTTTTAAAATGAAATTGTTGGACTAGTTTACTTGTTTGCCATAGAATCCATAGGACCTCAGCTCTAAGCACTAAATATCAGTAGGGGTAACGTTCTTTTTTGAACTACATCCCCAGCCCAAGTAACATTCTTTTGCCATAGAACATTTTGTGATTGTGAGAGTAATAGAATCTGGGAGTTTGGTAGTTTTGTATTGCTTCTCTTTCCATCTAGGACTCAGCTTATTGTGCCTGCATCTCTTACAACTGTAGGAACCAGTTTACTAACTGGAAATTAGACTCTGAGAAGTGTTGAGACTGAGGTTCAGTGGAGCGCCAGAGTCCTGCTTAGGACTGCTCTTCCTGGTGGTGGCTGGTCTTCCTCTGGAACACTCTTAGTACTTCCAGGGAAGACATGCCCTACCCTCTAAGCCCAGCATGTGACTTTTAAGGTTTTACTCTTTGATAATTCCATCTGATCCTGACTCTTATAGAATAAAGTAACATATTCAAGGCTGTGGCAATATGAATTGCATCTACCCATCCAGTTTCCTCTAAGCAGAAAGTTTGAGGAAGAGGAAAAAATGCAGTGGAGCAGGAGCATCAGGAACAGGGAGAGGGCAGGGTCAAATCCCACCGTGGAAACCATAGGAAGGACCCTGCATGTTATTTGGAGGGCAATGGAAACCCATTAGGAGTTTTTAAGTAGAGATTGACTATGATTTATTTATATAGGCACACTGGGGATTAAACCCAGGGGCACTTTACCACTGAGCCACATCCCCAGTCCTTTTTTTTTTTTTTTTTTTGTATATAAGAGCATGTGTCTGATATTTAATCAAGGAATAAACATTTCAAATTCCTTTTTTTAATATTTATTTTTTTAGATGTAGATGGACACAACACAATACCTTTATTTTTATGTGGTGCTGAGGATCGAACCCTGGCCCCGCCCATGCTAGGCGAGCGCTTCACCACTGAGCCACAATCCCAGCCCCTCAAATTCTTAAAGCTGTTAATCCAGTCCTTTATTTTTTATTTTGAGACAGTCTCACTAAATTGCTGAGACTGGCCTTGAACTTGCAATCCTCCTGCCTCAAGCTCCTGTGTCACTGGGATTATAGGCATGTGCCACCACATCAGACTTTCATTTATTCACATATTTTAAAGTTCATTTTGGTTACTGGGTAAAGAATGGTTATGCTTAGGGGCTGGGGTTGTGGCTCAGTGGTGCAGCGCTTGCTGAGCATGTTTGAGGCACTGGGTTTGATCCTGAGCATCACTTAAAAAAAGAAAGAGAGAAAGATACTGGGTCCATCCATATCTAAAAAAGAAGAAAAAAAAGAATGATTAAGCTTAAGCCAATTCAACCCAGTGATAATACCTGTCACATAGAGTAACGGAATTTGTTGAAATGTATGTAATGGCAAATTATCAGACACAAAGTAAGGGCCCTCTTAATTTTTGTATTCTAAGTGTATTCAAATAGGGGTATTAAACACTTCTCCCACACTTTGGTGGGGTGCACCAAATCACTTGAGATGTCCTATCTGGACATGGCTCCTGCCAACTGGTGGAGGGATCAGGGGTGTAGGGCTTGGTAGGCGGTAGAAAGAAGGGCCAGGATACTGTGAGCCCCTGGAACTCATGCCAACCTGGCCTATTCCCTTGCTGCCTGTACATCCTGCCTTTCCACAGAGGAAATCAGTCCCCAGATGTGAGTATATCTTTCCCTTCTCATACTACCTCTGGCTTGAGTCATTTTTAGTCTTTCCAACTTTCTCTAGCTTACTGTGAATGAGACCGGAATCTCTGTCCTCTCTGGAGTAAGCGTACTCTCCTGAGGATTTCCAAATATTTTTAAAACATTTCTACTTGCTGTAGAAGTCTAAGGGAGACTTAGAGGGAGATTGGGGTAGGGAGGAGCAGAGGTCCTCTGTCTCTTACCTTTATCAAGCACCTGAAGCTGTGCTGAGTGCTGGTAGGACACTGATGAACGAGATGGACACAGTGCAAATGAGTGCTTAGGTCAGGAAGTGCCACCCAACACTGCCTAAGAAGTCTAGCTCTGGCTTTTCTTCTGGGGGCAGTGGGAAGGCATTACAGGGTCTGTGCAGAATGAAGAGTGAAGGAATAGATTTCCTTCACTTGTCAACTTCTGGTGCCCTCAGGTCATAAGGAACAGTCTTGGAAATTGGAGAGCTCAAGCCAAGGTTTTCCTGAGAAATCTAATTTTGTGGAACACTGTGGGCCTGATGCTCTGGTCACAACAAATTTATTAATGCCTTATTGCAAGAAGTGCTACACAATTTTATTTAAGCATAAAGATAGAAAGTTGAGCTGTTTTTGACCCTTCATAAATGGAGTTTAAAATCAGGTTAATCTTCATAGAGTATTCTGCTGAAAGCCACACGTTAGTTTTCCCAGGAAAGAACTTGGGTGAACCAAATGAGAAATTGCACATTGACCTGCCTGGTGAACAGACCAGAGATCATTCTGTGCTTGGCATAAAAACCCTAAAATAAGTTGCACAGTCACAAGGGGCTGCCCTGCCCACTACACCATGAGATTGAAATTGCCACCTTTTAAATTTTATTATACCCAGGGATTCAGACATGCCCAAATCTTCCGTAATCCCCAACCTTGCCAGCCTCCCCTGGAGAGGTCACCCTAGGAGGTAAGTACACAGGGGAGAGTGGCAAGAGAAACAAAAGGAGGTTTTGTCATTACACATCTCTTCCACAATGGTATGAGGGATGGAGCAGGTGGCCCAGGCTGCAGTCCTGTATGTTTCCTTTCTCTAGGCTCAAGGCTGATCTCTGGCAGATGGAAGTCACATGGGAAGACAGGAGACTGGGGAGAGCAGAAAGCAAGTGGCCCAGTTTCACTAACAGAACAGAAGCTGCCTCAGCAGATACTCCTGGCGGAACAAGAGCTAGGGAGAAGATCACATCATGGGAAGGATCTTTAATGTTAATGTTGGCATATTTTAAAAAAGTGAAATGTTTTAAGTTTTATAGACAGATATGCAGGCTAACATGAACACAATCCACTATCTAGATTTATTAGTGTTAACATTTTGGCACACTGGTTTTGGTTTAGGTATTTTTTTTTTTTTTAAGAAACAACCACATATAAGACCTCCTATATCTCTCATCCCATGTCTTTTCCTCTATCATAGGTACTGTACCTTAATGATAAATTTCATTCCCATGCCTGATTTCATGCTGCTTCCATGAAATAATCATAAAAAATGGATTATTTTGCATATCTAGACATTTTACTTAGAAGGCATCATGATGCGTGTAGTCTCTGTAGCCTTTTCACAAAATATGTTGATAAAGGAAACTTTTTATTCATTTTGACTGCTGTAGTAGTGTTCAGTTGTGTGACTGTGCCACTATTGAAGTGTTTTCCTTTTTTTTTTTTTAGAGAGAGTGAGAGAGAATTATAATATTTATTTTTTAGTATTTGGTGTCACAACATCTTTGTTTGTATGTGATGCTGAGGGTCGAACCCGGGCCACATGCATGCCAGGCCATCGCGCTACCGCTTGAGCCACATCCCCAGACCTGAAGCGTTTTCCTTTTGATGGGGATTTAGGTGTCCAGTTTTTGCTACTATGCATGGTTTCAGTGAATCTTCTTACATATCCTCTTGGGCAATCTGGGAGTGTGTCTCTCAGAGTGTAAGCCTAGGATTTTAATTGTTGGGTTTTAAGGTATACATCTTCAGGCTTACTCAAAGTTGCCAAACTGTACCCTATTAATTTATTAATTTAATTACTTAATACTTCCTAATGACATTGTTTATCTATAAACATTGTATGCCTCTTGACTCACTCAGGTCTTTTTTTAAAAATTTTTTTTCTTTGTCAATGGATCTTTGTTTTATTTATTTATATGTGGTGCTGAGAATCAAACCCAGTGCGTCACACATGCCAAGCAAGTGCTGTACCCCTGAGCTACAACCCCAGCCTGCTAATTTAGGTCTTTTATGTCTTCGAATAATAATGTTATGATTTTTAAAATAATGATCTTATAAATCTTTTGTTAGATTTGTTCCTGAGAAATGTTTTTTAAATTACGTATTCTAATTTCTTATTATTGAATGGGAATGAACTGATTTCTGTTTTTTTTTTTGGGGGGGGCATACTGGAGATTTAACTGAGGTGTAATTTACCACTGAGCCACATCCCCAGCCCTTTTAGTTTTTTATTTTGAGACAGGGTCTCCCCTAAGTTGCTTAGGGCCTTGCTAAGTGGCTGAGGCTGGTCTTGAACTTGTGATCTTCCTGCTTTAACCTCCTGAACCGCTGGGAGTACAGGCATGTGCCACCATGCCTGACTCTTGATTTCTGAATATTGATGTTATCTCCAGGAAGCTTGTTGGACTTTCTTATTAATTCTGACAGTCTATAGAAGATCTTAGATTTGTCTGTGTAGACCATCATGTTCCTTTTGAATGTTAACAGTTTTGAATTATTTCTTCCTTTCCAAAACTTACACCTTCTTTTTAAAAATCATAATCAGAATGTCCATTATAGTATTTAGTAGAATCACATCAGCAGACTGACGTTAAATCCTAACATGTGATAAGTAAATTTGCAGTAGGTGTTTGAGAGACAGACACCTGTGCCTGAAAGAAGTTCCCTTTCATGGTGGATACTGCATGAACTTGCCCAATCTCAGTTCCATTGTCTTCTAGCTGTCTTTCCATACTTCAGAAGCAGGAAAGCTAAACACTGCATTTCCTCAGATTCCTTTACAGGAAGGATTCCGGATAAGAATTAGTATGTATTAGTCACTGAGATTTGAATTTAGACTTAAGTTGAGGGAGAAGCAAGGTGTCCCTTTTGCTGGTGTGTATCATGGCAGGAATGATGGGGTTGTAAAGTCAGCAACTAAGGCTGCAGTTTTTCCTTATTTTCCAGACAGTTTTCTAATTGCAGTCTGACTTTGGGAATTATTCTGAATTTTCTTCATCCCTCTAAATAGTTGAGTAAGTTATTTGATATCCTGTACCAATTTGCACACTTGACTCAGCAAAGGCTAGAGTCCTCTGCCCGACTCCTGAGGAGCGTGTAACTTAACTCACTTTTTATTCCTTATGATTATTTTCTGTTTCAGAAAATTTTTTATTTTTTTAATCCCTCAGTAGAGATTGTTTTCATTTATGAATTTAATATGTATTTAGGATTGCCAGGGGCTGTTCATCATTCCATTATGCATTCCTATTCCTTCTAGATTTAATGGTTTCTGAAAAACAAACCTTAGATATTATTGTAGTCAAGGTCTGTTGCAAGTTACCTATTGTAAAGATTCAGGAATTGTGTGAAAATCTCTTGTTTCTCATGTTGCATGACATTTTCATTGGCTATATAGCCTTTAAGTTTGTCATTTTCTCATCATTTTGAAGATATTTTTTTACTGTCTTCTGGTTTGTAGAAAAGTCTGTTGTCAATCTTCTAATTACTGGTTCTAATTTTTTGAAGGTAATCTATCAGGATTTTTCTCTTTTATGGTTACTTTGAAGATCTCTTTGTCTTTAGGGCACTGCTATTTCTTTTCTTCTTTAGTTTAGTACTAGGGATTGAACCCACAGGTGCTATACCACTAAACTACATCTCTGGTCCTTTTTATTTTTTATTTTGAGACAAGGTCTTGCTAAGTTGCCCAGGCTGGCCTTGAACTTGCCTCAGCCTCCCAAGTCACTGGGATTGCAGGCATGCACTATCATGTCCAGCTGACTCTTGCCATTTATAAGTTTTGAGAAATTCCCAGCTAACATTTCTCTGTTTTCTCCATGCTTATTATTCTCTATTTTTAGAGTCCCTAGTAGATTTTGGACCTTCTTAAACCCTTTTCTGTATCTCTTAAACTTTTTAAAATTTTAAACATTACCTTTTTATAATTTTCTTGAAATATTTTCCAATTTATTAATGATCTCTTCTGCTTTATTTTCTCTGCTGCTTAAATAATAAATTGAGTTTTTAATTTCAGTTACTATAACTTTCCCTTTCTAGAAGCTCTCTTTTAATTCCATCTATAATATTTTTATGGACACTTTCTTTTCATATTTTTCAATTTTTTTTGTATTTTATTTAGAGTTGCTTAGGGCCTCGCTAAATTGCTGAAGCTGGCTTTGAACTCATGATCCTCCTACCTCAGCTTCCCGAACCTCTGGGATTACAGGCATTCACTACTGTGCCTGGCTTATTTGTTTTTATTTTTATTTTTATTTATTTTTATTTTTTTATTGGTTGCTCAAAACATTACAATGATCTTGAAATATTATATTTCATACATTTGATTCAAGTGGGATATGAATTATTTTTACCACGTGTACAGATTGCAGGATCACATTGGTTATACATCCATGTTTATACATCCTGCCATAGTAGTGTCTGTTGTATTCTGCTGCCTTTCCTGTCCCCTTCCTATCCCCCCTCCCCTCCCATCATCTCTCTCTACCCCATCTACTGTAACTCATTTCTCTCTTTTTGCTTTTTTTTCCCCTTTCCCCTCACATCCTCTTCTATGTACTTTTGTATAACAGTGAGGGTCTCCTTCCATCTTCCATGCAATTCCCCTTCTCTCTCCCATTCCCTCCCACCTCTCGTCTCTGCTTAATGGTGATCTTCTTCTCATGCTCTTCCTCCCTGCTCTGTTTTGAGTTGCCCTCCTTATATCAAAGAAGACATTCGGCATTTGTTTTTTAGGAATTGGCTAACTTCACTTAGCATAATCTGCTCTAATGCCATCCATTTCCATGCAAATGCCATGATTTTGTTATTTTTAGTGCTGAATAATATTCCATTGTGTACAAATGCCACATTTTTTTTATCCGTTCATCTATTGATGGGCATCTAGGTTGGTTCCACATTCTAGCTATTGTGAATTGTGCTGCTATGAACATTGATGTAGCTATATCCCTATAGTATGCACTTTTTAGGTCTTTGGGGAATAGTCCGAGAAGGGGAATAGCTGGGTCAAATTGTGGTTCCATTCCCAGCTTTCCAAGGAATCTCCATACTGCTTTCCAAATTGGCCGCACCAATTTGCAGTCCCACCAGCAATGTACAAGTGTACCCTATTCCCCACATCCTTTCCAGCACTTGTTGTTTGACTTCATGATGGCTGCCATTCTTACTGGAGTGACATGGTATCTTAGAATGGTTTTAATTTGCATTTCTCTGATTGCTAGAGATGGTGAGCATTTTTTCATGTATTTGTTGATTGATTGTATATCCTTCTCTGAGAAGTGTCTGTTCAGATCCTTGGCCCATTTGTTGATTGGGTTATTTGTTTTCTTATTGTTTAATTTTTTGAGTTCTTTGTATACTCTGGATATTAGGGCTCTATCTGAAGTGTGAGGGGTAAATATTTGTTCCCAGGATGTAGGCTCCCTATTTACCTCTCTTATTGTTTCTCTTGCTGAGAAAAAAAAAAACTTTTTAGTTTGAGTATGTCCCATTTGTTGATTCTTGATTTTAACTCTTGTGCTATAGGTGTCCTATTAAGGAATTTGGAGCCTGACCCCACGAGATGGAGATTAGAGCCAACTTTTTCTTCTGTCAGGTGCAGAATTTCTTGTTTGAACCCTAGCTCCTTGATCCATTTTGAGTTAACTTTTGTGCATGGCAAGAGAAAGGGATTCAGTTTCATTTTGTTGCATATGGATTTACAGTTTTCCCAGCACCATTTGTTGAAGGTGCTATCCTTTCTCCATTGCATGCTTTTAACACCTTTGTCTAATATAAGGAAGTTGTAATTTTGTGGATTGGTCTCTGTGTTCTCTATTCTGTACCATTGGTCTACCCGCCTGTTTTGGTACCAGTACCATGCTGTTTTTGTTACTATTGCTCTGTAGTATAGTTCAAAGTCTGGTATCGCTATACCGCCTGTTTCACTCTTCCTGCTTAGAATTGCTTTTGCTATTCTGGGTCTTTTATTTTTCCAGATGAATTTCATGATTGCTTTATCTATTTCTGCAAGAAATGCCATTGGGATTTTGATTGGCATTGCATTAAACCTATAGAGTACTTTTGGTAATATTGCCATTTTAATGATGTTATTTCTGCCTATCCATGAACAGGGTATATCTTTCCATCTTCTAAGGTCTTCTTCTATTTTTCTCTTTAGAGTTCTGTAGTTTTCATTGTATAGGTCTTTCACCTCTTTTGTTAGGTTGATTCCCAAGTATTTTATTTATTTATTTATTTATTTATTTATTTATTTATTTATTTATTTGAGGATATTGAGAATGAGGTGGTTGTCCTCATTTCCATTTCCAAGGATTTGTAACTGATATACAGGAATGCCTTTGATTTATACATGTTGATTTTATATCCTGACACTTTGCTGAATTCATTTACTAGCTCTAGAAGTTTTTGGTAGAACCTTTTGGGTCTGCTAGGTATAGGATCATGTCATCTGCAAATAGTGCTAATTTAAGTTCTTCTTTTCCTATCTTAATGCTTTTAATTTCTTTCATCTGTCTAATTGCTCTGGCCAGTGTTTCAAGAACTATGTTGAATAGAAGTGGTGAGAGAGGGCATCCCTGTCTTGTTCCAGATTTTAGAGGGAATGCCTTCAGTTTTTCTCCGTTTAGAATGATGCTAGCCTGAGGCTTAGCATGGATAGCTTTTACAATGTTGAGGTAAGTTCCTGTTATCTCTAGTATTTCTAGTGTTTTGAACATAAAGGGATGCTGTACCTTGTCGAATGCTTTTTCTGCATCTATCGAGATAATCATATGGTTCTTATCTTTAAGTCTGTTGATATGGTGAATAATTGATTTTTGTATATTGAACCAGCCTTGCATCCCAGGGATGAATCCTACTTGATCATGGTAAACAATCTTTTTGATATGTTTTTGCATCCAAATTGCCAGAATTTTATTGAGGATTTTTGCATCTAGGTTCATTAGAGATAGTGGTCTGTAGTTTTCTTTCTTTGAAGTGTCTTTGTCTGTTTTCGGAATCAGGGTGATGTTGGCCTTGTAGAATGAGTTTGGAAGAGCTCCCTCTTTTTCTATTTCCTGAAATAACTTGAAAAGTATTGGTATTAGTTCTTCTTTAAAGGTTTTGTAAAACTCTGCTGTATGCGTATCCGGTCCTGGGCTTTTCTTGGTTGGTAGTCTTTTGATGGCTTCTTTTATTTCCTCCAATGATATTGGTCTGTTTAAGTTGTGTGTATCCTCCTGACTCAAACTGGGCAAATCATATGACTTAAGAAATTTATCAGTGTCTTCACTATCTTCTATTTTATTGAAATATAAGGTTTCAAAATAATTTCTAATTATCTTCTGTATTTCTGTGGTGTCTGTTGTGATATTGCCTTTTTCATCCCATATGCTAGTAATTTGAGTTCTCTCTCTTCTTCTCTTCATTAGCATAGCTAAGGGTCTGTCTATCTTATTTATTTTTTAAAAGAACCAACTTTTAGTTTTGCCAATTTTTTCAATTGTTTCTCTTGTTTCAATTTCATTGATTTTATCTCTGATTTTAATTATTTCTTGCCTTCTACTATATTTGCTGTTGTTTTGTTCTTATTTTTCTAGGGTTTTGAGATGAAGTGTGAGATCATTTATTTGTTGTTTTTTTCTTTTTTTGAGGAATGAACTCCAAGCAATGAATTTCCCTCTTAGAAGTGCTTTCTTGTGTCACATAGATTCTGATATGTTGTGTCTGTATTTTCATTTATCTCTAAGAATTTTTAAATTTCCTCCTTTATGTCTTCTGTAACCCATTGATCATTCAGTAACATATTGTTCATTCTCCAAGTGATGTAGAATTTTTCCTCCCTTCTTTTATCGTTCATTCCACTATGATCAGATAAGATGCATGGTATTATCTCCACACCTTTATAATTTCTAAGGGTTGCCCTATGGCATAATACATAGTCTATTTTTGAGAAGGATCCATGTGCTACTGAGAAAAAAGTATATCCTCTTGATGATGGTTGATATATTCTATATATGTTGGTTAACTCTAGGTTATTAATTGTGTTATTGAGTTCTATAGTTTTTTTTATTCAACTTTTGTTTGGAAGATCTGTCCAATGGTGAGAGAAGTGTGTTGAAGTCACCCATATTATTGTGTTGTGGTCTATTTGACTCGAACTTGAGAACAGTTTGTTTTCTGAATGTAGCAGCACCATTGTTTGGTGCATAAATATTGATAATTGTTATATATTGTTGGTGAATGGTCCCCTTTAACAGTATATAGTGTCCTTCTTTATCCCTTTTGATTAACTTAGGCTTGAAGTCAATTTTATTTGATATTAGGATGGCCACCCTGCTTGCTTCTTTTTTTTTTTTTAAGAGAGAGTGAGAGAGGAGAGAGAGAGAGAGAGAATTTTTAATATTTATTTTTTAGTTCTCGGCGGACACAACATCTTTGTTGGTATGTGGTGCTGAGGATCGAACGCGGGCCGCACGCATGCTAAGCGAGCGTGCTACAGCTTGAGCCACATCCCCAGCCCCACCCTGCTTGCTTCTGAGGACCATGTGAGTGGTATGATTTTTCCCAACCTTTCACCTTCAGCCTGTGCATGTCTTTTCCTATCAGATGAGTCTTCTGGAGGCAGTATATTGTTGGATCTGTGTTTTTAATCCAGGTTACCAGCCTATGTCGCTTTATTGGTAAGTTTAAACCATTAACATTTAGGGTTACTATTCATATATGGTTTGTACTTTCCGTCATGTTTGTTTGTTTATTTATTTTTAATTTGGTTTATTTTTCCCTCTTTGATTAGTCCCCCCCCCCTTTACTGAGGTACTTCCCACTGTTGGTTTTGGTTGTTGATTTTCATTTCCTCTTTGTGTATTGTTTTACTCAAAATGCTTTGCAGTGCTGGTTTTCTGGCTGCAAATTCTTTTAACTTTTGTTTATCATGAAAGATTTTTATTTCATTGTCAAATGTGAAGCTTAATTTTGCTGGATACAATATTCTTGGTTGGCACCCATTATCTTTCAGCATTTGAAATATGTTGTTCCAAGATCTTCTCGCTTTCAGTGTCTGTGATGAGAAATGCGCCGTTAACCTAATTGGTTTACCTTTGAATGTAATCTGCCTCCTTTCTCTTGTAGCTTTTAATATTCTCTCCTTGTTCTGTATGTTGGATATCTTCATAATAATGTGTCTTGGATTGGTCTTTTGTGGTTCTATATGTTCAGCGTCCTGTAGGCTTCTAGGATTTGGACATCCGTTTCATTTTTCATGTCTGGAAAGTTTTCTAAAATTATTTCATTTAACAGATTGCTCATTTCTTTGGTTTGGACCTCTATACCTTCCTCTATCCCAACAACTCTTAAATTTTTTTTATGATATCTCATATCTCTTGGATGTTTTGCTCATGGTTTCTTACCAGCCTTTCTGAGTTGACTAGACTCTTTTCGAGATGATATATTTTTTCTTCATTGTCTGACTTCTACTTGATCTCCTCTACTAGTAATACTCTCACTTGAGTTTTTAATTTGTTTTATAGTTTCCTTCGTTTCTAGGATTATTGTTTTATTCTTTTTTATAACCTCTATCTCCCGGTAGAGTTGTTGATTTGCTTCTTGAATTTATTTATGTAATTTGTTGTTGAGGTGTTCTTTTATTGTTTGCTTTTGCTGTCTAATGACCTCTTTAAGATTCCATTCCATGTGAGTCAGGTATGCCTTGAGTTCTTTATCTGACCATTTTTCTGACACCTCTAGGTTCTCCTGTAGATTTCGGCTGTCCTGCATTGTTTGTATTCCTTTTTTTCCTTATTTTTTCATGATGCTCGCTTTACTTTCCGGCTCTGTTTGACTGCTGTGTTACTATTTACTCCTATAAATTTGTTTTGGTTTTGTATATCTCCAGGATCTTTCCTTTGTGATGGGAGTCTATGTCTAGAGATGTTGGTTTTTATTGTACTTTAAAGCAAATTCATTCATTTCATAAATGACATACAGATTCTGATGGCGTATAGCGATCTGTGCTTTGGTCTTAGGACTTTATGTTTGGTTCGGGTGATGTGATGGTATGGGGGTTGGTATATCTTAGCAATCTTGGAAGATTGCTCTACTGAAGGGGTATATTAACAGGAGAATGGATCGGAGTATTTGGGGGTAGGTAGGGACTTGGGAATACTGTAGACCACCTTGGAACATTCACGTATATGCATTTAGTAAATTACACATTATTGAAGTCGTAATGCTTGGGAGGAAAGGTAGGGGAAGGGGAAAGAAGAAGTCACTAAAGAGATAGAGAGAAAGAAAAATAGGAAGAATAAAAGAAAAGGGAAAAAAATTAAAAATTGAAAAAAAAAAGATAAATGCAGTCTTAAGAGTTCGATTATCTTCTCTTCCAGTAGGTGGAGCTGTGCCCTCCAGGCCAAGCTTCTGCTCTCAAGAGGCAGGACACAATCCCTCCTCTACCCCAGCTGGGCGGCTCTCCAATCCTGGTGGCCCAGGGCCGTTCTTGTCTCCAGCGCCCCCCGCTTCTCCTGCCAGCCAGGCCCCACTCACCAGTGCCGTTCTCCACAGATCTCGCCACACTCCAGCCTACAGCCCCTGGGTGCCCTGTTCTCTTGAACGACTGGGCACTCTCTCTGTTTGCTAGTCACCCAGACCTGGAGGTTGTGGAGCGCGGGGGCTGGGGGCCTTCCGCTTATTTTGCCTGATTCCCTCCGTGGCGAAAAATGCCTTGGCTGTCAGCGCTCGAGGGAGGGGGACTTGGAGGTCAGGTGTCCCTCCCGTTGCCCTCGCTCCGATAATCGCGCTCACGCAGAGCTGGGGAGAGATGGTCGACATTTCCCAGCTGCATGGGGAGGGAGGCTTGAGGGTCCCACGCCTGTGGTCGCTCATTTCGCTGTGGAGTGAGCCATCCACCCAACTCTGACTTCGTCAGTTCTCTGCCAAGGTGGACGCTGGTTTCCTTGCCGGGGTGTCGATGGGAAGGGGGGTCTGGTGTGTCTCTCTAAATCCTACCTCCGGTCTGGACCGCTGGCCCATGGAGGCCCGTGGGCACCACCTCAAAAGATCCTGCGAAGCTCCAAAGTTTTGTTTCTCTATTCCGCTCGAGGGTCTCCGTAGCGCTGAGTCGCGCAGGTCGGCTGTGGGTGGCAAATCAATCAGCCAGCATCTCCACGGCCGGGCGGCCTGGATTCACGGTCCCCGAGCAGCTGCGGCCTGAGGAGTTCAAACTGCTGCTAGGTACCACCTCAGCCCAGCCTTGCTGGAGGTTCCTGAGCAGACAGCATCCAGTCCTTCTGAAGTCTCTTTGCCAGTAGCTGAGGAGGTCGCGGGATTGCTCCCTCGGCACCCGCCTCTATGTTCCAGAAAATCCTTATTTGTTTTTAAATAATTTTCTTTTGATAGTTTTAATTCAATACTTCTCTCATTTGAAGCTTTTGATGTTTAATACTTCTGAGCATCTTTTTTTCTGTTTACTCATCACGAGAGTAGATCGTTTCTTTGTGTATCTTAATTTAATTGTTGTAAACATGGTTTTAACAGGGTTTTTCTCTTTGGACTTTATGCAGCCTAACTTTAGAGTTGTGTCTTTACTGAGAAGGCTCTATTTGTCTCTGCTGGGCACCCCTGACTCAGATCTCCTTGTATAATTTTGCAGTTCAGGGATCCCTGCACATCTTGAGTAACACATGTTATTCAGGTTTAGGTGAGGACAGACTCATGGTTATGAATTCCAGGGAAGCATTTTTTTCTACTCGGAGCCCAAGATGAGTCACACAGGTTTAATCATTTTCCTGGCCTGGCCGGTGGTTATTTTCTAGTTAGCTTTTCTTGGAGGGTTGCCCTTTGGTTCTCTCTGTTTGTAGCCCCAAGGGATTGTCTTTACTTTTCTGTGAGCTCAGCCTGCTTTAAAAGCACACTTGATATATGCACTGTAGTGTCTTTGGTAGCTATTCAGCAGGAGGGTTTCTAGGTCATCTCATGAGTCTTATTATCAGACACATGTTCTGTATGTAAGATTTTTATCTAGGAAAGAATCTGCCCACTGGGAATGATAGTATTTGGTACAATTTGAGGACTAACTCCTAATTCCAAAGGGTGCGGGAGTGTGGAAGGGGTTGGGAAGATTGAGGTGGGGAGGGCAAAGAGATGAATTGTGAATGGGCATCCTGTTTTCAGATGCCTTTGTCTACATATGGACCCTTACTACTTAAACCAGCTACTTAATGTAGCTATTTGCCACTTAAACCATGGGCTAGCACCTTCAGCGTCAGCATCACCTGGGAGAGCTTTTTAGAAATACAGTCTTGAGTCCCCTTCTGGACCTACTGATTGAGAATCCTCATTTCAATAAAATCTCTGGATGATTTGTATGGATATCATTTGTGTGTGTGTGTGTGTGTGTGTGTGTGTGTGTATGTGTGTGTGTGTGTGTGTGTGTGTGTGTGTGAGAGTGTGTGTAGTGCTGAGGATTGCACCAGAACTTTGTGCATGTGAGGTAAGCACTCTACCAACTAAGCTATATCTCCAGCCCTGCATATCAAAATTTGAGAAGCACTGACTTAGACTATTTTTGATAAAACTATCCTCCTCAAGGTGACTGCTTCTTTGGGTTTAATGATCTTCCTTCACTCTTGTCATCACTTTTAACTTAATCCTTTTTCCTAGTAATTTTTAAGCATCTTAAATACTTCCCTGAAATATCTGTGTACTGAAGTTTTTGAGAAAAGTTCTTATTGGCAATGTATTATATTGAGAAAGTATTAATATGACCTCTTGTCATAATGACTATTACAGCAAAATCTTACTTAAGAGCAAAGCCTTTATGGAAGTTAGGGGGTATCTGCATTCTCCTCAGTGAACAGAGAAGATGAAGCATCTTATAGTTCAGGATTGTGTTAGTCAGTTTTGCATTGCTGTGATCATAATACCCAACAGGAGGAACTTGGAGGAGGGAAAGTTTATTTTGGCTCATGGTTTCAGAGGTTTAGTACATGACTGTCCAAGTCCATTGCTTTGTGCCCAAAGTGAGGCAGAACATCATGGCAGAAGGGTAGGGTGGAGGGTGTCAGTGGCTGGGGAGCAGAGGTGGGGAGGAAGGACTGCTGGGAAAGTGGACCTGTGTAGGGCATGCCTCCAGTGACCCACCTCTTCCAACCCACCCTCTGCCTACAGTTACCACTCAGTGCATTCAAACTAGGATGGACTGATTTGGTTACAACTCTCACATTCCAGTCATTTCACTTCTGAACATTCCTGCATTAGCATGGGAATTTTGGGGGGATACTTCATATACAAACCATAACAAATATAGAGAGCTTTACCTGGCCATTTTCCACTGGAGTATTCATATTTCCTAGTCTCCTTTGATTGTTGGTTTGCTGATTGAACTTACTAGGAATATTCCAGAATATGAAAAGGGATCTTTTCCAAGCTGATAAAATATTAAATAAGGAGCTGGGATTGTGGTTCAGCAGTACAGTGTTTGCCTAGAACATGGAGCCATTGGGTTTATGTGGCTCAGCCCCACATAAAAATAAATAAATAAAATAAAGGTATTGTGTTCGACTATAACTAAAAAAAATTAACTAAACAAGATTATCTAGAAATCATTCAAGTTGCTATGGTGTCTTCACCTACTAGAATTACAGTTTAATTCAGCCAGTAGATAATTTACCAATATTCCATGGGACTGAGGATAGGATTTATGTTATTTCTAGACTAAAGGCTCTCTGTTGTGGGAGGACACCTTATTTTTTAATTTTTTTCGTACCAGATATTTAACCCAGGGGCACTTTTCCACTGATCCATATCCCAAGCCCTTTTTATTTTTTAATTTTGAGATAGGATCTAGATAAATTGCTCAAAGCCTTGATATGTTGCTGAGGCTGGTCTTGAACTTGCAATCCTCCTGCCTCAACCTCCTGAGCTGCTGGGATTATAGGCATGTACCACCATGCTGGGAAACACCTTATGTTTTTTGTTCATTGCTGTATCTTTGTGATTGGCACATAGTTGATGCTCAGTAAATGTTTTTTGTTTTTGCTTTTGGATGAATTAAGTTTTAATGGATGAATGTATAATGTAAGTGTTGAATTAATTGTTGTCCTGAAGGACTTTAAAATTAATTTTTTCTTTATTTTTCTGTAGATTACTTCATAGGTACATTGTTAGCTATTTACACTTAAAATAAGAAGGGCTCTCTGTGTCTACTAGTAGGTCACTGGTTGAATAAGTCATAGCGCATATACACAAAGATGTACCATGAAACTAGAAAAGGGAATGAAGAGGATTTTTCCATATGTGTGATTATGACTATATAGTGATATCTGCATCTTTAAGGAAAAAAGAAATCCTAAAACTGGAAAACTCACTGAAATAAACAACTCTCAGTATATAGCTAGTTGGTTGTATTACAATAATTTTGACTCTTCATCCCTAGAAGGAGATACAAGCTGGGTGCAGTTGCACACACAGCAGCTCTAGAGGTTGAAGCAGGAGGATTGTGAGGTCAAAGCCAGGCTTAGCAATTTAGCAGGGTCCTAAGTAACTCAGTGAGACCGTGACACTAAATAAAATACAAAAAGGGCTGAGGATGTGATTAAGTATCCCTGAGTTCAATCCCAGTACCAAAAAAAAAAAAAAAAAAGAAAGAAAGAAAGAAAGAAAATTGCTGTGTCCTCAAAGGAGATACATTCTGAAGATAAAAAGGGCTTCAAATAAGTGTAAGACTATTTGTTAGTAATAAAAATAATATTTATCTTGAAATTGGTACTGTAAAATATCATATACATGTTATAAAATAAGTAATATATTGGTAGAAACCAAGAATTTCAACCTAAAAATAAAACAAAGTAACAAGAATAAAATCCAATTCAAAGCACTGCAATACTCATTTAAATGGGAAATATTAGTTTGAATTCATGATTTATTTTTCCAAAAAAAGAGAGTACTTCCTAGTTCTGTGCACTGAAAAGATCTCTGAAGCAAAGACAGCTCAGCAGTGAGCACCCAAGGCACCCAGTAGTGCTTTCTTCGTATAATTTCTCCTAAAACAAAACAAGGCATCTATAGAGAAATGGCAGATTTAGTTCTTGGGCAGAAAAATGCTATGCTGAGGCTGGGCTTTCTTGTGCCAGAAAGCAAGGCACCTGTTAAAGACGGTTGAAGTCACCAACGCACAGGATTCACCTTGCAGGAGTGCCCACTGACCAGAGATGGACAATATAAGCACCAAAAAGGATAGTGCATGTAATATATATAGTACATTGAATGTATAAATATTCCCAAGTCCATGAAAATACATTAAAAGGCACTGTCATCACAGAAGGCTGCTATAGTATCACTCATTAGTTGCAAAGGGAAAAGGTATATATCCTGACTTTCTTGTATAAACCATATTCAAAATACCTAAATGATTGACTGAAGCAATGTTCTTTTGATCTTGAGATATCTACATACCATAAAATCCACCCATTTAATTTAATAGTTTTTGTTATATTCACAAAGCTTACGGGTATAACAGTTGAAGTCTAGTATATTTTCATCATCCCCCAAAGAAGCCCTGTACCTCTTAGCAGTCACTCTCCATTCTCCACCTTCCTCCCCAGCTCTGGCAGCCATGAATTCTAATTTGCTGTCTCTATGGATTTGCCTGTTCTAGACATTTTATATAAATGGAAATGGATATAGATCTTTTGGGATTGGTTTTTTCCACCTAGCATAATATTTTCAAGGTTCACCACATTGCAGTATCTATCTGCACTTGATTCTTTTTATTGCTGAATAATGGGAGAGTTCTTTCTTAAAGAATTCTAGCTAATAAACACAGAAAGACTGTTAGAGTTAGAAAAGTACCCTTTGCAGCCCCTAATACAATAACAGATCAGTGATGTTTAAAACCTGTGGGCATTTGAAACCATGAGGTGACAGAGAAAGCTTGATGGGGAAGCATTATGTGAATGATTCAGACCAATGAGCCCTGAACATATCGTTCAATCTTAAAATTCATAAATCATTGCTAGTGAGACCACTATGTATTATGTGCCTCCTTTTAAAAATAATGCTTGATGCTACACAGATTTAATGCAATCCCTATGAAAAGTCTATTGACATTCTTTATGGAAATAGAAAAAGCAATCATGAAATTCACTTGGAAAAATAAGAGGCCCACGTAGCCAAAGCAATCCTTAGTGCGAAAAGTGATGCAGGAGATATCACAATACCAGAATTTAAGTCATACTACTATGGTAACGAAAACAGCATGGTATTGGCACCAAAACAGACAGGAAGACCAATGGAATAAAGTAGAAGACACAGTCACATCCACATAAATACAGCTGTCTTGTCCTAGACAAAGGTGCTATATGTATTCATTGGAGAGAAGATAGCCTCTTCAACAAATGCTGCTGGGAAAACTGGAAATCCCTATGTAATCAAATGAAATAGCTCACTCTGCACAAAAATTAAAGATCTAGGCATTAGACCAGAGACCTTGCATTTTCTAGAAGAAAAAGTAGGCCCAACTCTCCAACATGTTGGCTTAGGAACTGAATTTCTCAACAAGACTCCTAAAATGCAAGAAGTTAAATCAAGAATCAATAAATGGAATGGTATCAAACTGAAAAGCTTCTTCACAGCAAAGGAAACAATCAAGAACATGTTCAGAGATCCTATAGGTTGGGAGAGAATCTTCACCATCAGTACCTCAGATAAGGCATTAATTTCCAGGATATTAAAAAATATTAAAAAACTTAACACTAGAAAAATAAATAACGTAACCAATAAATGGGCAAAGGAACTGAACAGACACTTCACAGAAGAAGAAATATGAACGGTGAAAAAACATATGAAAAAATATTCAAAATCCCAGCAATTAGAGGAATGCAAATTAAAACTACACCGAGATTCCACCTCAGTCCATTCCGAATGGCAGTTATAAAGAATACAAGTAACAGTAAATGTTGGCAAAGATGTGGGGAGAAAGGTACTCTCATACATTTTTGGTGGGAGTGCAAATTGATTCAACCACTCTGGAAAGTAGTATGGAAACTCCTTTGGAAACTTGAAGTAGAACCACCATTTGACCCAGTTATCCTAGTCCTCAGTCTATAGCCAGAGAACTTAAAAACAGCATACTGCAGCGACACAGCCATATCCATGCTATGGAAACAACACTCAATAGCTAAGCTATGGAAACAACTTACATGTCCTATAATGGATGAATGGATAAAGAAAACGCTGTGTACATACACAATGGAATATTACTCATCCATAAAGAGGAATGAAATGATGGCATTTGCTGGTAAATGAGTGGAACTGAAAAATATGCTAAGTGGAATAAGCCAATGCCCAAAAAACCAAAGGCTGCATGTTCTCTCTAATTTGTGGATGCTAGCCCAAAACAAGGTCAGTTGGGAGGGGAATAATAGAAATCCACTGGACTACACAAAGGGAAATGGAGGGAAGGGAAGGGAGAGAGGAGGGGAGTAGGAAAGACAGTAGAATTTATTGGATATAACTTTCTTAGCCTCATGTTTGTATACATGACCAAGGTAACCCTCTATCATGTATGACCACAAGAGTGGGAACCTAAATAGAATAAGTTATACTTACACACATATATTCATTCTACTATCATGTATAACTAAAAAATAAAAATATTTCAAAACATGCTTGAAAGTCCTCTCTCATATTCCTGAATCTAATCAAGCCTCTAGTATTCACTTCCCTTTTACAGTAATCTGAAAGCTAGAGAGGCAAGTTACACAGTCACCACAGAAATCCAAAACGTGTGACATTCTCTTGAACAAACGGCCCAGTCTCCTTAGTAAATGAATGGCATAAACTCGGAGAGGGAGGGGGCACTGCTTTAGATCAGGAGACTCGGAAACATAACCCAGGTCAACCTGAACCTGGGTCTGATGGGAACCAACCAGCAGTTTGGAGACAGCTGGAGAAATCTGAGTGTGACTGGGTTTCAGATGACGTTAAGAAATGACTGCAATTTTGTTTAGTGTAATACTAACATTGTGATTATGTTTTGAAAATGTCCTTATCAGTTGAAGATGCTTTGTGGTGTTTACAGGGCAAATGAAAGTTGTGTGGGATTTACTTTAATTTGTCAGCAAACAAAGTGGGTGCAGGGGACTAAATGAAGCAAGATTGGCCATGGGTTGGTAACCATTGGCACTGGATGACAGAGGGAGGAGGGTTGGCACCTTTTCTCTCTTCTTTAATGAATGCTTGATATTCTCCATGATATATATATATTTTTAAATTTTATATTCTTAGAGTCAAGAAGCAATTTCATCTAGAAATACAACTTTTCAGAAGTACATACCTTTCTGAGAAAAAGACCCAGAACTGCTGGTTCTTCTTTTCTTAAATGCCTAAGATTTAATTTGGTCTTTTTGACTCTGAGGAGTTCCGGGTTCTTCTGCTCAAGACAAAGGACAGCCTTTCAGAAAAAAAAAAAAAAGAAAAAAGTTAGCAGTGGAAGTGCCACCCTGGAAAAGGATATGGACAAGTGAAGCATGTGTGCCCCCCTAGAAACTTACTCAGAACTATTTTGAGGGCTTTTTTTTTTTTTTCTCCTCAGGACTGGCCTTCTTTTCCATGACAAATTCCTAAATTGTCTTTTTCAGACTGTCTCGAGAGGCAGAATCCTGAACCCTGCCACGGTTAGGGATCTGGAGTTAGATCTGTATTTAAGCCCCACTCCATCACCTATGAGCTGAGGTGATGAAGGGCACGTTTTCTTAGGCTCTCACAACATCAGTTTCTTGAGCTATGAAATGGGAATGATTATAGCACCTACTTCACAGGCTTGTGAGGACTGAAGGATCACGGTTCACGTATGATGAGGTTTCAGTTGGCATGTGCATGGAACACTGTGTCTGCGGGCACCTAGCAGGTGTGTGTGCATGTGAAAGAGAAAGGAAGAAAGCAGGAAATAAATGCACGCACCCAGCCATATGAAGAGAAATGCCTTTAAAACCCAATCTCATCGGGATACACGACCTGTTTGAAGAGAAGGAATCACTCCTTCAAAGTGAATTCATACAAGATTCTTACATTTCTAGAGTTGACTGCTCAGAGCTGAGATTCCAAACATTTATCTCATTTCCCCTTGGACTTGATTGGTCTTCTCAGCCCTCCCAGGGAAGAGAAAGAGATGTGAAAACCAGACAGAGGGACAAGGGAGCTTTTGACTGATGGAGGCAGGCACTGCTAGATCCCACCTGATTTCCACAGAGGAGCAAGGGCCGGCCGCCTGCTCCAGCAGGACTGGGCAGTGTCTCTGTCTTAAGGAAAGGAAGAAGAGGTGGTGGTGTGAAAGGCAAGTTTCAGAATCAGAATTTTTCCTGAGATCTTGGCCTCCCTGTGCATCTTTTGCAAGTTGTGTTACCTCCTTGAACCTCAGTGTTCTGATTTTGAAACTTGCCTTTCACACTACCACCTCTTCTTCCGCCTTTCCTTAAGGTGTCAGAGCTATCTAGTTTCCTAATCTGTAAAACAGGAACAGAGGGAGTATTGGATTAAATTCTTTTCACTGCTAATTTCTTGACTTCATTGCGATTTGCCTTTTGTTTGCACAATATGTTGGTTTCCTGTGATCACTGCAACAGTTGCCATTAATGTGTTTGGCTTGAATCAACAGAAACGTGTCCTTCAGTTCTGGGGCTAGAAGTCTGCAGTGGACCTCAATGAACTGAAACGTGGTGAACTCCCACTGGAAGCTCTGGGGAGGAATCCACGCCCTGCCTCTGCTGGCTTTTGTGGCTGCTGACGTTCTTGGCTTGTGGCAAATCATTGCGATCGTGGCCTCTCTAGTCACATGGCCTTCTCACTTGTGATGGCCCTTGGTGCTCTCCACATAACCCAGGACAATCTCAAGCCCCCTAGTTTAATCACACTTGCAAACATTCTCTTTCTATATCAGCTAACAGGTGCAGGTCCCAGGGATTAGGACCTGGTGTCTCTGGAGGCCATTATTCAGCCTACTGCACCTAGTGACAGTTCTTAGTGGTGGACTCACTTTAGCTGAAGCACTGTGGCTATATCATTAGATGTGTGGACATTGCTGCCTGCTCACCAGGATCTCCAGGAGAGAATTTTCTCAGTGTTCTGAATGGATACCTGAGTTTGATAAAGCAATAGGAGACTACTCTCTGCCCTGTTCCTACAATATATTACTTTAATTTGTTTAATGTCAGTCATCTATACTAAAAGGTTAATCATGAAAGTATCCAAGTGCAAGTTCTACCAATATTTGAATTATTTCCTGCATCACCCAATCTCCAAATGGTGGAAGGGAACATAAACTGGGATTTGAGTCGGAAAAGCCCACACTATATTACAATGGAGTTAGAGAAGAGAACATTTGCTCTATCAGCTGGGTAAGTGATGTTTCTCTAGAAGTATACTCATAAATTTGAAAATATAAAGGATCGGCTCTTACACAGCCCAAGAACAGCTTGTAGCTCTGATTTGGAATGTCGTGTTTTACTGTTACTTAATCAAATCTAAGAGCAGTGGTTGGGAAGTGGGTTTTGTAAATATTGTTCCGAAGCATTCACATTTCAACAGAAAACAGATGCCAAGTGTTTTCATTACTGTTGATGTTTAAAGTTATTGGAATAAAACACGAATCTACTCTCTGGTAAAGCAGAATGCCTGAGAAGGCCCGAGGTGGGGGAAGGGCAGAGGGCTGGGAACTTGCATTTGTTAAGGTTTGAATAGGAATGAGGTCACTGGAGACCTTCATTTTTGCAAGAGAGGCCTACAGATGAAATATTTATCACCAGAGGGAACAGAAACACAATTATATTTTAAAGTGTGAGTCACAACACTGTCTTGTTCAGCGATGGAACAAAATGGCTTGGAGGAGAATAAAATTACCTTGTTTGTATCTCTTCAGAACATGGTGTTCTTTCAGTCTGCTCCTGTCCTTGGGTTCAGTGGCAGAGTGGCTGTTCTGTCCCTAGGTGGTCAGAGGTCTCATCTCTGGCCATTTATCTGGAGTTGCTTTTCAGAGGAGTAATGTGATAGTGGAAGTAAGTGCTTGCTAAATGCTGAGCGCTGTACTTTGGGCTTTCCTTGCCTTATCTGATTCTCCTCTTACCCTCTAGTAAGCATCGCTGTCCTCATTTTATTAATGAGGAAGCTGAGGCTTGGAGTAACTTGGCCACTTATCTGAAATAACTCAGCTGCTAGGGGTCAGAACTGATGTGTGACTGCAGTTCCCTGTGACAGACAGCCAAGTTCCTGGTCTCTGAGGCTTGGGAACTCCCCTGGCTTTCCCTCCAAGGCCCATGTCACCAGCTGCTATGGTGAGTTTTGCCATGCTATGCTGTATAGTGGTCACTGTAAGTTAAGAGGGTTGAGAGGACGGGTTTGGGCTGCTTGGGGCTCTGAGCACCGATCTATTTCTCACTCCGACTGTATCTCTTCAAATACCACGTATTTCTAAACGGGAGAGAATACAGCATTTGATGGCTTCCAGGAAGAAAGAACAAAATCTCCTTTCAACTAAAGAAAATTCCACTTACTTCCTCATAGAGGTATTTTTCCTTCAGATTCCTTGTCTGCTTTTTTATTTTTAATTTTAGTTGTGGATGGACACAATACCTTTAGTTTATTTATTTATATGGTGCTGAGGATTGAACCCAGTGCCCCACACCTGCGAGGCAAGCGCTGCTCCACTAGCCTCAGCCCCAGCCCTCCTCATCTGCTTTTGACTGACGAGTTGGCACCTGCTTTTCACTGTGCGCTTGCCACAGGCACTTGAGTTCTCTGGGCCGCTGCCATAGAGCTCTGCATTCATACATGCATTCTCCGCCTCAGCCAGTATTTATGGAGCCCTGGCTCTGCCCAGGCCCAGCCTAGCACTGGGGCAGCACTTCTGAACACGTCAGGCCTTGCTCTTGGCCTCCCAGAGCCAACAGCACTTGCAGTGAGGGTGCTCTCAGCCTTTTAGGCCAGACAGCTCTTCTTGTGAGGGACTGTCCTGCTCATTGCAGGCTGCAGGCCCTGACCTGCTACGTTCCAGAGTGGGAGACCACTTCAAATGCCATCACACATTCCTGTCTGCCTCCAGGGGGCACTGCTGCCCCTGACTGAAAACCACTGCAGGAAGCTGGATTTGGAAGAGATTGTGGTTGGCTGGAGTCTGTGACAATTCTGGTGAGGTATGGTGCATATTTGTCTCCTTTCTAGGATTTTGGCCCATGTTTTCTTAGAAAAAGGAGGTATTTGAAAAAGCAGAGGGAAAACTAAATCCATTTGTCAGTGTCCTGTGCTGAGAAGTGTTCTTCTTACCAACAGAAGCTGGTGTCCAGCTGCTCTTGCTGAGGCTGGGCCAGGAAGGCTGCTCTCTTTCATTTCTTCTTTGCTTTCCCTTCTTTCTGGTCACTTCATCCTCTTCCTTACCCTCTAGCTCAAAAGAAAGCCTGATGGACCTGGTTTACTGATAACCTGAGGCTGAGGCTAAGGAAGGCCCTGGTTAGGAGGGAACGAGTGGCCCAGAGCACCCTGGGGCAGGAGGGACTCCTCCATAAGCTGCTTGGCAACTAGAGGGCAGAGGGCATCTTTCTCCCATTCTTTAGATTCTGTGTGCGCTGATTCAGCCAATAGCAAGATTTTCACAGTAGACAGACTGCACCTCTCCTTCCTTCTTACCGTTACCATGGAAAAGGACTTACACCTACAAGAATGAGGCTGGGACCCCTCTCCAGGAGCCCACTGTCACCTGGCTCTCCTTCATGAAATGTACAAGAGTTTAGAGTCTACAGTGGGGCTGGGATTGTGGCTCACGGTAGAGCGCTCGCCTAGCATGGATGGGACCCAGGTTCAATCCTCAGCACCACATAAAAATAAAGGCATTGTGTTGTGTCCATCTACACCTAAAAAATAAATATTTTTTTAAAAAGACAGTCTACAGTGGATGAGATAAACACAGTCCTTGCCCATGTGGTATGGAGAAACTAGCAAGAACCATGGATGATTTTAAAAATTTCAAAATTAACAGATGTTAAAGTTGGCTCTAGCATGTGTTAGTAAGGATGAGGAGGGACAGAACTCTTTTTAACCTCTGTTGGCAACAGACGTTCAAGCTGTATATATCTCCGACTCGACATTGCCTCTCCTATTTACATACCCCAAAGGAACACTTCTACAAATACACCAAGAGTTGTGTACTGAGAATTCCACAAGATCTTTCTTGTTAGAGTTAAGAAAAACACAAGAAAAGATTCATGAAGAGGAGGATGAATGAATACACTGTGGTTCTTTCACACACGGGAGAGCCTCAGCGAAAATGTGTGAATGGGAACTTCTCCTTCCTGTGGACATGCTGCAAATCTGATCATGAACAATGAAAATAAGTTGCAGAGTAGTTTCTACAGTATGATCCTGTGTACATTAAGTTTAAAAATATAGAAAAGATTGTAGCATATTGCTTAGGTATACAAACATGTATATTAGAAGCAAAATAAGACACATGGGAACAATGAACAGTTCAAAAGAACAGTAACTGAGGAGGAGGAAGGAAGTGATTTCCTGAGGAAAGCAGGGGTCTTCACTTAGGGCTGTGTTTTACATGTGAGGTGGGTGAGATGATGGCACATTGGTCTTATCTCATTGTCATTTATGTACAGTACCTTCCACGATCCTCTGTGTTCTTCCTTACAGAACCTCCACTTTGTTTAGATACCTCCTTCATTTCTGCATCTTACGGGGGCCTTAGGAAGCTGACCTACCCTCAGGTTAATGTGTGGTGCCTAATTAGTTTAAGGATGACCGACCTTTCCAGTGACTCTTTTCATCCCTTCCTCCCCCTCTATCCTTGCTGGATCTGGTCTAATTCCTATGTCCACTTTGAGTTGATTTTTGAGCAGAGTCAGAGAAAGGTATCTAATGTCATTCTTCTACATATTTTTTGCTAGCACCACTTGTTAAAAAGGCCATTTTTTCTCCAATGTCTGATTTTGGCACCTTTGTCAAGGATCAGGTGACTGTATTTATATGGATTTGTCCCTGAATTCTAAGGTCTTCTTTAATTTCTTTCTTTGATGTTTTATAATTTTTACTGTAGAGGTCTTTAGTTAGATTTATTCCTAAGTAATTTTTTTGGTACTGGGGATTAAACTCAGGGGTACTAGACCACCAAGCCACATCCCCAGCTCTATTTTGTATTTCATTTAGAGACACGGTTTCATTGAGTTGCTTAGCGCCTTGGCATTGCTGAGGCTGGCTTTGAACTCATGATCCTCCTGCCTCAGCCAAGCTGGTGGGGTTAAAGGCATGTGCCACAGGGCGTGGCCCTAAGTATTTATTTGAGGTTATTGTGAATGGGGCAGTTTTCTTGATTTCTTTGTTGACATAATTGTTTCTAGAGTATTAAAAAAACTATTGATTATTGTAATTGATCTTGAATGGTGTTACTTTGCTGAATTTGTTTATCAGATCTAGAAGTCTTCTGGTGGTATTTTTGGGGTCCTATAGGTATAGAATCATGTCTTCAGCAAACAGAAATAGTTTGACTTCTTTTTCTATTAGTTATCCCTTTAATTTCTTCTCCTGCCTGATTTCTCTGGCTCAAGTTTTCAAGCAGTAAATGGAAAAGGAGTGGTGAGAGTGGACATCTTTGTCTTGTTTCAGATTTTAGAGGAAATGTTTCCAGTTTTTCTCTATTCAGGATGAGGTTGGCTTTGGTTTTGTCATAAATAGTCTTTATGATGTTGAGGTAAGTTCCTTCTATGTCATTTTATCCAGAGTTTTAAAAATGAATTGGTGCTGGGCCTGGGATTGTGGCTCAGTGGTAGGGCACTTGCCTAGCATGTGTGAGGCACTGGGTTGGATTCTCAGCACCACATATAAATAAATAAATTAAGGATCCATTGACAACTAAAAAAATATTTAAAAAATAATGAATTGGTGCTAGATTTTGCCAAAGGTTTTTTCTGCACCCATCAAGATGATCATGTGATTTTTGCCTATGATTCTATTTATGTGATGACTTACATTTATTGATTTATGTATATTGAACCAACCTTGCATTCCTATGATGAATCTAACTTGATCATGATTTTTGATTTCTTAATATGTTTTTAAATGCAATGTTCTAATATTTTATTCTGTTTCTATGTTCATCGGGGATATTGGTGTGTAGTTTTCTTTCATTGACTTGTCTTTATCTGATTTTGATATCAGGGTGATACTGGCTTTATAGAATAAGCTTGGGAGTGTTCCTTCCCTTTCTATTTCATGGAATAATTTGAGGAGGATTGGTGTAAGCTGTTCTTTAAAGGTGTGTAGAACTCAGCTGAGAATTCATCTGGTCTTTGGCTTTTCTTTGTTGGAAAGCTTTTAAGTATTGCTTGATATGGGTCTGTTTAGGTTTTCTTAGTTCAATTTGGGTAGGTCATATGTGATAAGGAGATTTGTCAGTATCTTCTAGATTTTCTGATTTATTGGATTATATCTCTGGATTTTGGAAATGTCTGGTGATAGCTCCTTTCTTGTTTCTAATTTTGTTGATTTGGGTCTTCTCTCTTATTCTTTTATCATGTTACTTTGCTGAATTTTTTATCAGATCTAGAAGTATTCTGGTGGGATTTTTGGGGTCTATAGGTATAGAATAATGTCATCAGCAAACAGAGATAGTTTGACTTCTTTTTCTATTAGTATCCCTTTAATTTCTTCTTAGATTTATTGCTAAGCAATTGTGGCTAGACTTTTATCAGTATTGTTTATCATTTTAAATAAAAGTCTTTAAAATTTTTTTTAGTTGTTGGAAGACCTTTATTTTATTTACTTATATGTGGTGCTTGGAATCAAACTTAGTGCCTCACACATGCCAGGCAAATGTGCTACCACTGAGCCATAACCCCCAAGAAACAAGTTTTTATTGAATTGATCCTTTGTATTTTTAAAAATTATTTATTTCACTAATTTTAGCTATGATCTTAATTATTTCCTTTCTTCTACTGATTTGGGAATTAGTTTATTTCTGATTTTTTAAGGCCTTGAGATGTAGCATTAGAGAGCTTATTTGGAATTTTTATCTTTGTTATTGTTTTTAATGTGAGCACTTAATGCTATATACTTTTTTCTCAGTGTTCCAAAGGGTTTGGTATGTTATATAGCTGTTCTCATTTAATTCTAGGAATTAAACATAAAAATCCTTCTCTTATTTCTTCTGTGATCCATTCTCATTTAAAAGACTATTGTTCAATCTCTATATGCTTATGTGGCTTCTAAAAGTTTTCTTGCTTTTGAGTTCTAATTTCAACCCATTATAATCTGATATGATGCACAAGATCAAATTTCTATTTTTAAAAATTTGCCTTGTGTTCTAAAATATGGTTTATTTTGGAAAATGTTCCATGAGTTGCTGAGAAGAAAGATATTTAGTTGTTGGGTGAAATATCCTGTAGATGCCTGTTAGGTTCATTTGATTTATAGTATCATTTAGGTCAGATGTATCTTCATAGAGTTTTATGTCTCTGTTTTTTAAAATATATATTTTTTAGTTGTCAATGAACCTTTATTTTATTTATTGATACATGGTGCTGAGAATCGAACCCAGTGACATGCTAGGCAGGTGCTCTGCCACTGAGCCACAACCCCAGCTCAACCTGTCTCTTAATGAGAGAGGTGTGTTGAAATCACCAAGTATTATTTTATTATGAGTCAAGAAGGATTTATTTTATGTAATTAGGTACACTGACATTTGGGGCATAAATATTTACTATTATTATATCTTCTTGTTCCCTTTAACAGCATGTAGTGGCCTTCCTTGCCTCTTATGATTAATTTTTCTTGATATTTGCTTTATGAGATATGAGAATAGCTACCCCTGCTTGTTTTCAGACTCCATTTGAGTGGAATATCTTTTACTTTCAGTGTGTGGATACCTTTGCTTGTAAGTCTCTTACTAATAGCATATTGTTTGATCTTGTTTTTTAATCCACTCTGCCAGTCTGTATCTTTTAATTGGAGAGTTGAGACCATTTACATACATACAGAAGTTAATATATAGCATTAGAATAAATGTCTGGTGTCTATTAAGGAATGTACATGATTAATTATCACAAAACAAGGAACTGTAGGATTAGCATTTAATATCAGCAACAATAAGAAGCTGCGAGCTAGATGTAGCATTAAAATAAAAAGCAGGTGTCAACTGTGCCCTTCCCAGTACAAATAGCCACAATAACATGAATAGTGGGGGGTAATTATATGAGCTAAATTGTCCTTAAAGATAGCAAAATCATTAAGAAGAAAGAAAATGAGGTAGGAAAGTAAAAGAGTTTAAACTATTTCAAAAGGTGAACAGAGGTGCAGCAGGAGGGAGGTAGCAAGGAGAAGTAAAAGAAGGAGTAAAAAATAAAAGAAATAACGAGGGGGGAGGAGGGAGAGAACAAGTAAATCTGACTTTTGAAGGAGGAGGAGAAGAGAAAGGAATAAGAGAAAGACAAGAGCCAAAACACACAAATAATCAAACCAAAGCACTTAAACAAAACCCCTTACTCCTCTAAAGTCAAGACAAGGCAAGATAGCATATGGTTGAGGAAAGAGAACAAATAAAAACTAAAAAGGTAGAAAAAAGTGATAAAAATGAAGGTAAAAAAGAATGTGAACATGTCCACAAGCTAATCCACACAGCTAGAGCACACCCACCCACCCACACAAACACACATTTATACTTATGCTTGATGGAAAAGGAGAAAAGAAGGAAAAAGAAAAAGAAAAAAGAAATCTTAAAGAAAATGAAGGGGGGCTGGAGATATAGCCCAGGCCCTGGATTCCATCCCCAGCATCAAAAAGAAAGAAAAAATGAGGGTCTCCATTATACAAAATACATGTATGAAGATGTGAAAAAAATGTATCATAACTTTATTTGTTGTATCTTATATCCTATTTGTGTTTCATTAAATATTTATTAAAATAAAAAAATATATTTAAAAAAGAAAGAAAAGAAAAGTGAAGGGGTTTTCTCCACAGAAGCGTTCAGTGAGACTGCGTCACTTGGCTGATCTCCTGCTTCCTGCTGTAATATTGAAGGCCCCTACGGTGACTCTTCCTTGAGTGTGAGTCCTGGAGTAGCAGACAGTGGAGCAGGCTGAACAGAGACAGATGTAGCTGAGCTCCAAACCTGCATGCAAGTAAGAAAGCTTTGTTGTTATAAACCCAGGAGATTCTTGGAGTTGTTATAGCAAATGATGAATAATCCATGGTCATGTCGGCAAGCTAGGAGGGGCCCTGCATCCTCAGGGAAAACACTCCTCACTGAAGGCATCTATGTGGCTTTCAGATCTCTCCCCAAAGGGACCTATAACCTCACTCGGTTTTCATTGACAGAATCCTGTGTTGACATTATGTTGATGGAGAGCAACATAAACTCAATGATTGAGAGAGAGTCTGCCTCTATATTCTCTGCCACATCCTCTCTGTGACCTTGGGCAATTTGGTTTACCACTTGGTTCCTCCTTCCCTTCACTTGGCAACAGTAGAACCCACCTGAGTCGGGATGTGAGGGACACATGCAGTACAAGGTAGCTGGGACTGTTCTGGTCACTGACTCCCTCCCATTGATGGACTCATCTCTTCAGGAGGGAATGAGGGACATTCATGGGACGAAAGGAAGAGCTTTTAGAACTGGAGCTGGATCTCCTGCTGCCCACGTCTGTTCCTTCTGATTTCTGAGCATTTTTTTCCTCCTCAGTAGGTAAGCTTTCTCCAAGGCCAGAGAGGCAAAAGGCCTCCCGTGCTTCCCCGTTTACAACAATCAGGGAAGAACTGGAATGGGGCTGGCTTGGGTCACGTTTCCATCCCTAAATCAACCTCTTCACTTGGGAGATCTTCTGGGCAGCTGTGCCTGGCTCATGCACCACGAGGCTCTGTTGCTAGAAGATGTGGAGGGCTTTGAGGCAGTGGCACCATGCGCACAGTTGATGTAACTTAGCTCCACTTCGTGACAGTGGGTATCAGCATGAAAAACCCCTGGTCTTAGAAGGCAAGCAGCTGTGTGACCCTGAGAAAGTGTCTTCATTATACTAAACATTTATTCCCTCAAATGCAAGTGGAAGCACTCCCTCCTTGCAGATTTGTAATGAGGACATGAGGTACTCTATAGCAACATCTGGACCTTGCTCCACACACTAGTTATTATTCCCTAGGTCTGTTGTACTTGCACCTGGCGGCTTGGACATGAGATGTTTCCCTTTCCCTGATGGCCCATTTCTTAACTTTGCAATGAGAAATATAGCTCTCTTGTGGCCCAAGTGCCACTGTCAGGAGCTCAGTGCATTGTCTTCTTGGAGGCAATAAGATGGGAATCCAGATTATCAGAGGGCAGTGTCTTGACAATGACTCTGAAATATATGAAGGAATTTGTGTGATTATTGAGAGGATTTTTTTTTAAGGCAGGAAAGATACCTTGATGCTTTGACTTGTTAACTTCTTGGCATCATGAATTCCTTAGAGAATTAAAAATGAAGCTTAGATACTCTTCCCAGAAAGATATACAACTACACATACAATTTCAGGAGGTTCACAGAAATCATGAAATCGTTATTAAGTGATTAATAATCCATGGTCATGTCGGCAAGCTAAGAGGAGTCCCTTAGCCAAGGGATCCCAAGTTCAGACCCACCCCCCCACACTGGATGTGTCATCTTGCCAAGGAAACTCTGATCACTTACTTAATGGACACAGAATGGTGCTTTGATGGGTACTGCAAAAACAAACAACAACAACAAAAAGATGTGATAATTATGTTTTTTCTACACTGTTACTTCCAGGTTACATATATCCCCATATCAGACGGATCCCAACAGTTTAATTGAGACTATTGTCACATCATATAAGAACTTGCCAACAAAATGGAAAATTTAAGAAAGTCTTTCCAAGTTGTTAAAAGTTAGCTTGAGGAATAAATTAAGTTGTAGACAATTTCTTTCAATTAGAAAGTCTTCCAGAAGTGTCCGTTTTAGAACCAGCTAAACACATACAACATGCACACTCACACACACTCGCCAGAGGCCCCCTGAAGTTGTTTAGAATTTCATGTCATCGGTCCTGTTTTAATCTTGCACCTTCTAATTGAGCTCCTCTTCCCTGAAGTTTTGCTATTTCCTGATAACTGCAACATTTTTTTTATATAGTACATTGTAGATTGGAGAGTGTTTCCCTTACTGTTACTTTTTTTCTTCACACTCATTATTTACCTCAGTGTACAAATATGGAACCAATACATGGGGATGAGGTGCAACTTTCCTATACAGCTGGTAAGGGGGGAAGAAGAAGAGAAATGGAACCCAACACAATCCCTATGCTTGTTTTCCAAAGGTTATGATGGGCTGCTACGGTTTTGGAACATATAGGATGTTTTTATTTACAGAGAATAAAATTTAGTTGTTTATGGTAAAAGCTATTTTATATAAATTTTTGTATGAGTTTTAACCCAGCAATACATCATTACCATTTTTTTACAATTTCCTCTGCCTTTCAGATGTCATTTTTATTGAAGATGTTATAATTTATAATACCATTTCCTAGTGTTAGACATTTAGTTTCTAGTTGTTTTTCTGTAACAGTTGACAATGTAATAAACATGTTTGTGACATATAGCCTTTCCCTTTTGTTGAATTATTTCCTCAGAATACATTTCCAGGAGTGAAATTACTAGAGATGTTTTATAATATTGTTTTCCAATGAGGTCATCTTAATTTGTAAAGGTATCTATAGTGAATGAGAGTCTGCATTTCATTCCAAATTGGCCCACAATATCTACTGTTTATTTTGTGAAATTTTTCCAGATTGAGTAAGTTTAAAATGATACGTCAAGACTGCTTTCTACTGCATTAAAATTCAGTAGCATGGATTTTGATTCTATGCTTGTGTATGGGGAGTATACTGGGGGTTGAATCAGGGGGTGCTCTATCACTGAACAACATTTCTTTTTACATTTTATTTTGAGACAGGGTCTTGTTATGTTGTTCAGACTGGCCTCAAACTTGCCATCCTTCTGCCCCAGCCTCCAAAGTTGCTGGGATTACAAGTGTGTGCCACCATGCCCAACACTGTGTTTTTTTTAAAAAAAATATTTCTATTGGTGCATGTATATTATTTATATCCTTTCCCTATTTAAGTATTGGATCTCAATATGTTCATATAAATCTGAGTTATCTCAAGGTTTAATACATTTACTTTAAATATTTCTTTCAGTGTTTAAAGTTTTAAACAGATTGAGGTAAACAGTTCACATAGGGCAAAAAAAATCACCCTTTTCAGATACTGTGACAAATGCAGGCAATCGTGTCCTCACTAGTGCAATCAGGAACAACTCTATTCACCCCGTCTCCCTCCTTCCCCTGTGCAGTGCCCTCTGCCATCAAGCCTAAGCCCTGGGAACCACTGATCTATTTTCCTGTCCTGTAATTTCTCCTTCTCCAGGATGTCACAGGGGTGGAAACATGCAGCGCGTAGCCTTTGGAGTCCAGCTACTTCCCCCGGCAGAACGCCCTTCCAGGACCATGAGTGGTGTTCTTTCTCTCGCTGTGTCAGGTTTCATCCTATGGTTGCAGCCGTCTATTTATCTCTCTCTCTCTTTTTCAACCTTTCTATTTTTAGCTTTGTGAATCTCCCTTTCTAAGAGTTTTAAATCTTAACGATTTGCATTTGTTGGCCAATCTTTTCATTTGGGATTATTTCTCTGGAGAAGATTTCACTTCATCAAGTTATTTTGCAAATAGGAGAATTCTAAGAAGCGGAGTCCGTATGTGTCCATCCATGTCCTTTCACAGAGTAACTCACATTTGTCAACATCCCATTTTCTGCCACTATGGGCCAACTCCTGAGCATCCTCGTGAAGTGGCATAATCCTGAGAGCTCTCTTGCTGCGAGCTCTTGATTCTAATGGAATTTTAATTGTTCGTAGTAGAAATGAAGATGCTGAAAATAAACATGTTCCCCTGGAGGCAAGACAAATGCCTGGTACCGCAGGGATGCAGCACCACGTAGGAGGGGAGAAGTGAGCGCCATCTCACCTGGTTGGGAGAGTGTGGTGCACTCAAAGTAAACATCACTTTAAATTCAAGGAAGTGTTTGCTTTTATGTTAGTTGAATTCTCAAGTGTCCCGACATTCTCCTTGGCAACTTCTCAGAGCAGCTGACAGATGATTTTCAATTCCTTCTCCCAGGTCATTATCAGGATTGAGCTTGCACAGCCCCCCTGGAGATACGTGGGAGAAGTAGAGAGCTCATGGGACCTGATTTGAGGGGACTCTTGTATCCTATGGGAAAGGAACATGTGACAGAGAATCGGGGGGGTTTCCGAGATCTCAGTGATTCATCTTGGTTTGAAGCAGTCTTTTTAAAATTTTGTAAATATTTTTTCCTATCATCAAGCTACCAGCATGACATTGTTGAACATGAAGTTGGAAAAAGATGAGGCCCATCAGCTCTGGTTAGCTGGACACGTGTGAGCTGGCTCAAACACACTCCTGAGTCCACTGACCAAGGTTTTATGTCTCCAAACTGCCCCAGCTACCCCAGCTTTCACCAGTTCTCTCCCCTGCCATTCTTCCCTTCCCCTGACAGGGCACTCATGAAGGCACAGGAGAGAGGACTCAGTTTCCAGTGCATGTGAGGCCTTCTCTTAGCCTTTCACTGACTGATTTGTTCAAGTGAGAGTTCTGGAGTATCAACCCCATGAGAAGCAGTTAGTTGTATGTGTCCTGGTTTCAAGAGTGAACAGGCTTGCCAAGCTCCCTGCTCAGAGTTTATAGTCTAGCGGTAGAGGCACTCAAAATCCAGTAAAAAGCATCAAAGATATCAGATAATACTAAGTGCTGTGTGGGGCATTTAAATAAAGTTAGTGAGAAGGAATTCTAGGTGACTTTTAGGTGGATGCTCGGGAAAGACTTCTGAGGAGGTGACATTGGAACCAAGACCAAGAGGCAAGAGACAGAAATCTTGTCTGGTCTTTGTCAGTCCCTGACTACTTACCTGTTTTGCATATTTTATTATTATTGTTGTTGTTATTAATAGTAGTAGTAGTATTTGTATGTGTGGGAAAATGCTGTGTATTGAGCTCAGAGCCTTGCATATACTAACTACATGTTATATCACTGAGACACACCCCCAGCCTCTAATATTTCTTGATAGCACTTAGCATCCCATGGCCTTTACATGTTAATTGCTTATACCCCTAGTATTTAGAACAATGCCTGGAACATAGTTGATATTTGTACATATTTATTAAATTGATAACTAATTGAACATGATTTGCATTCATGCTCAAAGAGCCTAGGCATCAGCTTCTAGCATGGTGATCCAAATACCTCACTGTTCCAAATCAGTTTTCTAATTAGAAGTACCGGGGCTCCAAGGTTAGTAAAGTTCAGCCAAAGCAATCAGCTGTTAACAGTTGAGATGTCCTTATGTAAGTGCAGGGCCATTCACAATTCTCTTCCTTGAGATTAGTTAGATAGCTAGGAGGGGGAAATGCAATATTCAAGTTTTCTTCACCTGAGTTCATTCCAATGCTGCTTGAAAATTTCTTTTTGATAATTTTAGGGTCATAAGATTTCTATGTCCTTAAACTGCTGAACTTTAGGATAACACGGGGCCTCTAGGAAGCAGATTCCTCTGCCTGTATCTTGATCTTGCACAAAATTAGCTAACTGGCCTTACTTGGGCACTTCTCGGGAGAGGAGAGGTTGTACCATGAGGAACAACTCTGTAACTCCTCATCACTAGCCTATGAAGGTTGCAAAGTCTGTTACTTGGTTTCATTTCCAGCCAGCTGCAGAACTGAATTGTGGCTTAGCACCTAGATTCTCTCTATAGAAAATAGTCCTGAATGAAAGACTGGACTTCAAGGGAGGTCTTAGTCTTCTTCAGACACTTTTTCAGCAAAGCCTTCCTTGATCTCCTGTTTCATGCCATGATCTTTTCCCATATTTTTATTGGTGCATTATAGTTGTGCATAAGGAAGGATTTGTTGTTACAGACTCATACACACACAATATAACAATATGCTTTGGCCAGTAGCATTTCCCAATATTTCTTCTTCCCTCCTTTCCTCCCCCCCCCCCGGTCTCTTTCGTGTCCTCTAGTGATCTACCTGGACTTTCATGAGATTCACCCATGTCCACTACCATCGCCTTTCTCTTCCTTTTTACTCTCCAGCTTCCACATTTAAGAGGAAAACATAACCCTTCAACTTTATGAGTTTGGCTTATTTTATCATAATGTTCTCAAGTTCCATCCATTTTTCTGCAAATTATAAACTGTTATTTTTCATTATGGTGGAATAACCCTCCATTGTGTGTGTGTGTGTGTGTGTGTGTGTGTGTGTGTACATGTCACATTTTCTTTATTCATTCATCTATTGATGGACCCCTCGATTGGCCCCATAGTTTGGCTGTAGTGAACTATGCTCCTATAAACATACATATGCATGTGTCACTATAATATTCTGGGTTTAATTCTTCAGGAAAAATGCCAACGAGTGGTATACCTGGGTCATATGTTGTTTGCACATCTAGTCTTTTGAGGATCCTCCATGCTGATTTCCATGGTGGCTGTACTAATTTACAATCCCATCATCAGTGTGAAGGGTTCCTTCTTCTCCACATCTTCTCCAGTGTTTATTACAGTGTGTGTTCTTGGTGGCTGCCATTCTGATTGGAGGGACATAAAATCTCAGTGTCATTTGTTTTTTCCAGTGCAGTTTTGATTTGCATTTCCCTAATTGCTAACAACGTTGAACATTTTCTCATGTATTTGTTGGCCATTTGTATTTCTTCTTTTGAGAACTATCTAGTTAATTTGCTCATTAATTAATTGGGTATTTGTTTTCTTGGAATAAAGGCTTTTGAGTTCTTTATATATTCTGGATATTAATCCTCTTTCAGCAGAGTAGCTAGAAAAGATTTTCTCCCATTCTGTAACTTCTCTCTTCATTCTGTTTTCTTTGCTGTGCAGAAGCTTTTTAACTTGATGCTCTTCCACTTATAACTCTTGGCATTATTTCCTGAGCTTTAGGGATCCTATTGAAAAAGTTTGTTGCCTATGCCTATATGTTGGAGTGTTGATCCTGTTTTTTCTTCTAGGAGTTGTATAATTTCTGGTTTAATTCCTACATCTTTGATCCATTTTGAGTTGACTTTAATGCAGGGTGAGAGATAAGGATCTAATCTCATTCTTCTACATATGGATAGCCAGTTTTCTCATTACCATTTGTTAAAGAAACTGTTTTTTTTTTTCCTCCAGCGTGTTTTTGGCATCTTGGTACCACATCAGATGACTATATCTGTATGTGTTTGCATCTGTGTCTTCTCTTCTGTACCACTGCTCTGTGTGCCTGTTATCAGGCCAGCACCATGTGGTGTTTGTTATTATTCCTCTGGAGTAAAATTGAAGTCAGGTATTGTGAAGCCTCCAGCACTTTTTTTTTTTCTGTTCTGTTATTCTTTCAAATGAATCTTGGGACTGTTTTTTTTTTCCAGTTCTGTGAAGAGTATCATTGTTATTTTAATGAGGAATGCATTGAATCTGTATATTGCCTTTGATAGTGTGGCCATTTTAACAATATTAATTATACCTATTCTTGAACATGAGAGGTCTTTCCATCTTCTTGTGTCTTCTTCAATTTACTCAAGGTTCTATAGTTTTCATTGTGGAGGTATTTCACCTCCTTAGCAAGATTTATTCCTACATTTTTACCAAGGTCTATTGTGAATAGAATTGTTTTCCTGATTTCTTTCTCAGCAGATTCATTATCCATGTATAGAAAATCATTGATTTTTATATGTTGATTTTCTAACATGCTACTTTGCTGAATTTGTTTTAATAAGAAAAACAGTGGTTTTGGTGGAGTTTTTTTTTTTCTTTAATCATATAAGTATAGGATATGTTTGGGCCAACTTTTTGTTGCTATGACTAAAAGATCCGACAAGAACAATTTAGAGGAGGAAAAGTGTAATTGGCTCAGAGTTTCAGAGGTTCAGTCCATGGTTGGCTGTCTGACTCTTTAGCTCTGGACCTAAGGTGAGGCAAGGAGAGAGAAAGACGGGGGGTTGGGGAAGTTGGGGGAATAACTTCTCACCAAGGACAAAATATAGACCCCAAAGACATACCCTCAGTGACATCCTTCCTCCAGTCATATCTTACCTGTCTATAGTTCCTGCCCAGTTAATCCATACTTGTGCACTAACCCACTGATTATGTTATACCTCTCATAATCTAATCATTTCACCTCTGAAACCGTTTACATTGCCTCACACATGAGCATTTGGGTGACAACTCATATATCTAAATCATAATACGATTATATCATCAGCAGTGATAATTGGACTTCTTTCTTCCTATTTTTTCCCCTTTTACTTCCTCCTCATGCTTAATTGCTCTAATACTACTTTGAATAAGAGTGTTGAGAGTAAACATAAAGGGCTTGTTCCAGATTTTAAGGGAATGCTTTTTTAGTTTTTCCACATTCACTCTGATGTTGGCTTTGAGGCCTCTACAATATTGAGGTTAGGTTCCTTCTGTTCCTAGTTTCTTCAGTGTTTTTCTTTTATCATAAATGTGCTGAATTTTTATTAAAGACTTTACCTGAATTTATTGAGATGGTGAGGTGATTTTTGTCTTTAATTTTATTTGTGTGGTAAATTACAACGATTGGTTTGTGCAGTTAAGCTACACTTGCATTTCTGGGATAAAGTGAACTTGGTCAAGATAGATAGTTTTCTTAATGCATTGTTGAATATGATTTGCTAATATTTCATTGAGGATTTTTGCTTCTAAGTTCATCAGTGATGTTGGCCTGTGGTTTTCTTTCCTTGATGTGTCCTTATCTGGTTTTGGTATGAGCGTGATACTGACTTTATAGTTTGTATTTGGAAGTGTTTCATCCCTTTCTTTTTCATGGAATAATTTGAGAAGAATTTGTGAGAAGAAGGAGAAACTATTCTTTAAATGTCTGGTGGAAATGAGAATCCATCTGACTTTGTTGAAAGATATTTTATTGCTTCCTATATCTCAGTGGAAGTTATTGATGCGCTTAGTTTTCTTTTATGTCCTCTTGATTCAATTTTAGTAGGTCATATGTGTCTAGAAATGTATCCATTTTAAGTTCTCCAAATTTTTGGTGTGATGTTTTCAAAATAGTCCCTAATGATCTCTGGATGTCTGCGACTTCTCCTTTTATATCTCTAATTTTATTAATTTTGGTCTTCTCTTATTTATTTTGGCTAGTTTATGCTAAGGGTTTATCAATCTTGTTTATCTTTTCAAAGAACCAGTTTTTTTTTTTAAAAAAAGATCAACCTTTGTATTTTTAAAATTCTCCAGTTGATTTATTTCAGCTCTGATCTTAATTATTTCCATCCTTCTACTGGTTTCAGAATTGGCTTGTTTCTCTTTTTCAAGGACATCATTTCAAGATGCATCATTAGGTTGTTTGGGATCTTTTCAATATTCTTATGTAGGCCCTCATAACTATGAACTTTCCTTTTTGAACTGACTTCATAGTGTCTCAGAGGTTCTAGTATGTTTTATACTCTTTTTGTTTGATTTTAATAATTTAAAAATTTCTCCTCTGATTTCTTCTATTACTTATTCATCATCAAAAATGTGTTTTTCCATCTCCATGGGCTAATATAGTTTCTGTAGGAAAGTGCTTTACCACTGAGCTATCATAATGGCATCCTCTCTTCCTCAGAAAATTTTAACTAAGCTTCTCCAGAAATCTTTACCATAATTGATTTTAGGACTATCAACAAAAGAATCTCTACCAAAGAGTTCAATGTAGGTAAACTTCCTATTTTCCTGTTGCTCTATTACTTGGCCATCTGCCTGAAAGAAATCAGCACTCCAGGTGCTGGACACCCCTTTACTAGGTTTTCACAAATATTTATCCAGTATAGTAGTTTGTAGAAGTGTGTTTGCAAATGCAAAATGTGATTTAAAAAAAGACAGATCCTTTAATAAGGCCTCTGGCCTTGAGCTGGGGCTTCACAAAGATGTCTACATTTCTGAGATAACAGAAGTTACAAACTGGGCTCCATGGTAACAGCTGGCAGTGGGAGGAAAGAAAGGAGAGAAGAAGCTCTCCCCTTCTCAGGTGTTAACTTGAGGGTTAACATTGGAGGGTTAACTTGCCCAGAACAGTGAAAAAAAAAAGCTGCTTTTATGTGAACTTCTGCAGACTGTGAACTTCTAGGCCCCTCCCCTTACACACTGGGTATAAAATTCTGAAACTACCTGAACTCGGGGTTTGGGGGATTAATTGATTACAACAAAAGCTGTGCCCTCTGAACCTGGCTGCAGCCAAATAAAGCTGTTTCCTGCTATCTTCGGTGCCTTGCCTCATCTGTCCCCTACAACACTATAGCCCCAGCCTCTTGGTGTTGATTTCTAATTTCATTTCATTAAGATCAGATAAGATGCAAGTGAAGCCAGAATTAAACAGGTAGTCAGTATAGATAGGTAAATTGAGTCAGGTCAGATCAAGGAAGCCAAGTTTGAGTGAGTCTGGGAAGTTGGAGACTGTCCCTTGAGGGATTGAAATGTCCTTCAGAGCCCTTCCTCCACTCTTATCAAGAACCTGCCCCTGCTCCAACCTGTTGCTAAGGTAACCTGTCCAGGAATTGCCCCTCCCTACAGGGAGCTATAAAGTTGTTAATTAATGTGTCCTGGGCTGCTCCATCCTGCCCTTCCCCCTTCAGCCCACCTGTTTCCCTCCTTTTGGCCACCCACGGGGCATTCCTGGGCCTAGTCAGCTATGCAAGAAGGAGAGAGATAAGGGGAAGACAGCAGGAGAACAAAAAAACCCTAAGACCTGTACAAAGGCAAACACCCTCACTTCTTGGGATACCAAGATACCAGCTATGACCCCTTCTCCCTTCCAGGAGAAGAGTATGTTACTCCTTTTTAAATAAACCCTGCTTTATATGCTTGCCTCGGCGTGCTTCTCTAATGTTCAAACTTCAACATGTGGGGGAGCAGAACTTGTCACGGATAACCGGCAGTATATCAAGGAATTATATCAATTTTTTGGATTAGCTAGAGTTGTTTTGTAACCTAAAATAGATTTATTTTAGAAAAGGTTCCATGAGAAGCTGAGAGGAAACTGTATTTGGCTGTTGTTTGGTGAAATGTTCTATAGATATCCTTTAAGTCCATTTGATTTATAATACTTTTTAGATCTAAAGAGTACAGAATTTATGTCTGGATGACTTATCCATAGGTGAGAGAAGTGTGCTGAAATCACCTGACATCACTGTACTGGCATATATGTGAGTCCTCAAGTTGAGTAGTGTCTGTTTTGTTCACAATAGTAAATGTTTTATGTAATTAGGTCCACCAACATTTGGGTCATAAATGTTTAGTATTGGTATAGCTTCTTGTTAAACTATTCCCTTTACCAGTACAAAATGATCTTCTATGTCTCTTCTGATTAATTGTGGCTTAAAGCTTGTTTTGTCAGATATGAGAGTAGTTACTTTTACTTATTTTGGGGAATCCGTTTGCATGGTATGTCTATTTCTATGCTTTAACTTTCAGCCTGTGGCTGTCCGTGTCTGTAATGTGAGTCTCTTACAAACAACATATAGTTGGCTCTTGTTTTTTTAATTCACGCTGCCAGCCTATGTCATTTAATTGGAGAGTTGAGACGATTCACATTCAATGGTATTATAGAAAGATGTTTATTAATTCCTGACATTTTGATTTATTTCTAATGTTTAAATTTGTCTTGTTTCTCATTTGCTTAGCTACTCTTCAAATGAGGCTTTTCCATTTGTGAACTCAGGTTTGTTTTTGATTACTTCTCTGTGTAGTATTTCTTTAAGTATTTTCTGTAGTGCTGGCTTAGTGGTCTCAAGTTCTTTTAGTTTCTGCTATCTTGGAAGGTTTTTATTTCTTCTCTGCTTCTGAAGGATAGTGGTGGCTTGATAAAGCAATCTTAGTTGACAGTTATTTTCTTTCAGGATTTGAAACACATCATTCCAAGTCTTCTGGATTTTAAAGTTTCTACTAAAAATTGGATGTAATTATGATTGGTTTCTCTCTAAATGTGACCTGATGTTTTTTCTTCTGAGGCTTTTAAGATTGTTTTTTTTTTTTTAACCCTGTTCTGAATGTTAGGTATTTTCATTATAATGTGTCATGAAGAGGTTCTTTTCTGGTCTTGTCTATTTGGGGTTCTGAATATATTATGTATCTGGATGTTAATCTCATTCTCAATATTTGGAATTTTTCTGTTATTATTTCCCTTAAGATGTTATTCATACCATTAGTGTGCATTTCACATCCCACTTAAATGCCAATGATTCTTAAATTTGGTCTCTTAATGTTGTCCCAGAGTTTTTGTATATTCTGTTCATCATTACTTGTTTTCTTTAATATTATCTGAATGCTCAAGGCTAGACACTTTGTCTTCCAGTTCTGAGATTCTATTGGCCTACTCTACTAAAGTGACTTAAAATTTTTTTTTAGTTATAGTTGGACACAGTACCTTTAATTAATTTATTTATTTTTATGTGGTGCTGAGGATTGAACCCAGTGCCTCACATGAGCTAGGCAAGTGCTCTACCATTGAGTTACAACCCCAGACCTTAAAGTAACTTTCAGTTGTTCATTTTTTTGTGTCTTTCATTTCCAAGATTTCTGTTTGATTCTTTTAAAATGTCTCTATCTCCTTATTGAACTTCTCATTCATGTTTTGCACAACTTTCTCAATTTATTCCATTGTTTTTCTTTTGAATTCTTAATCTGATACTTCACTCACTTCCATATCTTTGGAGGCAGTTGCTGGTGAATTAAGAACTTTAGGAGGCATTGTGTTACCTTGTTTTTTCATATTTCTTTTATTCCTGTGCTGAGTTTTATGTATCAGTTGGGATAGATTTCTCTTCCACTCTTATCTATGAGCTCTTTTAGGGCACAGGTTTTCTTGTTAAAGTGTCCCCCAATGATCTATATTGAGACCCCTCCTAAGTGTGGTATCTACATGTTTTGTGTTAATTCTCTTTGTTTTTGGTGTAGGAGTGGATGCCCTTGAAGGGACCTTAGAAGCCCTCCCAACCACTTCTGCCTGGGGTCTGATCATTAGGTTTTATTTGTTTGTTTGTTTTGATGTTGTTGTCTATTCTATTCTTTGTATTAAGGTATTGCTGAAATTTGAGTTTGTGAGACAAGTTATACTGTCTCTTGGCTGGGTTTAGTTCATCAACAGATTCTCTACCTATGAACTTGTAGTGTTCCTATAGATCCCCAGAACCTCTCAGAAAACAGGGAAATAAACCATAGCAACAACTGGAGAAACCATATAAGCTTTAAAATAAGTACCCAGTGCTTATTCTGACATCTACAACACTAATCACCTTAAGAACAGGAATGGTGGGGTTAGAAATTGCCAAAAGCAAAAGCAATAAATATCTGTGAGCTAGGTCTGGCATTAAAGTAAACAGCAGGTATCAACTCTGCTATCCGTAGTATCAATAACTGCAACAACACAATTGGGGGGGGCAGGAGTTGTATAAACCAAGTAATTCTAAAACATGGTAAAAAATAATTCAGTAAAAGAAATTAAAATGTAATAGGAAGGAAAAGAATGTTTAGAATGTTCAAAGTGTAAACAGAGAATGCAGAAGAGATGTAGCATGCGATGGCTGTATAGGAGGAGGAAAAAAATCAATTAAAAAAAACAACAAAAAAGTAAAGGTAGAGAACAAGAGTGTTTGACTTCATGGGAGAATAAAGGAGAGAAAAAAGAAACAAACAAAAATAGACAAACAAAATTCTAACCCTCAAAAGAAAAAAATATCAATCATAAAAAATGCTAAAAATGGGGAAGAAAAAAACATCTATACATCCATGAACCAATCACTACAGTAAGAAGACCACATGTGAATACACGTGCACACACATACACACATACATGTACACATACACACAAGGAAAAAAAGGAAAAAAGATTCATGATTAAAAATGGAAGAATCGTCTCCCTTGAGGTTGTCAGAGCTACTGACAAGGATGGGTGGTCACTACCTGTGCTTGGCTATCCTTTCCATATATTCTTGGTCAATGGAGAAAGGGGCGGGGGGCGTGCACAAGTGTGATGTGGGTTTATAACTCACTGAACTGCCAGTTGGAGTAGCCTAAAACTGAAACTATTGAACTAACTTTCAACTTCCCTTCTCACCAGTATATGGTAGGATGGAATTTGAGGAACTGTTGATTGGAATTCTATCCAGACAGACTGGATTGATGCAGTCCCAGAGTGGAGTTCCATTGCCTGGGCCTTAGGTCTAATAAGATCTTAGGGACTTTGTTGGTATCTCTTCTGGAGACATTAGATCAACACCCCCTCAGAATTAGGTAGATGTGGGTTTCTGCTGGGAATCTGGATCTCAGGTGCCTCCCAAGAATTCTACTTATGGGGCATGGGAACTGCCACACTCTGCTGCCCAAGAATACTTACTTCCCTGGCTTAATCTCTGAGTGTGTTCATACCCACCTGTTCAGTGTTCTGACCATCTTCAGCTAGTCACATGAGCTGCCAGACTCAAAAAGAAGTGAGTTGGACTCCTCTCCTTATCCCTGACTTGTACACCCCTGGGTACGTGTTTCACTCATGTTCTGCTAAGCACATCCTGGTACCCACATGGTAGTCACTTGCTGGGTCAGTATGGCAATATTTGCTTTGATCTCCTGTTCCCACAGCAGCAAGCTGTGGTGTGGCATCCTCAAGATTCTTCTTTCTCAAGTTTTTACTTGCCATTTGAGAATCTGAACCCACAGGTTTCAAATACCAGTTTTCTGTGTAGCCTCTGGATCGGCTAAGTTCTGATTGCTTTTCTGATCTACAGGTTTTTTCATGCCAAATTTGTCTGTTGGTTTCTCTCTCTGTGTTATCTTTCCCCCTCTGTGGTGAACCAGCACTGCTGCTGCTGCCACAATCACTGTGGCTCCAATTTACTCTCCTTGCTCTTTGTTCAATGCACTCAATTTTCTGAGTTTCTAAGAGACTCTGACTGTCTGATATTAAATTTCAGTGAATTCCTTCTTTCACCCCACCTTGCTGAGAATCTGTGCTCCTGCTGCTACAGAGCACATGGAAACACAGCCTTGCTCTAACCTGCCATCTTGAATATATCATCTTTTTTTGTACTGCCTCATAGAACAAATTCCTACCTCAGCTTGTAATTATGAATTTATCTCTATGTTTTTTTGATTAATTTCCATCACCACCACTAGACTATAGCCTCCAGGAGAGCAAGGACCATGTTTGTTTTGCTAATATGATATCCTGAGAGCATAGTTCTTGATAAGTATTTATTTAATGCATGGATGGATAGATGAATGGATAGATTGGTGGATGGGCTGGGTGATGAGTAAATAAACTATTGTATGGAAAGTTTCTTGACCAGTTCTCTGAAACTACAAGGCATACATCATATAAATACATTGAGGAGGCCAACCTTGTTCACCTCGTGGTGCCATGGAATAACAAGGAGGCAGATCTTGAATTGAGGTCAACAGAGCCACCTGGAAAACTTTTTTTTTATTTTTAAAAATTTTATTTATTTATTTATTTGTGGTACACAGGATCTAAACATAGTGTGCTCCACCGCTGAGCTATGTCTATCCCCACCTTTTCCTTTTTTGAAACAGAGTCTCACTAAGTTGCCAAGGTTGTCCTCAAACTTGCAGTCCTGCCTCAGCCTCTTGAGTCACTGGGATTCTAGTTGTGTGCCACCATGCCTATCAGATTTTTTTTTTTTTGGTGGGGGGAGATATAAAAGACTTAGGCATCCTGAAACCTGGAAAACTTTTGACTTCAGCATCCAAGATGGAAAATAAACACAAACCCAAGCTGATGGGGGTTAAAGATGTCCAGATACTCCATGTGGAATTAACCCAACGGGTTGCAAAGGGTCAGTCTATGGTCTGTTTAGATGGTCAAGTCTAAAAAGCTGGGCTCAGCTGATGTGGGGTCCTTTTTCAAGAGGGACATAAGTGGAAGAGGTGTGGAGATTCAAAAGGACTTAAGCCATTCCTTGGCATAAAAAGCTGCCACCTCAGACCCAGATATCCTGAATACATTTCTTGAGCCCTGACATCTTAATTGCAAGTATCTAATCTTTACTTTCTTGTAAAATGTCTTGTAGTCAGAATCTTCTAGTCTTAAGGCAATTGTGGAATATGGAAAGTGTCCTCATTAATTGTTGTTCTCAACCCAATCTGAGTGAACTAAATTGGTAGTGTGACTTCCTGAGCCCCGTCAGCATGGAGATCTGGTGGTACCCTTGGGTTCCCCAATGTGGGAGGAGGACAACACATGACCTCATGTTGGCAGATGCTATGGGTGCAGAGTACACAAGCCCAAATACCTGTGGAACCCACAACTTGAGATGTGGATTTAAGTTGTTTTTTTAATACTGTAGACAAAAACAACACTTTTTTTTAGCCTTTTCTCTTTGTATCCATTGCTTCAAAACTAGATTAAGCCAAGATGTTAAACCCATTATCCAAACAGAGAAGTAGCCATTTGCCAGTGTGGAGAAGTTTGATGGGACCAGTGCATTGCAAGGAATCTGGGAACTAGGTACAAACCGCAGAAGCCCAAACTGCATTCCCTTCCCCACTGACCAGCTCCAGCGGGATATCCATCCTGCAGAAATCTCTACCTCAGAATGTCAAACACTGAACTCATCCTAGTCCCTGGTATCCTTCCCTTAGTGACAAATACCACTGATATATCTACTTGGATTTTTTCTTTTTGTTGGAAAATTATGAACGAGTTAAACTCTCCCTTCCCTTCACCTTCATCTGCAGTACCTCACCAGGTCCTGCTGATTTGACCTCCTAAATGTCCTTCCAGTCTGCCCCTCCCTCATCCAGCATCTCTAGCCAGGCGCAGTGAATGTAAGATCCTCCTAACTCGTCTCCCTCCCGTCAGCATCACCCCTCCTCATTCTGGTCCTACCACAGGTCACAGTTGTTCTTCATTCTCTTGGGATAAAGGCCCTTCATGACCTTACCTTTGCCTGTTATCCAAGCCCCTTCTGTGAAATCTAGGCTCCAACCACTATGACCCTCCTTCAGATTTTCCAATATGTCGGCCTCTCTGCCCTTTCCCTCAGCCCTACCCGCTCCATTCCCATACCCTGTTTACTGGCTAATTCCCACTCACTCTTTAAGTCCAGTTAGACTTCACTCCTCAGTTCCCAAAGCTGGCACGGAGGGAGCATCCTGTGCACCTCTTCATTGGCTTCTTGGTTGGCATCAGTCTTTACTGCAAAGTGCCTCTTTGTTGTTGTAGATCATTATCTAGCATACATATTAGGTGCTTAATAAATGTTTGTAGATTGACAGGATGATCTGAAATAAGAGAGAGATTAGCTTGGCATAAAGGGACCTATTTAGACCTTGTGGAGCTCTAGGGTGTGTTAGTGAGAAACCAGGAACTTTCTAGCAGTGAGATAGTTGGCAATTCTAATTTTCTCCCTTTCTCTCTTCCTCCTCCCTGTCCCTTTTCCTCCTCCTCCTTCACTGTCATCCTCCCATGGCCTCCTTTAGCTTTCTAAAATTTGTACTTTCTAAAACTTCTACAGTCAATGTATATTTATTTTATAATAATATATATATTTTTCAATTACTTGCTACAAACCTGTATCATCCAGGTCTGACACAGAGGCCTGGGTGCTGTTCCTGAAGGCCCAGCAGCAGCCCTTTACGCTGGAGGTGTTACCTTTGCTTCATTCCAGCATTTCAAGAAGTTTTAGCCAATTAAGATAGATGTACATGAACAAAATGGCAAAAGGGCATTTAAAAGTCTAAAGTAGGCAAAATAGCAAATGACATTTAAGAGGAAACAAAAACACTCCAAAGGAGCTAAATGCTACACACAATGGAAGAATGGATGAATTTCAACAGATACTTGTTCAGTTATGGAATTAAGGTGGATGCGTCCTTGGAGGTGTGTGTTGAATACACTGGAGATGGAGGGAGGGCCCCGTCGAGTGCTGTCCTGTGTGTTGTGAACCCCGTGGGGGCCTCACCTGTGCTCCCACCCCTCCCCACAGATAGGCACATCCCACCTGAGGGCAAGCCTTCTTCCCCTGGTGGGTCCTCAGACAGGAAGCGATGTGGTCCTCAGACAGGAAGCGAGGGCTAGAGGTTTAACTTCAGGTGGAGAGGAAGAGGATCCTGTCCTATCGCTAGGTCTTGTGCTTTGGGTCTGGAATGTGGAGGAAACGGTTTCTGCTCTACTTCTGCCCCAGCCAACTCGTTCTCCATGCAGCTGTCTGTTCTGGCCCCGATGCTGCACAAGGCATCCCCTCAAACTCAGAGTGCCAAGCAAGCGTTTCCAGGTTATTCTGGGGGAGGAATTGCAGGACACATCAGGGTGGCGTCTCTGTCTCTGAATGGGTGGGGCCTCAGCTGGGACAGGCAGGGGGCCAGGGTCCTCTGGGGGCTCCTTGACTCAGTCGTCCAGTGGTCACGGTTGGCTGTTGCCTGGGACTTCAGTTCCACTCCATGTGGTCTCCCCGCGTGCCCGCACCTGGGCTCCCTCACAGCACGAGGGCCAGCATCTCCACTGCAAGCATTCTCAGAGAAACCCTTCTCATGCCTCTCCCTAGGAGTCACACAGCACTGGGAGAGTAGTCCCTACCAATGCCCTGACTCAAAAGGGTGGGAACATAAACCCTTAGAGGGGAGGTATGCATGTCACACTCTGACAGCAGGTAGGAGATCTTGTGGTCAACTGGGAACTCCCCTGCTCAAAGGTCCCAGTGACATCGCATTGTGCTCTTGGTGTAAAATCCCCAAACCACACCATATGGCCTGGCCCCCTTCTCCCCATATGGCCTGGCCCCTCTGGCCTACTTTCTGGGGCATAGCACTGGCAGGTCCTGTACCAGCCAGGCACTTTGTATACCCTCCCCCCGGCCTGGTACCATCTTTGTAAGGCTGGCTTCTCCTCTTCAAGTCTGAGATTACAGGGCACCTCTTCAAAGAGGTCCTCCCTGACTACCCTAAATGGACTTGGATTTTCTCTATCACCTCTTCTTCTTCATTTAATTGGCCTTATTCCACCTTGGGATTAGCATTGATTTCTTAAAATAAGACCTATGCTTACTTTATTCAAAATATATCTCTATTGCCTAGCACAGTGCCTGGCACAGTATATTTGTCCTAGAAAGAAGTGTTCAAGTCACTGCTGCACAGTGCCCACCTCAGCGAGGCTGGCTAGGAACTGAGTCTAGGGCTGGCCCCCAGCCCAGTGGTCGCATTTGCAGTTGGTCCCTGTGCTGAGTCCCCTTCTGCTCTCCCCTGGAATTTGCAAACTTGATCTTACGCTCAGCCTTGACACATCTGTGCTCCAGGGCGTTAGAGAGGTGGCTCCCCATCAAGGCTAGGAGGGTGTCAAGTGGGAAACAGCAGCCCCTTGTGGCCAGCAGGCTGGCAGTGGTGACCGACCTTGGGCAAACATCTGCGAACCAGAGCTTGGAGATCCAGCTGCCCTTCCCTGTGTGGAGATTCGTTGAGGTGTGACTCAGGTTTCTGTCCTCAGGGATTCTGGGTTTTACTGGGGTCAGTGGAGCTTGCTTTTTATTACAGTTGACAGTTTAGGGAAAGACCCCAACACACAAATATGCTGACATTGAGCTGTTGTGTCATGTAGAAAATGTAGCAAATATTCAAAACGTGACTTTTAGGTAGCTGTCACCCGGCGTATTGACTTAGGGCAACTGTTGCTTATCTTTGGTTTCTAACATCCATTAATAAAACCCACAAAATGATGCTCTGACCTCTTTGTTAACTGTCTTCCCTTCACTCACTCTGCCCCACTGTGATGGTGAATTTTATGTGTTTCCGCTTCTCTGGAGAACCTTGAGACACCCATGGTCCTGCCTCTGTCCCTTACTGGGAGTGGTTTTGATGACTCTGTCTAATACTGGCATTCAAGAATTCTTTGGTCCCAGGTGATTAGTGTTGGAGAGGAATTGTGCGACAGAGAGAAAAGGGGTGGGCGTGTCATGCAGAGAATCAGGTAATCTTAAATTGGAAGCCACTCTCACTTGTTATAAGAGAGCTCAGGCTCTGTCAGAGCAGTACCTTTAACCTATTGCATGCAAAGACAAACTCAAAGAGATGGAAACTGGCTGCGGCCCCAGTGCTGGCCAGGCTCTGCAGTCTAGCTTCCCCAGGATGCTCTTCTGGTCGGGTCTATGCTGGGCAGGGAGGGGAAGACCCAGCTCTGTGTGCATCTGTGTCTTGGGCTTCGTTTTCCCAGGCTGGTGTCTGAGAGGCTGCTTACATGTGGAGATGAAGCTCGCTTTGGGGTTCCAGGCCCAGGAGGTCTCAGATCATAGGTAGAAAATGTGCCTGATGGTTGAGTGCAGGTGACAGGAGGACTCAACTGTGTACTAGCTCTGCTGGGAGAATCTCAGTGCCCATTGCTGAAGTTCAGGGTCAGGTAGAGCTTCAAAACAGGCTGTAGATACCACTGCTTTAAGATTTCCCCTTCTCTTTTGTCTAAATGCTGGGGGAAGAATAGCTCTGGAAATGAGAAGGAAAAGTGGAGTATGTCTTTCTGAGACTGGAAGCAGGTACCAAAGTCTACTTGGGTTATCTATAGAGAGGAACATTTAGATAGAGTGCTTCCAAAAGTGGGTGATGGAATATTAATTCCAAGAGGACATTGTCAAACCTTAGGACATTGTCAAGCTTCTCTGTGGGTCATGAAAGGAAAAGATAAATCCTGGGTAAACACCAAAAATAGGCTAAAAAGTTTGAGAGGCATGAAAGGATGCTTAGAAATGTGACTGATCGACATGTTCATACTTCTTGAAATCTTATTCTGAATTCTGTTCATTGTAGTGAGATTTTTGTTTTGATTGAAAAACTAGAAGTTTAGCACTCATTTTGATACCTTCCGACTCCTTCACTTCTCTTCCCTTCCACTCCAACATACCCCTTTATTTTCTGTGACCTTGAACTTGCTGTTGTTGCCAAAAGGGTCAGTCAAGAAGGCCATGTTTAGTTTACTTAAGTGGATGTCCATATAATGTACATGAAGATTTGCCTCAGAGGAAAATACCACCTCTAACAAAGGCAGTAGATACAATCTAAAAGACTAGAAGCAGTTTTGCTTTGATGCTTTATTTTTCTTTATTTGGAGGAATAAAATAAAATTTAGTGGTATAGAAAATTTAGGATAAAATACTAAAATTATCTCCGTAGGTCCTTTCAACCAAGGTTTCCCCAAGTTGACCCACCTATAGAACTTGATACAATACAAATGCATGGATTTTACCCTGGAGAGTCTGACTTAGCAGCACCTGGATGAAACCCAGGGATCTGTGTTTTAAAACTCTCACCTGATCTGGCGGTGTGCCTGCTAGGTGTGGTTTACATCATCGACTATCGTCCAGGTGGCACACCCACCTGAGGGCAGTGTGCCCTGCAGGAAGAGGAGCCAGGCAAGGAGCCACAGCTGCCCTGTACAATAGTCCTGTGGACCCTTGCCCATCGACTGTCAGGAGTAGCCCAGGTGGAAACCAGCTGCATGAGAAAGCAGATGAACAAGGAATTCTGTGATGGTGATGGACTGAGGGGAACTCATGTAGCTGACAACATAGTGCTCTGTCAGTCTGTGAGGGTGTTTCCATAAAAGGTTAGCATTGGGATCAACCCTCACCAGTATGGGAGGGCATCATCCGCTCCATGAGGGCTGAGTAGAACAGAAGGGCAGAGGAAAGGCAAGTTCTCTCCCTTCTTGATCTGGGACTTTCGTCTTCTCCCACCCATGGACATCAGAGTCCCTGGTTATCTGGCCTTTGGACTTCGGGACTGGCACCTGCTCCCGGCTGTGTTCATTTCTCAGGGTTTTGGCCGCAGGTGTCATTAGACCACTGACTCTCCTGGGCTCCCTCTGCCAGCAGTGACCATGGGACTTCCTGGTCCCCATGATCATGGGCACCTATTGCCACAATAAATCTCTGCTCATCTATCTGCATGTCCTACTGACTGTGTCTCTAGAGAACCCTGACAAAAGTCGGTGCCATGTGGGAAGTGGGGCTGAGGGGTCGCCCAGGTCAAGGTGACCAATAGGCAGGTAGAGACAGGAATCTGGAGCTTTGAGAGTCTTGAGCTCATGGATGATGACACAGGATGAAAGGACAGCAGGGTAGGATCAGCTACGTGGGGTGGGGTGGGGGCTGCAGGTATAAGAAAAGACAGGGGCAAAGGCCACATGCAAATGAAATTCCACATCTCAGACGGGGCCCTAGAGAAGTGACAGGGAAGACACATGGGGACCAAGGAACAGATTTTCCTTAGTGACTTTTAAGGGGAAGACTCCAAAGCTTTCAGGGACAAGAAACCAAAGAGTCAAAAAAGTTTTGAGTGACCTGCCCATGAGCTCAGACCACCTGTGTAGTGGGGAGAACAGACGAGGAAAGAGGAGAGACTGGTATTTTGATGGGGTTGAAAGAGGGTGGCTTTAGGTTTAGGGGAAGCTCAGCTAGTTTATAGGCAAAGCAGAAGGACAGGAAGATATTACGGATGTGGATGAGATAGAGTAATTGAGGAACAACATTTTGAGGAGGGTTTGCTTATGAGTTCTAGCAGGAAGCCATCCAATTCAAATTGGGTTGACATTTTAATAAAAAGAATATTCTTAGAAGCAAGGTTAGAGTTGACCAACAAGGGATGTTGAGGCACCCAGAGCCTCGCAGCTCCTGGAGGCTGAGGCCGACCATGGGCTTGAAAAGGCAAGAGGAAAGATTGGGGTGCATGGAACCCATACAAGCTGGGGAGGACTGAGATGAGTTGTGGTCAGAAGGATTGTGGCCCCAGGACACTGGTTCAGTAAGGGAGCCCTGGAGTGCCACCCAGGGTCGACTGGGGAGGCAGCAGGACAGAGGATGAAGAATGGGGTGCAAGGGCAGACTGAAGAAGAATAGATGTTAACAGTTGGAAGTCAGGAGGTTTTTCTGGAAAGCTACATTCCCTCTCCATGGTTAGCGTGAAGAGCAGAGGGACTAGTGGATGATGAAAGTACCATGACGTGAAATTATCTTCATGGGGACACCCTTGGTTTGGGCAAGGTCAGAGGAAAGGGGGCCAAAGCTGGAGTGAAGCACAGCCTGGTGAGGACCCCTGCTTCTGGCTGGAGTGGCATCGTGCCTGAGTTTTCTTGGGGCTTGTCTTTCTTCCACTCTCAGGTCAGGTGTTTGGGGAGGGTCCCGTTGCTCTTCCTCCAGGGAGGGGCCATGACATCCTATTATGGTTGGGTGTGAGGTGTCCCCCAAAAGCTCACATGTGAGACAACGCAAGAAGGTTTGGAGGAGACGTGATGGGTGGTGAGAGACTTAACCCAGTCAGTGAGCTAATCCCCTTATAGGGATGAGCTGAGGGGTAACTGAAGTGGTGGGGTGTGGCTGGAGGAGGTGGGAACTGGGGGCATGGCTCTGGGGTATATATCTGTATCTGGAAAGTGGAGACCTCTCTCTCTGCTTCCCGACACCAGGTGAGCTGCTTCCCTCTGCCACACTCCTCCGCCATGATGTTCTTCCTCACCTCAAGCCTGAAGAATGGAGCCAGACTTCTAAGGACTAAGACCTCTGAAACCATGAGTCCTCTAATAAAGGTTTCCTCCTCTACAATTGTTCTGGTCAGAACGTTTACTCACATCAGCACAACGGCTGATTAAAACACATCCAGACTGAGCAGCATCACTCTCCTTGTGGTCAGATGATTGGTTGGTGAACATGTGACTCAAAATTAGCCCAATCAGAGTGAAACCCAGGATCTTCCTGGAAGAGAATTTCTTTTTCTTTTTCTTTTCTTTTTTCTTTCTTTTTTTTTTTTGCTGGACTTGACTTGGGGGATGTGAGGAGAACCCACGTGAGGTGTAGCCAACAAAGCAGAGAGAAAGTAGAGAAAAGCTGGTGACATTGTTCAAGCCCCAGAATTCCCCATGTTTCAGTCGGCCACAGACCTGGTCTTCTCTGTCTCAGGTTGAAGTGTTTCCTCTGTGCTTAACCAATTTGAGTTAAGGTCTTTGCTTGGGACCCACCCTGCCCCTTGTCGGCCTCCTTTGATCCCATTGTGCATTGAACATTTGCTTGCCTGTGGCTTTAACACCCGTGTAATTTATCAAAGAGGCCTGTAGACACAGGTGACGGGTCATTGATGACAGGTTTTCTGAGAAGCAAAACTGTACCCAAAATAGGATACTTTGTATTTTTTTTTCCATTTGAAATTCTTCATTGTCAAGTCACACAGTGAGGTTTTGACCCCTGCATTTGTAGGGGCATGACATTGCAACAAAGACCCATGAGGCAATTTCCCTTTTTTGGGGCTAAGTAAATATAGAACTAGTCATTGCCAGAAACCAATGTGCTAGATAAATGTTCTTTATCAGAGAATAATTTTACTTATAATAAGTAAGAGAATGATTTTACTGATGATCATACCAAGCTAACTAGCATTTTAAAGTCTTTTATTCTTTGCAAGTTTTATGGATTTGGGAATAGGAGTGCCACGGGTTAAAGTAGGTCACTCATTCTCTCCAGCTAATGAAGATCAGAGATGGAATTGGGACCTGGGTCTCTGATTTCAAAATTCTCCATAGTTCCCATCATGCCGCGTGGCAGAATAGGAACATCCGGGGTGGTTTGGATCTCAGTGTCCATTTCATACTGTGTTGCCACCGCCACCTGCATGACTTCCGTGGACCACTGCATAAGGGCATAGGAAACCCAGAGTACCCTGAAGGGGCAGTGCTTTAAAGAGAGAGGAGGTTGCCAACCTGGTCGTCCCCCTTCGTCTCTCATGATGGCCTATTGATTCTGCTTCTTGAACCACAATCAGGTCTATTTTGCTTTGTCTGCAAGCTCCCATCCAGTTTCCACAGCTGCCACCTCACCACAGGCTCTTTGTTTCACCCTTGTCAGCGCCAACCCATTCTCCCTAGGGCACAGGAGTGAAAGGAACAGTTGGATCACATCCCTTTTCTACCTAAGGCCTTTCAACGAGCCCATCTTCTGTTGGGGTAAATATCAAAGCTTTGGGTGCTATGCGTGGTCTACCCCTGACCTCTCTTTTCTCTAGTGCTAGAACTTACATATCTCTTGCTCGTCTTTGATCCCTGCCTACATTTGTCCTTTCCCAGATCTCTCCAGTATCATTACCCTTTTAGTCCCAGAGCCTGTTCCCTTACCTGGGATGCTCGAACCCTTCTTTTCTTCAGTCCCCAGCATTCGGCCCCTTTCACCTAATTGATCCTGCCCACTCTTCCAGATCGGCTTTCTCAATTCATCAGAAGAGTTCCCTAATTATCCGTCCCAATAGCGTTCTCTTCGTTTCTTTTCTATGCAGGATCTACCAGTTGTAATGATACGTTTGTCTGGTCACTGACCTTGCTCTAACTAGTCCAGGAACTCCCCGAGGACAGGGAGTATGTATGCTGGCTGCTTCTAGTAAATTCTGGGTGCCTTATTTCCTCAGTTTCTTCACCTCTTCTCCTTCCTAAGAGCACCATGTGTTCCTTTGTGGGATCAACTGCATCCTGTGGTATAAGAAATAGGAGATCTGAGGGTTGCAGACAGTGTAGTCTTGTCCTTGCTGTGAGGGCCAGTACTGTGGTGGACAGTGACACGTCCCTAAGGTAGTCATGCATGCTAGTTTCCAGCCTTGCTCGTTGGCCATCTCAGAGGCACCTTCAGACCTGTGTTGGATGGTTGAAGAAGTGTCTTCTAATCTGCCGAAAGCCATCTTGCTCCCTAAAGGTAGTTTTCATGAGGACCAAGTGGGTGTGCAAAAGAAGGTGTCGCTGTGAGCCCTGCAGAGAAGCCAAGGCAGGGGGATTCTTACCTGTTAATGAGGCGACATTATAGGTACTGCCCCAATGCAAAGCCTTCCAAGTTGGGTGGAGATGTTTTCTATAGGCAAAGGACTATCACTCTTATTCTTTCTCTTTGGCTGTCTCTTCCTTGTGCAGTCTTTATTCACCTTTATTGAGGGTTTCCTAATGGGGGATTCTTCATTCTTTTCATGTCCACACCTTTGCAATGGCTTTGTTATGGATGGAGAGTATTTCTCCACCCTTCAAGCATGTGACTTACTTTGGCCCATGATCTATGTGGGATCTCACACACCCATTTGCTCTCTTGTTCTTCTGCCCTGGATAGCCAGGTAGTCCAAGGAGGGAGATGAGTGAATGTGAAGCAGAAGTGCCTCAGCAGAGCTCCGCCTAGATCAGCCAAACTTCAGTGGGCCTGTGGACACATGTGTTAATAAATGATACTATTCTAAGCCACTGAGTTTTTAAAAATTTGACCATTGTCTTTATTTTAGCAAAATTCCAATAGCCTCAGGATGAGATATCAGTATAGTGATAGAACTTCATTTTATAAATGTATATGATCATTAAGGTAAGCCACTGAGCTTTGGGATATTGAGGTGATTTGTTACACAGCAATAGCTAACTGATACAATGCTCAGTGAAGGTGGTTCCCACTGGGCATTGTTGCTTCTGCTGGTGCACTGTGGTTTGTGGCTATGTGTGTGTTCCTAACTTTCTATCACCTTTGATCATGTAAGATTGCTTATGTCCAACTTCCAAAGTGCTTTCTCCTGAATGCAAGTCCTTCAACTTGTGGTCATTACCTCCTCTCCCATGCAAGCTAAAAATCTGTCTCCAAATTCTGATCAAGGAGACAGTCACCATGGCAACCCCTCCATCTGCCTGCTCTCTCTCTCTTGTCTTCAAACTCTAAATTCCATCATCCTCTTTCACAGAAAAAAAAATACATAAATAAAAACAAGAAGATTAAAGCCTGCTTACATTGATAGGTATGCAGACTCATGCAAACACCTGACTGGAGGCATCAACGGCCTTCCAGTTTGAAAAACAGCCAGGCTCTATGTGCCAGTTCAGGTCTCTAAAAGCAGACACCAACACAGGATTAAGACAAGCCCAAGATTTATGGAGGGACTTGACTGTAAAGCAGATAAAGGGGAGAGGGGAAGCAGAAAGAGATGGAACAAGGTTTAGATGAGATTCAAACCTGACACCCGTGAAAGCAGAGTGGAGAGGAAGGGGGACTGGGCCTCAGACCACAGCCCAGGCTGATGGGGAACCCTCCAGCCAGGGCCAACCCTTAGATGAGTCCACATCCTGTGGGGTGGGGCTGTCACTGTGCTGTGCTGACACGGGGTGTAGCAGCCTCGGGAGGCAGTGCCAGCTGGGTCCTGCAGGCAGACCTGAGCAGTGTGTTTTCATGGCTGCCCTACTCTACATCCCAGATTGGCCCTGGATAGAGAAATACATTTAAATAAAGTGTTGAAAGAACGGGTGATGGGAGAGGAGAAGGAATCCTGGGAGAGAGCGTGGCCTTTTGAGAACACATTCATATGGAGCAGACATATGGAGCAGCCGACTCAGAGACAGGTACCCAAGACAAGGTGTCTTTCTTTATCTAAATCTGGAATGCTAACCAGATGGCTTTGGAGCTGTCCACAGGTTCTGTGGCTGTTCACTAAAATGGTGTTGATTATCAAAGATCACATGGTAGCAAAATAGGAGTGTGGGAATCATCCCCGTACTTCCCCCCTGAAATCAAAAGAGGAAGGTGCACACAGTCCTCAAGACCTGCTAACAGAGCCCGTCTCCAGGCATGGAGAGAGGACTCGGGCCTTCTCAACAAGCAGTGCCTGCCAGGGCTAGGAGAATGTTGCAGAGATCCTGCCCTTGCCCTCCTACCCACTCTGTTCTCCACGCTTCCCCATCTTTTTATGGCCAACACTAGGTGCCAATGTCCTCTGGTGACTCACCAGGCTTGGCCCAGGTGGGGGGCCCATCAGGAGATCTGAAGGAGTCGTCAAGTATTCCCTCCGTCCTTCTCTGGCCCTCCCTTGGGTGGTCACCTTGCATCTCCGTGACAGGGTTATCAGGGGCTGACTCTGCACAGCTCCTCGGCTCTCCTAACTGGCCTGCGTTCCCCCTCCCAGGGCGGTGGCCTTCTGCCTCTGTACCTGCCCTTTGTGTAAACAAACCCTTCTCTGCTTATCTGACTCAGGTGTGTCCTCACCTCCTGTGAGGTCTGGCATGTGGCTTCTCTGGGGGCCAACAGACATGGACTTAGTTCTTGCTGGCGGCTTAAACAACCAAAGTTATTTTTCACAGTTCTGGAGGCTGGGAACTGCAGGATCAAGGTGCTGACTGATTTGGCTCCTGGTGAGGGCTCTCCTTTTGGCTATGTTATTACCGTATCCCATCTCCTCGAGTCCTCATTTGAGGCTCATTGAAGTTGTTTTTCAGCTCATGTTTGAGTCATTCATATAAATCTGTCAGTCTCTCCTCTCTAAAGAATAGGATTCAGGGTGAGAATGGTGGTCACAAAGGACCAAAGGGTACAAGGTTTCATTTATGCAGGATTAGTCAATCCGAGGGTCTAAACCGCAGCACGGTGGATATGGTGAAGACACTGTATTGCATTCTTGAAAATGGCTAAGAGAGTAGATCTTAAATGTTTTTAGCACCCAGAAATTGTAACTGTGAGAGGTGTTGTGATGATTAGTTTGGTTATGGTGATCAGTTCACAATGTGTATGTGTATGTATCCACCTTAAACATATGCTCTAACTGTATTTCATAAGGAAGGGGGGAAAAGAAATTAGGGAAGAAAAGAAAAAACACACATTATGAGACAGAGGGAGAGAGGGAGGGAGACAAAGAATAAGTTCCGTTCCCAGGGCTTCTGCAGATCTTGATAAGGTCATGGGTTAGGGTCTTTCTGGCTGAGCCGAGGGAAGAGTCCACAGGTTTATGATGCCCAACGAAGGCTGGCTGCTGCCTTCTGCCCTCCTCTTCCGCTGGACTGCAGGGAGGCCGGGAGGACTAACACTCTGTGAAACTTTGGGCAAGAGGGTCCAAACGGCTCAGAGGCAGAACCAACCTAAGACACAGAGGGTAGTTGTTAAAGATTCCCAGATGCCAGGGCACGCAGGATAGAGGACACATGGCAGGACAGGGTGGAATCTCATTTATTGGATCCATTATCTGAATTAGGAACAGTGTGAAATGATGGCCACTAGATAGACATAAAAGATAAGAATGTTTGCAATCTTCCTTGCTCCTGCTTGTCAGTGTTACAGGCATTGTGAGGACCTCTCCTATTTCCTCATCTTCCAGAATCATTTAATTAAATTTAATTAGTTCTCTGGACCCCAGAAAAGGAAGGAGGTGGCATTTGCCGCGTGCTAGGCACTTCATTAGGCATTTTAATCCTGGGAGCCATATGCCGCAGTGCAGTTTCTCATTTCGCCCTCCAGCAGCCGTACAGAGAAGGTATTTTCCGCATTCTATATGCTGACACTTGGCAAGACTGGGTACCTAACTGTAGTCCCTCAGAGTCAATGCATGCATCTGTCCATTTGTCTATCTATTCACCTGTTCACCTATTGATTGATGGATCAATCATCCATCCACCCACTAACCATCAGCAATTACTTATTTTTAAAAAAATATTTATTTTTTGGCGTAGATGGACACAACACAATGCATTTTATTTTTATGTGGTGCTGAGGATCGAACCCGGGTCCCACCCGTGCTAGGCGAGCGCTCTACCACTGAGCCACAATCCCAGCCCCCAGCAATTACTTATTGATCACATTTCACGTGCTCTGTGCAGAGTACTAGCGCATCATCGAGGCGGGAGAATCTCGGTTTTCTGCCCTCAGGGAGCTCACAGTCTCCTGAGGTGGGTGCTCGGACATGTCTGGCTTCCTTGGGTGGGATGTCTCAATGAATTTCTTATTTATAGTCCCACTATAGTCAAGGTTCCCTTCCCAGTTGTGATCTGGACTTGGGTAGCTGGAGGAACTTGGGGATTCTCAGTGGCACTTGGCTCCCTTCAGCCCTCTGCAGGGAATGGGCTTAAGGGTGAGTAGCTCTCTCGGTTGTCTGAGACTGAGGAGGTGTCTCCTGGGTTGCAGTGGTTCTCAGTGGTGGTGGTCGGGTGGCCTTTCTTGACCCTTCTTCCAAGGGAGACTTGGCAGTGTCTAGAGACATGTTTCAGGCCGAGAACACTGCTAAACATCCGACCGTGCTCAGGACAGCCCACCCCAAGAATCATGCAGTCTGAAATGTCAGCTGTGCCAAAGCTGAGAAACCCTGCCTACTTGGTAGGGGAATGGTTCTAGGGCAAGAGCAGGTATAAACCGGTAGGTGGGTTGATCTAGACCAAAATGGGAAGTGAGCGCTGCGTGGCCACAGGCAGCAGACCCCACGTATCTACCATGGTGGCTCTCCTGTCGTTGCTTTCCAGGTTTGCTTGGTCTTTGCTAATCACATTAGCAATCGGATTTCCGGGACCCACTCCAGTCCTGCTGTGTCAGACTCTCCAGGAGCGGAGACTGGGAAAACGTACTGTTGTCCCTGGAGTACGCTGAGTCACCAACAAGGTTGCTCAGAGGTGAGGAGGGTTCAGTGGAGCCTGACACTGCCCAGCTTAATGGTGGCTCCACCACACTGTGGGACTGGGCAGAAGGTGTGCCTGCACGCTGGTCAGGCACTCATGGTCTTGCCTGTGGGTCACTCCAGCTGTGGGAGCCTAACTGGCTGGCTGTGCTCTGGAGTCAGCCTGAGCAGGTGTTCATGCCGCTGGCAGGGATCTTTGAGGTCATGTGGGGACCTCCTTGCTGCCCTTGAAGAAGTGAAGGCCCCAAGATCGGGTCCAGGGATGGTTTGTCTTGGAGGGAGGGAAAGGACCAGGCCAGGACTCAGACTTTGAGAACTCTGGGGCTGTGACATTTTCTATGACTGTGCATCCTCTCTCTAGAGCTGAGAGCAGAGGGCCTGCAGGTAGGGAAGGGGGAAGCCTCCTTTTACAGGACTTGCTGGATTCTCTCCACTACCAGGGCAGGAAATTGGTCTCTCTTGTCTGTTTTTGTGTATATCTTTCGTGTTCCACAGAAGATTTTGAATCAGCTTACCATCCCCCCACCACACACACACACACACACACACACACACACACACACACACACAGAGATAACATGGTAAAATGTACACAGGACCTTAAAAAATCAAACTCAGAGGGATTACATGTAGAATGGGGAATCAACCTCAGATTTGATATTGAGCATCCTGCCAGTCAAACCAAAAAGGGAGATGCTGTTAATTGCACAGTTTTTAAGAGTTACGTCATTTCTACAGGGGCAACAGGAAGCAGGATAATCTCTCACATGGGCCTTCATGTACTAAAAATGTGTAGAACAGTCTTTTTCAACCACTATGCACTGCTATGATAAGTTACACCAGACTATTTCTTATAACAACACAACAAAAGCCAAGAGCATATGCAGGGAGCCATGACTTTAGAGATAAGTTTCATGGCAGCCCCAGTACTTGGGAAGGGTCTATAGAATGTTTTATTCTTTATGTGAACAAGATATTTTAATTCTTGGACAGATGACTCAGTGATTGTGCTTCCAGAAATATATCCTAAGAAAATAGTCATGGGCAAAAATTCACATCCCAAAGCATTCAGTGGGCATTAATCAATCCATTGCACACATATAGTTGGGCATTTCTACAGTGACAGGTGAATTCTAGGCAGTGGTGATCTGAAAGGACACAGAGTGGTGGCGTTGGGCACCGTCATAAACACAGCTGCGTTTGAGTGGGAGTAGCTGTACTCATACCTGCACTAGTAAAATTCCAAGCATTTGAGAGTACAGAAGCGAAAGCTGGATAACTGGAATGGTAAAAGCGGAGAACTAATGCAGCTCATGGTTGGAGGAAGATGTGGGCAGGCACACAGGCAGGATGGTGTTGGCTTTGAGGGCTCAGAAGGTATCACAGAATGATCTACAGAAGGAATGTTGGGTGGCCAGGTGAAGTGGATTGAAAGTTGTGCTGTTGATGCCCTGCCCATGGGCCGACAGCATCCCACTGCCATACCCGTGACTCGCCACCAAAGGGCCTGTGGTGGCCCATGCACAGAGGTCAGGCTACAAGGGCTGAAGAGGTACTAACTGCAGAAGCAGCATTCAGCCAGTGAGGAGCTGGGGGATAACTACCCTGGCTTCCTCTCCTCTTATCTGGGGAAACTCTGATGCATGTTCATGTTCTCTTGGACACTTGGATGCTCTTCTTGCCTCCCACATTTCCAGCCCCCCAACTCAGCTCTGGGGTCTTACTGTGTAGCCAAATGTAGATCTGTGAGAACGGGCAGCTTTTCATACAGAAGCTGCCACTGCAGACCCCCTTGCAATGACCTTGGGTGCACACAGACTTGGGCCAGGGGCTTGAGAAGGGCGTGGCGTTGGTGAGAGATACGGAAAGGGAGAGTAGAACCAGCCAGGTAGGGCTGGGAGTCCTCTGACCTCGACTGGTGGACAGATAGGAGCCATTCTGCTGGTTTGTACACTGAGAGGGTAAGATTCCTGGCTGGAGTCCGACAGAGGTGGGTTTGAAACCTGGAGCCCTTTGACCTTGGCTGGTTTAATAAGTCCCTTGCCTCTTGGGATGGAATGTACCTAGATTGGTTGGCGCTGGACTTGACATGCCATAATATAGATGTAGCAATTATAATATGGGTATGGGTGTGTCTCTATCCAAAATACATTTTTTTTTTAGTTTATAGCCTAGAAAACATGGCTGGCTCTTGCTCCAAAGTGTGTATCTACAGGGAGATAAGATCTATGAATGCAGGAAAAAGATTTATTTTCTTAAAAAATGTTTTTCAATATTGAAAATTTCAAATGCATCAAATACACACAAGGGTAGAAGGAATAATATAATGAAGCCTCAACTACCCCTCACCCAGCCTCAGCAGTTATCCATACCTTGCCAATCTCATTTTACCTATCCACCCCCCTGTCTTTTCTGGAGTGTTTTGAAGCAAATTCCAGGCAACAAGGCATTTCAGCTGTGACCTTCGGTTCACATTGTGATGGATGCAGCCTCATTCTTCTTCTGCAGTGCCATCAAGACTGTCCTGCCTTGGGCTATGGGATCATCTGTGTCCCTTCCCATGGCCCTGGGCACTGAGGTCCTCTCCCTCCCCGGGATTCTTCTTCCTCCCGGGGCTGGGCTGAAGCGCTAGTTTACGGTGGGTTCTCATTTACACCCAGGTGCCTGCTGCTGTCTCTCCTCTTATCTGGCATAATTCATGCTGAGCGCCTGTCTCATCTCAGGGAAGGCGCTGCTGCCTCCACATTTCACAATAAATACCTTCTTAAATGGCCTGGCGTTCCGCTCGTTTCTCATTTCCAAGGAGGCTTTTGACTGATGACCTGAAGAATTGCTACCCTCTGACTGACGGGAGGTGCAGTAACGCAGCCTTGCCTGTCTCCCTTCTGGGAGCTGTGACTTCTGAGTGCCACTGGCTTGTTGGACAGAGTCATTTACCCCCAGCGACAGCCCGTTTTCCTCTGTCCTGCGGGCTGCCACTCAGCAAGTCAGTTCCGACCTGAGGAAGGGCCAACCCGCTGCATTTCTCTTGCAGTCAATGTGAAAAGCCTCCAAGGGAAAGTGAGTGAATTAGAGCTCTCTGGGCGTGTGAATGCCCGGGCTGGGTTTGCAGGCAACGCCAAAGGCACAGGTTAGTAAAGACCTTGAACTCCACGGCTGCAAAGGTTGTGAGAGAATTGTCAGCATTGTCTCTCGGCATCGAGGCCACAGCTGTTAGGGCAGTGATATGCAGGTCTCCTTAGGCCCCTGCCTTCTTACTTTGTGAAGCTGCCTTGCATCTCATGACTCATGATAAAAGTACCCACATGCCACCTGATATACGATTTGTATATAAATGTTGAGGTGCATATAACTCAAAGGCCGTTGATACTCTGTAGACATCTTTTAGGTGCAGATCCCAAGTTACATCTGAAATGTTACATTATTCATATATTGGATTATGTGTCTATTAACTTGGTATTTGGGGAGGGTGTCTTTTTGAGGGAGGTATACTAGTAGCTGTGCAGTTCCAAGTAACTCACTACAGTGACAAAGAGTTTTTCATTACTACAATGAAATACCTGAGGCAGGCTACTTTATGAAGAATAAGTTTATTTAGCTCAAAGATCTGTTGATCCAAGAGTATGGCACATGCATCAGATTGACCCTGGTGAGGACCTCATGGTGAATAGAAGAAACCATAACAGAGGGATCACATCACCAGATGAGCAGCAAGAAAACGTTTCAGGGTTAGGCTCAACATTTGTAATAACTTGCTCTTGAAGAACTAACTCAGGGTCTCATGAGAACTATCTGGGTTCCTTCTGAGGGCAGTGCCCCCATGACCCAAACCCCTCCCATTAGGCCCACCTCACCTCTTGACATCCCCACACTGAGGACCACACTTCCAGCACGTGAACCTTGTGCTGGAACCAAAGCAGACCATATCCAAGTTACAGCAGGGGGTGTTCATTTAACTGGACTTGGCCTCTGAGAGGGAGTCTTTTTATAAGGTAAAAAGACCCTTATGTATGTTAGTCAGTTTTCCATGACTGTGACAAGATACCTGAGAAAATCATCCTAAAGGAGAAAAGTCTTATTTTGGCTCCATTGTTTCTGGGCCTGTGGCAATGTAGGACATCACAATGGCAGGGAGCACGTTGTGGAGCAAAGCTGCGTACCCTATGGCAGCCAGGAAGGGTAGGGGAAGGCCAGGGGACAAAATAGAGTCTTCTTGGGCACACTCCCCAAACTCACCTCCTCCATCCTGGCCCACCTCCGAAGTTCCCACCCCTTCCAGGGTGCCATCCGTGATGAGTCCATCAGTGCGTCAGTCCGTTGCGGACGTCAGAGCCCTGTGCTCTGGTCACCTCCTGAAGGCACCTCTGAACAAGCTTCCCACACAGGAGATTTGGGAGAACATTTCAGATCCAGCCCAGAACTCTTGGGCCCACTGAGTGCTTGCTTATCCAAAGCCCACCTCAAGGTACTGGCAAGGCCACGTTCTCTCCAAAGCCCTTGTGAAGAACCAGAGGGACACAGCCCACTGGGGACAGTTATGATTTTTAAAATCTGCTCAGGGTGTCTTCTTTCTGTCCTTTTAGCAGTGTAGCCCTCTGGGGGCATGGTCTGAAAGCCAGGCTGCATGCAAGCACACTCATAGGATCAGGGACACAGCTCTGAATATACTAAAGCCATTTATTGCACATTTTAGTTTTTTAAATTTTTATTTTTGAGTACCAGGGGTTGGACCCAGGGAGCACTTAACCACTGAGCCATATCCTCAGCCCTTTTAAATATTTTATTTGGAGACAAGGTCTTGCTGTGTGGCTTAGGGCCTCGCTAAGTTGCTGAGGCTGGCTTTGAACTTGAGATCCTCCTGCCTCCGCCTCCCGAGCTGCTGGGATTATAGGCATGTGCCACTGCACCTGGCCAATTGTGCATTCTAAATAGATGAATTGTATGGCATGTAAATGGCACCTCAATAAAGCAGCCCTAAAAACCCTGGCTCTACCACTGCGTTGCATGGTGATGGGCAGATTGCTGCACACGCTAGCTCCCCAGGTTCTCACCCACCCTACCAGTGTCCTGCGGCTGCCCTAACAAGTAACCACGGACTGGATGGCTTAAAACCACAGACCTTAGTTCTCTCACAGTCCTAAAGACTAAAAGCCAGAGATCAAGGTACTGGCAAGGCTACGCTCTCTCCAAAGGCCCTTGTGACGAACCTGTTCCAGGACTGTCCCCAGGTTCTGGTAGCGGCTGACAGTTTTTGTCCCTCCTTGGCTTACATGGAAGCTTCAGTCCCACCTGGGCCTCTGTACCTGTGTCTTTATCCAGATATCTCTCTCATTATAAGAAAACCTAAATCCAGTGTGACTTCATCTTAATTTGATAACATCTGCAAAGATGGATTCCCAAGTAAGGTCACACTCACAGGTTCAGAGCACACTTGAGGAAAGTGTGCAACCAGGACACCTACTTAAAGCTTGCTCCCTCCAAAAGTCTCTCACCGTGAGACAAAGAAGTCCTCTTCCCCCCGACGCTGGTTTGGTTTAGATAGGTTTCTGTCACTTGTAAGTAAGAATCTTGACTAAAACAAGGGCTAAGGCACCTTTTCTTCCGAGGGACAAAATTGGAGAGGAACGTAACAAGGGTCATTTTGAGACACCTTTGCAAACCTTGTGCGGGGACCTGGAGCCCAGTGCAGGGCTGTCCAGTTCCACTTGTGTCTTTTCAAGGTAGATAACACTGGGAAGGTAGAGAGGGGAGGAAGCGAGCCTCCACTCTGTGAGGGCTGATTCCAACCAACATCCCTTGTCCTCTCTGCACATGTCAGAGGGGCTTTCCCCCTACCTTACTGTGGTCGGTGGGTAAAGATGCAGCATCATTCCTGCTTGATGACCTGTCAGTGTCCTGGGTGGCTCTGGGATGGGACTTTCGCCTCTTTCCCATGGAATCATGCTTATTTGCATGGGATTCAGCTCTCTTGGTGCCTTTGGGCTGGCAATTTCAGGAAACTCACTACAGTAGAAAAAGCAACCTGGTCTTCTGGTTTCCAAATGGCCTGGGAAGGATTTTCAGTCTTTAGATGTGAATGAGTCCAGTTTGGAGCGATCAAGTTGATGGATGATCCTTTAAAGCCCCAACCAGCTCCATCTCAGAAGTTGACAGTAAAAAATAAAAACGCCATAAATGGGAAGTGCCTGAGATGTTGGCTCGGGATCACAAGGAAGCTCTCAACTCTGAGATTCATTTCCAGGTCATCCCTGAAGCTGACGGCTTAGTTCTGGTGATAGGACCTCCTTATGGGCTGAATTATGTCTCCCCAAACTCACATGTGGAAGTCATAATTCCCAGCGCCTCAGAATACGTCTACATTTGGAGATAGGGCCTTTACCAAAAGGTGGGGTTAAATGAGGTCCTTGGGTGGATCCTGGTCTGATGTGACCGGCGTTCTTATAAGAAGAGATTAGAACACAGAGGTCACACAGCACGGGGGAAGGCTGCGTGGAGACTCGGGGAGGTGGCCTTCTACGGGTCAAGGAGAGGCCGCAGAAGAAACCACCCTGCTGACCCCCCGATCTTGGACTTGTGGCCTCCAGGTCCAGGAGGTGACCATGGTTTAAGCTTTCCAGTCTGTGGTACTTTCTTATGCTGCCCACCGAGCCGTGCAGCCCTGTTCTCATAGTGGCACCTCTGCCTCGGTCTCTTGGGTGGTCCGGGAGCAAGATAGCCACCATCTGGCTTTTGGTTCTTCCTTTTGCTCTGCCCCACTAAGTTTTCAGTGTGTCTCCTGGGCACACCCACTTTGTGCAGACTGGTTTGGTTTTTAAAAGAGACGAAGGCAAGGGCGGCTTGTGTATATCTTCAGTGAAGCGATGGCATCCGGAGGTGACGCAGCCACACACCCAGGAGGCCTCAGCTGTACTGTGTCTTGCTGCACCCGGGCTGAACTGCCAACAGACCTTGCCGCTCTCTGGATGGCTGCATCCCCACACACTGGGCGCCTGGCAAGAACCGGTTGACTGACAGATGACCTCAAACAGGTTTTCCTGTAAGAAGACCCTGAATGGCCCACCTTCCAGTGCTGCCCAGTGACCTTGACAATGCTCCTCCAGAGAAACTGCCCAGCAGAAGCTGCCCATTGTCACTCTGAGCCCCCTAGTAGGTGAACTGGCTGCACTCAAAGGCACAAGATTCCCTCGGCAGCTTCAAAAACTTTTTCCCCGGCCAAGTTTCTGTTCTGCGAGCCGTTCTTATTTGTGAGCTAGAAGCCGCGGTGCTCCAGGGGAGGGTGCTCTCTGAACGTCTGGCTATTTACTAGGAGATGGGTCCCTCCCAGGAGCCTTGGCACCAACCCTTCCTGTGTGCCACCTCCAGCACATCCCTGCTCAGCACCTCACCCTATAAGATGCAGGCTCTGAGCTGGATGGCAGCCAATCATAGCCATCAATGTTGGCACCAGGTTTAAATCCACACCGGTCTCCCTCCCTCCCACAGCAGGCCCAGTCTGGTCTTCCTGTTCTGAGTTCTCTCTCTACTCTGGCTAAGGCACATGGGCAGAGTTTCTTGGTCCAAATCATACACAAACAGCTGGGATTTGTGTTACTGCATGCATTCTTAGCTTGGAGGATATGGACCCTGGAAATGTCCATAACTTAATTTTTCTTTTGCACATAGGTTTGCTTGATCCATTATCTTATGTCCCCCACTTGAAGAAATTCCAGAGCCCTCTTTTCCTTGTCTTTGAGTGGAAGTGACTACTTGTCTGGTTGCCCAGATTGTGCTGGGAGCAGAGCCAAGAATCCCCTCTTAAACACCCTGCTCGGTGCCTGTACCCATCTAAAAGCTCCTTAGAAACCTTGACTCATCTTCCTAACACTGACCTTGACTCATCCTCTTCATCACTGCCAAGAATTCATTACAAGAATATTGCAACCCATGTGCCAGGGACTCTATTGGATGCTGAGGGCACAGCATAGAAAAAGAGACCGTGACCCCCGCTGTCCTGGAGCTCGGAGTCTCGGGGGACAGAAATAAACAACACTATCCTCTGATATAACAGGAGATGGTGGGAACACAGCAAAGGAACCCCTCATCCAGGCTTGGAAATCCAGGGAAGTTCAGGAAGAAATGCCAGCACACAGGGCCTGCCTACCAAGTGCTGGCATCAGGCAGGGGAGGCTGGGGGATGCTGGCAGGGACCGTGCCCTTGAGCCGCTCTGTGCACCCTTCGTACTGGCAAATGCCATGATGGCACCAGGCCTCAGGAAACAGAGAGGACATTGACCCCGGAGTTTCCTCCATTTCTTGGTACGAAATCTCTTCATCGTCCACCTTTAAAAATGGAATTTCAGTGAATTCTGGTTTTTTGCTTGTAAGAGTCTGTATTTGTGATTCTGTACTTCTGTGTACTCCTGATCCTGTAGAGTCGAGGCTTGTCCGGTGTCTAGTGGATGACCTTGTTGCCTTATGGTGAAGCTGCAAGTGGAACTCTCCAAGGTCACGCTCATCCACAAGCTCCAATTTCTAGACACTGACAATGAACTTACTATGGGATGAGGAGCTGAGGGTGGGCAGACAGGGAGAAGAGCACCTCTTATTCTATACATGAAAACAAAGCATTCACCACTTTGGGAAATTTAGTTGGGTTTGGAGTTGTTTGGGGAAATCAGGGCAGATGACCTTTACTGTGTACTTGCCGTGAGCTTGCTGATGTGACCTCCTGCCATCCCCAGAGCCACACAGTGGTGTAGGAGCCATCAGCTCTTCAGTGTTGAGAAGAGAGGGATGAGGCACAGGAGGATGACCAGGCCCAGGCGACATCTCTGGCTGGATCTGGGCTCCTAACCACAGTGTTGCTTTCCAAAGTCCTGTTTCCTCTTGGCTCTTCACATAGAGAACTGAGCTCCCCTTAAGGCCCTGGCTTGATTCTTTGGGTTGAGAAGTGCCTGGTCTGGGGACTCTGAGCTTGTGAAGGCAGTGCAGAGAGACCAGTGAGGGGACTGGCACTTGGAGGCTGGGAGCTCTGCCCACCCGCTCCCGAAGCTTTGGGCTCTCCATGCCGCCCTGAGGGTGTGAGCGGACTGAAATCCAGCACGACTTCCTTTATCAAGCCCCAGAGTCCCAGGCTGCAGAAGTGCCCCCAGACCCTGCTCTTCAAAGCCTGCCTTGGCCAGCCCCATTTTACACTGGGCCCTTTGGAGAACCAAGGTGTTTCTCTGCCTCCGTCCTGTATTGTGGGCACGTGCCACCGCAGGCTCACAACTCCTGCCTGAAAGCAAGCAGAGGAGCTTTCTGGTTTTTGACTTTCCTGAGAAGCAGTTCCAACAAGAGCAAAGCATTACGGAGGACGAGGAAAGAGAAAGACAGGGAGAGGAGGAAGTAGCCCAGGTGAGCTCACCTGCCTGTCCTCCAAGCCCTGGTCACTAACTGAAGTGTCGAGGTCACTAATTGAAGCCACAGGACGGGGTCCACACATCTCAGGCCAGAGGTGATCCCGTCCCCCTGGGCCCTTCTCAGCCCACGTGGGAAATAAACTGAACGGACAGGATCAGCAGACACTTACAAATGCATACAGAGCACCGACTTCTCAATTTCCCCCAAGTTCCTGTAAGAAATATTACATAACAGATAAGAAGCCAGCTCACTGTATGCGCTTGGGAAGTGAGCTCTTCTGGCTGGATTAGGAAATAAGGTGGCTTTTTCTTTTCTTTGTAAAAGAGTTGAACATTCACATGACACAGGGGCTGGCCTCTGGGTTTGGTATCTGTCTTTGAGTGTGCCTGCCTGCTTGCGCGTGCTGGAGTGATGGGTGCGTGGGTGTGTTGCTGCGGGCGGGCACGTGGGGCTCACCACCTGCAGCAGTGGTAAAGCCCGATGTTGCAGTTGCTCTGGAAACAGCACGCCTGCCCTGCCACAGCTGGGGACCCCAGAGTGTGGCAGCGGTGACCTGATATGGCTTTGGTCTCCAGGGATGTAGAGGTGCTCTTGCCCCTGGCCCTGGTGTTTAGTCCAGTGTGCAAGGAACATGCAGGATAGCGAGGTGTGGGCATGTTTCTTTCAAGGAAGTGGCGAAACCTTTGTCTGGAGGTGGATCCCATGGGCTGTGCCGTCTGGCTTTCAGAGTCTTATTTTCTACTGACTGAAGAACGAAGCCGATTCCTCCCTTCATGGAAGTCTTTTCCAGAGGAGGTAGGTACCAAGGGACTAGGGCATTCTAGGGGAGCATCCTATATTGGTTTTATCTATGGGATTTTGGCAGCCAGATCCTGTGTTAAGGTGCCGGGGATTTTTGTGATGCTTGCTGGGCAAATAAAGAAGATCAATGAGAAAACATTTGGTTAGGGTGATGGCCACATGGGAAAGCTTACAATTACAAATATCATTGTATACAGAGCACACACTGTATACAACATAGTTATTTTTAAACAAGATGCTTGTTCTCATACCTTAATATATGATGTTAAATCCAGGAGAAATCCAGGAGCTAGACAGTGACGATCCAGGGATGAAAAATCCAATCCATGTTATGAAAGAATTCACAGAGAATGGAGAGAGTGTTCAAGATGTTGTTGCCATCAAATGTGATTAGCTCTAAGAAAGGTGGAGTAGCAGGTGTGGCAGAGCACCTACCAGGGAGATGGAATCCAGTGTGGGGTGTGAGCTCACCTGCCTGTCCTCCAAGCCCTGGGAACTTTCCTTCCTGACCCATGAGCCGATGGACAGGAGAATGGTAATAAGTAAAGAATGCCAACTTCAGTGTTACCTGGGGTGACGGGAACATGGGGGACTGTGCTGGGCTGTCATTGGACAGGTGGGAGCGTCTGGTGTGTCTCTTAGTGAACACTCAAGTGACGTTGCAGATGACCAGTGCACAGGAGTGAGCAGATGGGTACTAAGTGTTGGGACAAGTGCAGCTCTTGTTCATTTGGCCCACTGCATGGTGGGCACTGTGCCCACAACTCTGCAGCCCTCGTCTCATCTAGTACCCCACCCATCTGTGCCCCAGGTTTTAGAGGAGAAAACTGTCTCTCAACAGGGTTAATGGTGGTGGACTTCAGGTCCTTTCGTGTCTTAGCCTGAGCCCGTCCCACACCCGCTGCCTGTGGACAGTCTATGCACAATCCTAAGTAATTGGACCCCAAGGCATGTGAGCCAAGTCAGCTTGAATTTGCTGTCCCCTCTGCCCACGCCTACCCACATCATGGAACAAGTTCTTCTCTGGCCCCTGGAAGGAGGAGCTGATGGGCCTGATAGCTTTTTCAGCCACTCTCAGACGATACAAATACCTTGTTCACTCTGTGTCCCGAAGGACTCCCCTTTCAGTCATTGGTATGTCCCCACTAGGTAAGGATCCTAAAGGTGGAACTTCTGCCCTGCTCTCCCCAGCTGGTCCTGCTGGTGGAGGATGGCAGAGGAGTGGCCGCATACTCAGCTTCTCTGTCTTCTGCCTCTCCCAGCTGGGTGAGAAGTTTCGGATCCCCCCAGAGGGGAAAGGGGGAGAGCAAGGGTCTACTCATCAGGCCCTGTCCTAAACTGCCACCATATCAAGAAGTAGTGGAAAGGGGACATAGTTTAGTTTAGAAAATAGAAAAGTGAATTTGTTTATTTTTGGAGGAAAGAGTTCACAGGGAAATAATTATGATGACTAAAACATACGGATCCCTTTTCCTGTACTTTGCAAACATATCCACAACCAGAGGTGGGTATATTGCTTTTCTTTGCTCTATTGCTAAGGACATGGGGCTCTGAGAGAGGAGTGATTTGTTAAGGTTAAATAGTTGTGAGGGCAGAGCGGGGCCTTGAACCCAGAGAGTTTAGCTTCAGAACCTGATTTCTTAACTGCTCTGCTATATGAAGTTGGCATCTATTGGGACACAAATTTATTATTCCTTACCAACTTGATCATTTCCCTCCTTTCTTATTCTGGGAACTATGACTACACAGATAGCATTCCCTTTTAATAGCAAGTATCGATGCAAATTTAATGAAAATGTGTAACTTTGAAAAAAAACTCCTCCGAAGTTGATCATAATTTACAATCATAAGGGGATTTCTTGAATGTTTGAAGACAGCATGTAAATAATTAGGAAAACAAAGCAATTCTCAAGGGAACTAATTTGTACAACTAGAAAATATTTCCAAAGAATTATTTCTTGCAATTTACGATACTTGGGAGCATATTTCATATAGTTTGCAACATGAAATATCTGTTGCAGGAATAAGACACCCTCCCCAAACCTGAGGCCTGTAGGAACCCATTGCTGATGATGATTTCCACATGCAGGGCTGCGATTTCGGTGGTTGCAATTGGTTTCTTCCTGATGCTTCAGTTTAGCTGGTCCTCACAGGAACATTGAAGCTCTTTTTACATAATGCAATCTTCCAAAGCATGTTTAGCCCAAGGAATTGGAATATTTGGGGTAGAAGTGGCAATTGGGGTGGGTGCCTTGCATATGTAGTCTCTCTCTGCTGCCTAGCTACTTTCTCTAGGTAGTTTATATCCATTCCCTCTACTTGTTGAACTCCTACTGATGCTGCAAGGCACACACAGATTGTCACCTCTTAGTGGAAGCCTTCCTGTTTGCCACAACCAGACAGCTGTCTACTTTCACTGGGCCTTAGAGAGTTTCGTCACTTACAACATTTTACCTTGCTTTAGAGTTGCTTCTCTTTGCATCCTTCTCCCAACTCAGAGTTCCTGGGTACTGGGTAGCATGGTCTGACTGTAGGGCAGCGGTGGCCAAATCCAGCCTGCTGCCTGATTCTGTACAGCCCCTCTGGAGAGGGCTTTTTAAATGATGGGGGTGGGGGAGCCAAAAGAAGAATGATATTTTATGAAAATGATATAAAATTCAGATTCCATTGTCTGTAATTAAAGCGTACTGGATCGCAGCCTTGCTCATTTGTTTATTATCATCTGTGGCTGCCTTTGTGCTACGACAGTAGCGTCAAGAAGTTGCGGCACAGACCATCTGGCCTTCGAAACCTAAAACATTTCCTATTTGGCCTTTTGCAGCAAACCTTGGTTGACCTGTGCGGGGGTCACTTTTTTGAGTGTTTGGCAGGGGACCTTGCTAGCACAACTTCTTGGGCCCCACCCCTGTTGTTTCTGATTCAGCAGGTCCGGTGGGCCCCGAGTTTCTCTGTTTCTCACAAGTTCCCACGTGATGCTATTGCTGCTGCCTGGGACCCACACTTTGAGAATCACTGGTTCAAGCAGAGAAGGATGGTCTTTGAAACCACAGATTCATATTTAGCTATTATGCTATTAATCTAGAAATTAACCCATTTGAACCTCAGTTTTGTCATCTGAAAGATGGGGCTGATGGCGACCCCGACACATTGTCTGAAGATCCAGCACCTAAGTCTCTGAAACTTCCCGTAACAGGTAGAGGTCCAACAACTTCTCTGCCTTCCCTCCCTTCTCTCTCCACACCCCTTCCCTGAAAGGAAGCGCAGATGCTGTGTCGTCTCAGTAGCTGAGATTGCCCTTCTCCATGGGGCTGCATGGCATCTCAGAGCAGTGCGTCCCCCCCCCCCGCCCCCCAACGTGGTGCTCGCATGTCCCCCAGGCAGCCTGGAGAAACCATCTTGCTCTAAGCTTCTCGGGGACCTATTGTGTGTGAGTTCTCCCTGGGGAAGAAGACGGAGATGGAGGACCAGAAGAGAGATGGGCTCTCTACCTCTCAGAAGCTTTCACCATGGGGCGGAGACCAGGGTGTAAAGAACACAGGGTGGCCCTTCCGGTGCAGGTGAGTTTGTCTTCTTCCCCAGCAAGAACGGTCAAGGCCAAGGGCCTCAGAAACAGCCGGGCCAAGTGGTCAAGGACCCAAACCTGAGTGCACTCAGAAGCAGAGGCATTTTGAAAGGAACGTTTTTTTTTTTTTTTTTCTTGAGCTTGGCTTTCACGCCAGGGTGAAATTAGGCGCCCAAAACTCTGTTTTCCTTTTTTTTCTCTTTAAAATGTAGCTATTCCTTTTTTCATAAAACTGTTGCAAGGATCAAGTGAAATAATAATACAATTGTATTTGAAAATTATAAAGCACTGTTTACATGCACGGGGAATCTGGTTTGCACATTAAGTCGCAATCTAATTAGGAGAGAAAGAGTGCAATTTATTGGATGAATAGCGGAGGGTGCGGAGAACCAGGTGGTTGCTGTAGACTCCACTTCTTTCTGCCTTGGCCTCTGGGAATCAATGCACCTTAATTTGCCTGTTTAGCTAATTATAGAGACGGTCTTTTGACCTTCTTGCTCTCAAATTTCGTATTTTCTCTCTCTACATGTGGCAGAACCTGAAAGATGAAGAACAAGCCTCACACAGTCCCCTGCACACAGGGTGCAGAACCTAATTGCTGGCCTCCTCTGGCCCTGGGTGGGGAGAGGGCTTTTCACTCTGCCTCTGTTTGCCATTGTGCCCCTTCCCGTTAGCTGGCTTCTTCGGCTCCGGCTACATTTGCAAATTGTACTTCTTTTGGGAACTTCACTGAATAAAATATGTTTTTAGGCAGTGGTCCACTGATAAATGCCAGGTTTGTTATCAATATTATGTAGGTTTATTACCAGTATCACTGATATAAGGGGTGTGTGGCACACATTTACGAATAATGGTCAAATGTGCAATAGTCTCCATTGTCCATTCCATGTAGCTAGTCGCTTCCAGAGCGCCTTGCTGACTTGTGCCCAATTCTTGTGTCTTTCCCATCCCCATTCCCCCACTTCCCACCACTCTGCCCTGTCCAATCTGGTGACCCCCTCTGTATTGTGAGTCAGCATCCACAGAGAACATTTGGCCTTTGGTTTGGGAGGGATTGGCTTATTTCACTTTCAAACTTGTTTTTCAAATGTAATATATTGGGTTTTTTTATTATTTAAAAAAATTTTTATTATTAGTTGTTCAAAACATTACATAGCTCCCGACATATCATATTTTATACATTTGATTCAAGTGGGTTATGAACTCCCATTTTTACCCCGTATACAGATTGCAGAATCACATCGGTTACACATCCACGTTTTTACATAGTGCCATACTAGTGACTGTTGTATTCTGCTGCCTTTCCTATCCTCTACTATCCCCCCTCCCCTCCCCTCCCCTCCCCTCCCATCTTCTCTCTCTACCCCATCTACTGTAATTCATTTCTCTCCCTTGTTTTTTTTTTCCACTTTCCCCTCACTTCCTCTTATATGTAATTTTGTATAACAATGAGGGTCTCCTTCCATTTCCATGCAATTTCCCTTCTCTCTCCCTGTCCCTCCCATCTCTCATCCCTGTTTAATGTTAATCTTCTTCTCATGCTCTTCCTCCCTACTCTGTTCTTAGTTGCTCTCCTTATATCAAAGAAGACATTTGGCATTTGTTTTTTAGGGATTGGCTAGCTTCACTTAGCATAATCTGCTCTAATGCCATCCATTTCCCTGCAAATGCCATGATTTTGTCATTTTTTTTGGTGCTAAGTAATACTCCATTGTGTATTTATGCCACATTTTTTTATCCATTCATCTACTGAAGGGCATCTAGGTTGGTTCCACAGTCTAGCTATTGTGAATTGTGCTGCTATGAACATCGATGTAGCAGTATCCCTATAATATGCTGTTTTAAGGTCTTTAGGGAATAGTCCGAGAAGGGGAATAGCTGGGACAAATGGTGATTCCATTCCCAGCTTTCCAAGGAATCTCCATACTGCTTTCCAAATTGGCTGCATCAATTTGCAGTCCCACCAGCAAAGTACAAGTATACCCTTTTCCCCACATCCTCGCCAGCACTTGTTGTTGTTTGACTTCATAATGGCTGCCAATCTTACTGAAGTGAGATGGTATCTGAGGGTGGTTTTGATTTGCATTTCTCTGACTGCTAGAGATGGTGAGCATTTTTTCATGTACGCCTACATCCTGGGAACAAATTTTTACTCCTCACACTTCAATAGAACTCTAATATCCAGAATATACAAAGAACTCAAAAAAATTAAACAATATGGAAACAAATAACCCAATCAACAAATGGGCCAAGGACCTGAACAGACACTTCTCAGAGGAGGACATACAATCAATCAACAAGCACATGAAATATATTGTTTTTTAAACAGCAGGTTTAGGTACACCGAGAAAATACAGAGATTCCCACTTGCTCTCTGTCCCCACATGTGCAGCCTCCCCACTTGTGAGCATCCCCCAGAGTGGCCCCTGGGTTAGGACTGAAGAGTCCACACAGACACATCATTACTGCCTGGCATCTATACTTCCTGTCAGGGATCCGTTCTGGTGTGGCACATACAAATGGAATACATTCCCTGTTACAGTGTCACATAGAGTAGATTTAACTGCCCTCAGCACCCTCTGCGCATGCTCTGCAGGATCAGACCCCATCATTAGTAGTTGCCAGGTGTTAGGGTAGGTTGGAGGGATGAACTGGGGAAGCTCAAACCTGTTTTTTGTTTGTTGTTTGTTTGCAGTCACTGTAATCTCTATAGTCAGTGTATTCCCTACTAACAATTTTTTTGGCCCACTCACAAATATTTTTACAAACCATATTAGGTCTATTAGGATACATGTTCCCCCCCCACAGATTAAAAATACTTTATTTTATGCATTTATTCATTTATGACTTTAGTTTTTCAAAAATAAAATTTAAGATAGATTCCATGAACTTATTAAAAAAATAAATACCTATAAGTTAGTAATAGCTACTAAAAATAGAGGTAAGCGAATTTGCTACAAGTGACTAATTGACTCAGCTTTCTAATAGCCATTGAAAAATTAAAAATTTGATCATTTAAGAATTGCTCAGAGAAACTTGTAGAAAGTAACAATTTCTGACCCACAATTAGAAAGTCAATTTTTCTTCAAAAGAATCCTTGGAAAAACTAGGATACTAGCACACTTTTTTTTTCACCTAATATAGCATGAACATTTGCTCATGCCCTTAAGAAATGATATTCTAGAAGAACAGTCAATGTTCCATAATCCTTGGTCCAGATAGACCATCAATTAGCAAGGTCCAGCATATTTAAGCTTCCAAGTTTGATTTTAAAAAATATTTTATTTTTTCTTTTTAGAAATATCTGACTCTAGAGTGTATTTTGACATGTTATACATATGGAATATAACTATAATATTCTAATTAGGATCCTATTCTTGTGGTTGTACATGATGTGGAGTTTCACAGGTGGTGTATTCATATATCAACATCCAAAAGTTATGTCCTCTGTTTTGTGCAGGGTGAGAGATAGGAGTTCAATTTCACTCTACTTCTTTCCTGTTCCCGTCTCCTCTCCCTTCCCTTCATTTCCCTTTATCTAATCCACTGAGCTTCTATCCGTCTCCCCCCACCACCATTTTGTGTTAGCAGCTGCATATCAGAAAGAACATTTGGCCTTTGATTTTGGGGGGATTGGCTTATTTCACTTAGCATGATAGTTTCCAGATCCATCCATTTACTGGCAAAAATCATAAGCTCATTCTTTTGTATGGCTCCTATTCCATTGTGTATATATATGTATCACATTTTCTTTATCCATTCATATGTGCCTCAGTTGGTTCCATGATTTAGCTATTGTGAATTGAGCTGTTATCAACATTGACATGGCTGATTTTAAGTCTTTGGGGTATAAGCCAAGCAGTGGGATAACTGGGTCAAATGGGTTCCATTCCAGTTTTCTGAGGAGTCTCCATACTGCTTTCCAGAGTGGGTGCACCAATTTGCAGTCCTATTAACGATGTATGAGTGTATCTTTTTTCCCCACATCCTTGCCGACATTTACTGTTGCTTGTATTCTTGATTGTTGACTAGATGAAGTTTCAGTGAACATTTATCTTCATTTCTCTAATTGATAGAGAGGTTGAATACTTTTTCATATATTTGTTGATCAATTGTATTTCTTCTTCTGTGAAGTGTCTGTTTACTCCCTTTGCCCATTTATTAATTGATTGAGTTATTTACTTTTTTGGTGTTAAGGTTTTTGAGTTCTTTATATATCCCGGAGATTAATTAATTAATCTGTGGTGCAGGTGGCAAAGGTTTTTCTCCCAATCTGTAAGCTCTCTCTTCGCTCTCCTGATTATTTCCTTCACTGTGAAGAAGGTTTTTTAGTTTGATTCCATCCGATTTATTGATCTTGATTTTACTTCTTGCATTGAGTTGGCCGGTTCTTAAGCTGACATGATGAAGAGTTGGGCCTACATTTTCTTCTAGTAGGCACAGGGTCTCTGGTCCAATGCCTAGGTCCTTGATCCACTTTGAATTGAGTTTTGTGCAGGGTGAGAGATAGGAGTTCAATTTCATTCTGCTACATATGGATTTCCAGTTTTCCCAGCACCATTTGTTGAAGAGGCTGTCTTTTCTCCATGCATGTTTATGATGCCTTTGTCTAGTGTGAGTTAACTATTTATATGGGTTTGTCTCTGTGTCTTCTATTCTGTTCCATTGGTCTACGTGTCTGTCTTGGTGCCGATCCCATGCTCGTTTTGTTCCTATAGTTCTGTGGTGTAACTTAAGTTCTGGTATTGTGATGCCTCCTGTTTCACTTTTCTCACTAAGGATTGCTTTGGCTATTCTGGGCCTTTTATTTTTTCCAAATGAATCTCATGACTGCTTTTTCTATTCTATGAAGAACACTATTGGAATTTTAATAGGAATTGCATTAAATCTGTATGGCACTTTAGGTAATATGGCCATTTGGACAATACTAATTCTGCCTATCCAAGAACATGGGAGATCTTTCCATCTTCTAGCGTCTTCTTCAATTTCTTTCTTTTGTGTTCTATCATTCTCATTGTAGAAGTCTTTCACTTTGTTTCCTTTGATGCCTAAGTATTTTTTTTTGAGGCTTTGTGAATGGATAGTTCTCCTAATTTCTCTTTTATCTGATTCATTATTAGTATATAGGGATGCAATTGATTTATGGATGTTAATTTTATATCCTGCTATTTTGCCGAATTTGTTTATGAGTTGTAGAAGTTTACTGGTGGAGTTTTTGAATCTTCTAAATATAGGATCATGACGTTAGCAAATAGGGATAGTTGAGCACTTCTTTTACTGTTCCTATCTCTTTAATTTATTTCTTTTGTCTAATTTCTCTGGCTAGAGTTTCCAGGACTGTGTTGACTAGAAGTAGGGAAAGAGGGTATCCCTGTCTTGTTCCAGGCTTGGAGGAAATGCTTTCAGTTTTTCTTGTTTAGAATGATGTTGGCCTTGGGTTTATGTATATAGTTTTTACAATGTTGAGGCATGTTCATAGTATCACCTAGTTTTTCTAGTGTTTTGAACATGAATATATGCTATATTTTGTCAATGCTTTTTCTGCATCTATTGAGATAATCATGTGATTCTTGTCTTTAAGTTTATTGATGTGGTGAATTACATTTATTGATTTCCATATTTTGAATCAACCTTGCATCTCTGGGATGAACCCCACTTGATCATGGTGAACTATCTTTTTAATATGTTTTTGTATGTGATTTGCCAGTATTTTATTCAGAATTTTTGCATCTATGTTCATCAGAGATATTGGTCTAATGTTTTCTTTCCTTGATGTGTCTTGTCTGTCAAATCCATTTTTTTTAATCAGGAAAAAAATACTTAACTCCACAAAATACATCATCTGTTTATTGACTATGTGTACTGTGAGCCAAGCACTGTGCTTAATTTTGAGAATTCTGAGAGCCCATTGCTCAAAGATAAGGCTTTCATGGATTTCACATTCCAGCTGGGGCAAACAGACAAATACAAAAAAAAAAAAATTGTGATTCTTAACTGAAACTCAAATGTAAAATAGAGAAAAATCACTGTGTGACCCAGATTTCTGACTACTTGTCCACGTTCTGACCCCACCAGTTCTCTCTGCGCTTAACTCTAGGGCTCCACTGATCAGAGCTTGAAAACCGTGATTCAGTGGGTGGCTGTGGGATGTGCATGATGTTTGTTATTAAGCCAGAGCCTTGGATTCTTTTGCATGTGAATCTCTGATCACACCATTTTCTTACAGCAGATTTCTAGCAGAGGATTTATGAGGTCAAAGGGCATGACAACTTTTAGGGCTCTCGCTCTGTGTAGCCTAAATGTTTCGTTTGTGCTACCCTGAGCCCAAACGGGTCGTCTCTCACCTTGGCCAATGTCGCTGTTGGCATTTAAAATGCATTTTCAAATTTGATAGATGAAAAATATTACTTTGTTGTTTTATTTGCATTTCCTTGATTAGTTGAGTGCAGAACATTTTTCATATTTATTAGTCATTTGCATATTTTTCTATGAACTGATGAGAATGGGACATTTTGAGCATAATTTAAATAGAGATTTGAAAAGAGATTAATGAATCAGGCCTTTTCCCCCTAGATACCAGCTTGGAGTTGGAATGAGGTCAGGCTAATAAACATCAGGATTCTGTGGGACACTCCCGGGCTGCCACACCTGTGTCTTATTCTGGATACGCTACTAATCTCAATTTGATAAAATAATATTTTTTCAAGTGTTTAAAAATACTATTTGAAATTTTCCATGCAGAGATTTGAGTTTGAGAGAGAAACAACATAATGCCAGGGCTCAGCAGAAGGGCAAAAATGCGACTGAAATAACTCAAGCTGGGGCCCGAATGCCTAGTCTTCCCCAAACCTGCACGCTGAGTCCCAGGTATCACGGAGGTGGCGCTTGGAAGTGAGGACTCTGGGAGGTACCAGGTCATTCGGATGGGGACTTCCGGATGGCATTAGGGTCTTATAAGAAGCAAAAAGAGAGAGGTGGTCACCTTCCCTGCTCTCCTGTGTGAAGAGATGAGAAGAGCCATCTGCGAGCCAAGAAGCAGGTCCTCCCCAGGCACCAGATCAGCTTTGGTCTTGGACTTCCAGTCTCTAGAACTGGGAGCAAAAATTGAAGCCACCTAGTCGTGCTGCTCTGTTGGAGCAGCCCCAAACAAAGATTTGTATTAGTCAGGGTTCGCTAGAGAAATAAAACCAAGAATAAAACTATAATGCAGTATATGTAGATGAAGAGAGTTCTGATAGGGCTGGGCGGGTGGGACTGCGTAGGCTGAGGAATCCACGCTCTGCTGTCCACACGTGGAGCCCCAGGAAAGCTGGTGGAGTGGCTCCAAGGCCCAGCAGGTGGAGAGGCCACGGGAAGGTTCCAGCCCGTCAGCAGGCCAGGGGCGCGAGGGCAGAACACAGGGGGTCGGCTCAACCAGGCAGGCAGCAGGAGGCCGGCTCTACCTTCCCCTGCCACTCTCTTCTATCCAGGCCTCTAGGGACTGGGTGACACTCACCCGCCTTGGGCGGGGCTGTCTACTCCACTTGGTCCTCTGATTCAGTGCTACTCCCGCCCCAAGCACCCTACCTTACCCACACACCCAGGAATCATGTTTGACCAGCTACCTGGGCAGTCCATGGCCAGGTCAGGTTGACACCTGAAGTTAGCATCATAGGATGACCCTTGGGGGTTGGCAGGAGAGAAAAGCTGGATAATCACCTCACTTTCTATACTAACAATCATTTATAAACAAGACATCCACCTGACAGTATTCCCACTCAGTATATGAAAGTAGACCTAATCACTCTTCTATTTTAAAATGTGATGTAGTTTTTCTGATGTTTTTGCATCTAACATTTTTAATTCCAATTTTTTTAAATTGTAAAGTAGTATCTTATTCGAGATGTGGCTTGGTTTGTCAAAAGAAATACTCCTTCCTCTGAATTTCGTATCAGCTTTTCCTTGTCCCAGAGTTCCCGCTTCTATTTTCTTTGGATTATTATGGAATCTTTCAAAAAGACATGAATGTGAAAATAATAATCCATTACCCAGTTTCAACAAATAGCACCTCTTTATCAGTCTTGCTTTATTTTCCTCCTCCCGCCCCCCTGCCCCACACCCCCTTTACAGTGGTACTTGTGTCTCTGTCTGCGTCCCAGTCCTCGTCTGTGCTGGTCCCCGGGGACTCCGCCCACAGTGGACCCTCTGCTCCGGCTGCAGCTCCTCGGGATGCTCTAGACGTCGTCCTTGCTCTCCTGGACCCTCTTGTGGGTCTCCTTGGTGAGGACTCGAGCTCACCCTTCTCTGGTTCCCCTCTCTTCTCTCTCTAGGGTGCTCTGTCCACTTCTGTGGCTTCAGAGACCACTTCTAATCTGATGCTTCCCAAATCTCCCCTTCCTTTCCAGACTTTGAGCTCGAGACCAAATACACAACCGCTTCCTCTTCATCCCCGGGCTCAAGTAAACCCGTGGGTTCAAGCCAAATCCACACGCTGGCTGGGCCCTTGCCCTCCTTCTGCAGAGCCTGGTCTCTCCCCCAGGATCTGCAGAATCTTTGAGGCACGCGATGGACCACCTGTTGGCCCTTTGGCCCATCAGAGGCCCGATCACCATCTGCTCCGCGACCCTTAGTCTTGTCTCACACCCCAGAAGATGAATTCCCAAGCTCTTCTGGTTTACCTCGGAATCATCCTTTACCCCTCCGTAGCCCCCTCCCCTGCCCCTGCCTTGGTCCTTTGCCTTATCACTTTAAAGTCTTGCTGCAGGACACTTTTCACTGGTCTCTCTGCTTCTAGTCTTTGCCTTCTTCTAGTCGGTTCCAACGCCAGAGAGATGTATTCAAACTGCCAGTCTGGTCACACTTCCTGGCTTAAAGTCTCTCAGTGGCTTTTCATTGCTCTGAGGCTAAAGATGAAATCCTACTGGGCACAGCGGCACTGTGACTCTGGAGGCTGAGGCAGGAGGATAGCAAGCTTGAGGCCCTAAGCAACTTGGCAAGACCTTATCTCAAAATAAGAAATACAGAGGGCTGGGGATATGGCTATGGCTCAGTGGTAGAGCGCCCTGGTGTTCATCCCCAGCAACACACACACACACACACACACACACACACACACACACACACACACACAATCCCAAAATCTTTCATAGGACCCATGGGGCCTTTCTTCACAGAGTCCCAACACATGACAGGCTCTTTCTCCTGTTGGTCATTCTCCTGTCCCGGGCACGCACACTCCTCCCAGTCACACAGCCGTCTCTGCACAGGCCCTCGGCCTGCTTCTCCTCCAGGGCTCTCTAATGTCCTCAGAGCCTCACCTGGTCCCTGATGTTAGGCTCCAGCCCCTGAATTCCTGACCCTGGGCTTCTCTGGCGTCGTCACAAGGGGGATTAAGCGGCTGCTCACTCAGCCCAGACTTGGAAGTCTGTGCGCTGGCTGCTGTGGCCAGTAGGAGGAAACAGCTGGAGGTAGAGGTGGAGGCAGTAGTGTGTCAGGTGACCTCCTAGTCCAAGTGCACACACGTGCGCGGACACACACACCCACACATGTTGGTTTTCTTTTTATTTGTTCTTTTTAGTGATACATGACAGTAGAAGCCATTTCAATAAAATTACACAAGCATGGAATATATCTTACTCTAATTAGGACCCCATTCTTGTGGGTGGGCATGACAGTGGGATTCACTTAGGTATTTTCATATATGTACATAGGAAGATGATGTTAAATTCATTCTACTGCCTTTCCTATTCCTGTCTCCCCTCCCTTCCCTTCATTCCTCTTCTGGCTAATCTACTGAACTTCTCCACCCCACTTTATTGTAGTTTAGCTTTCACAAATCGGTGAAAACATTTGATCTTTAGTTTTTTGAGATTGGCTTATTTCACTTAGCATGAGAGTCTCCAGATCCATTCATTTACTGGCAAATGTCATAAAGTCATTCTTTATGGCCGAGTAATATTCCATTGTGTATATCAAAGACCTGGGAAGTACACCAGAGATGGTGCACATATTAGAAGAAAATGTAAGCCCAACACTTCAACATATTGGCTTAGGAACTGACTTCCTTACCAAGACTCCTAAAGCACAAGAAATAAGACCAAAAATCAAAACATGGGATGGCATCAAACTAAAAAGCTTATTCACAGCCAAGGAAACAATTAAAAACATGAAGAGAGAGCCTACAGAATGGGAGGAAATATTTGCCACCAGCACCTCAGATAGGGCATTAATTTCCAGGATGTACAAAGAACTCAAGAAACTTAAGACCAAAAAAAAAAAAAATCAATAAATGGGCAAAAGAACTGAACTGACCCTTCTGAAAAGAAGAAATATGAATGGTTAACAAATGCATGAAAAAATGTTCAACATCTCTAGCAATTAGAGAAATGCAAGTTAAAAAAACTACACTGAGATTTCATTTCACTTCAGTCAGAAAGGCAACGATCAAGATCACAAGCAACAAGGGAAGGGAGGGGGTTAGGAGGAGGAAAGTTCGTATAATCAGACATTACTTTCCTATGTTCACGTATGAATATACAACCAATGTAATTCCACAACATGTACAACCTGAAGAATGGCTAGTTGTACTCCATGTATGTATAATGTGTTAAAACACATTCTGCTGTCATGCATTTAAAAAAATAGTAAGAAAAAAAAAGAATACAAATCACAGTAAGTGTTGGTGAGGATGTGGGGAAAGGGTCCACTCCTGTATTGCTGATGGGACTGCAAACTGGTGCAACCACTATGGAAAGCTGTATGAACATTTCTCAAAGACAAACAAAACCCAGAACAGAACTTCCATTTGACCCAGTCATCCCACTCCTCGGCATATAGCCAGAGGATTTAAAATCAGCATATTATACTGATGAGGCCACATCAATGTTTGCAGCAGCACGAATCATAATAGCTAAGCTATGGAGCCAGCCTAGGTGCCCTTCAACAGGAGGATGGATGAAGAAACCATGGTGTCTATGTGCACATTGGTTTTTAAGCTGAATTTCTCTCTTCTCTCATTGGTTTTGGCCCTGATGGAGAAAGATTGTCGGGGGGGGGGGCAAGAGAAAGACCTCCGTATCGCTGCCTTTGCTCTGTCCTCCGGGGGCCCCTCGACCTTCTTATGAGGCTTGGCTCTTAGTCTTCAGCATCTGCCCACAGATCCCAAAGAAGTGGGGTTTTCACCATCCTGAGGTTCATGCCCCTGCCCAGTCTTTCCATAAGGTGAGCCAGGAGTCACCTGCAGCCTGCGAGCTTGAGGGAGAGGTAAAAAGCCCTCGGGTAGGCACCCGCTCTCCTCTGAGGGGCAGAGCAGGCCTGGGCTCATTACCAGAGTGGCATTACCAGACCCGAGAGTTAACCACGGGACGTCTGCCTGAGGCCACAGGAGTCATCCGGATGAACTGTGGGGTCACAGCTGGGCTGGCAACCGTGGGAATGAGGGAGCTCCGGGTCTTCTTCACTCTCGTCCTTTAGAACTCACTGTGGTCTTGATTGTAAATTTGCCCTTGGTAAATATTTGTTAGATGCATGGGGAATTGCCATGAGCAATCACGGGCCACTCACAGCCTTGTAGATTCAAACAGCAATTCTTTATTCCCCAACTCTCACCAGCACTCTACAAGCACGTTCTGGGGAAAATCCACACCTCCACTGGGCTCTGCATCCCAAATACTCTCTGAATCCCCCGAGAACTCAACGGGAACTCAAGGAGCGGGTGCCTGAGGCAGCAGGATACGCCCTATTCCCAGCAGGATCCACCTTAAACCCACATCCACCCTAAACCTGGATCACCCTAAACCCGGATCCGCCCTAAACCCAGAGCAAGGTCATCTTTCAAAACAAAACTCTCAAACATTCATGCAATGTCACTGCAAATGACCTGGGTCCAAGGCAAGCCCATTTCCACAATGGAGAGTCCTCCCTCTAAGCAACATTGGGTAGGCTGACAAGGAAATTGCCATGCGTCATTCCTACTTGGCTATGGCTCTCAGCATCTCCCCCCTTCTGATTAATTAAACAACAAGCAATGTGGCTTAGGGACCGTGCCTGTTAGGCTGTCCAATTCAACATATGGTCCTTACCCGTCATCGGATGAATTGACCTCTAGGCATTAGCCTCCTGTCTTAGGTTGGTACCACTGCAATTGGATCATACCTGTCACTGACTACCGGTCCAGCATACAGCCATACTTGTGGATAGGCTTATGCACCCGTCGGGGGGTGAGGTTCTTTGCCTCACCTCTGTTGGCCCCCAAATTTGGCCTTGGTGCCAGTGGGGGGGTGAGGTTCTTTGCCTCACCTCTGTTGGCCCCCAAAGTTTAGACCATCACTAGCAGAAGGGAAGAGGATACAGAAATGCCAGGACACCAAGCCAATTGATGGCTCTTTTGGAAAAATCACTGGTGACACCATCAGCAAAGATAGGCCAGCACTACCACAATTGTGGTAACATTCCAACAGGTACTAAGAACACAATTTTCTGAACAATTTACATTATCCTGAACAGAATTATTAAATATAATGAAAAGGAAAGGTGAAAGTAAACAGATCAGTTAACCTCCTTTAAAAACAATCCTTAACAGCTGTTTACCTAATTTAAATTAAACCATTTAAATCAATCATGTGAATAAAAAAAATTCAGGTCCATTTTTTCATGAGCGCTCCTCATATACGAAATATGGACATTTGCACATACAGACATACAACACAAAACACAAGAGTGCACACAAACGTACAACACATAAAACAATAGTAAAAGCCTTGTAGCTTTACACAGGTGAAATCTCCATTGCAATGTTTAAAAACTCCACAGTCAAAAATTAAAACTGATCAGAAAAACATTAACCTAGGTTTGTATGAGCTCAAAAAATAAAATAGAACTTTATGTGTGGGAAAATGCAATAATAAAATAGATATTGAAAAAAGCATCGTGGTTAATCACTGTTGCAGATGTAAGAATAGCCAAGCTGGAGCTCTGGATATCAGCTGTTATGCATTTGAGTCAAATCATCTTCTTTTTGGTCTGTAGAAATTGCTTTGGTTAGTCTCTCTGGAATCCAAATCGGCTGCTGTTCTTCCTGTGGAAACACACGAACAGAACCCCGACTCCAGACAATCACTGGGTCAGGACATTTCCATTGTCCTGTTAGAATATCTTTCCAAAGTACCTTAGGCTTATGTACATTTTTTGGATACATATGTCTTTCTGCAGCACTAAGCCCTGATGAATCCAAATTTTAAAAGTTTAGGGTAAAAAGGGTTATTTTAAGTTTATCTTTGGGGGATATATACCCCTTTCCAATTCCCTCTTTTTGCTTTAATAAGTACGTTTTAATAGTTTGATGAGCTCTTTTAACTATGCCTTATCCCTGTGGATTGTATGGGATTCCTGTTAAGTAAAAACTTAACTGATTTTTCTTCAGGGATGATGTTCCAAAATATCCTATATGCATCCTTTGGAAATTTAAAGATCCTTTTAAATTTAAGTCTTCCAAAAGCATTTTGCCTTAGTTTTTAGAATTACTTTAGTCCTTTTAATTTTTTGATGTGGTTTTAAACCAATTTTCTTTTAGTTTAACGTTTTCTAAATTGGCTCTTGTCTATAAATTTTAACACCCTCATCTGAGACTTCTAATATTTGTACCACCAGAAATTAAAGTTGATGAGTTTTTTGAAAAAATTACTAATAACCTCCTTGTTCTTTTATTTTATCCAATATTTGACTGTAAACTTCTCTCTTCTACCTTTTTCTATCTTGAATGTTTGTATCTAATAGTTGTTTTAGCTTTTTGTATTTTTTATCTGAAATACCTTTATTTGACATTTTTAACCATTTTTTTTCTTGTTTCTATCTTCTAGATTTCTTCTAAGGTTTGTATATTTATCCTTAGTTGCTTTTTTATTCCTCTTAGTTTTCTTTTGTTTCCTATTTTGTGGGTTTAAAATTCTTGTCTTCCTACATCTTCTCTATCTTCCTACATCTTTTCTATATTTTTTCCACATTCCTGTTCTTCTGTCTTCAAAGTTTTTCACTTCAAATTTCTAATATTCTTTCTCCAAATTGCTTTTATCCTATTATCCTATCCATGAAAATGGGTTTTTTTAAGTAATGCTTTTAAGATTAACTAAGCTTCGAATGACGCAATCTTTTTTTCTGCCATGAAGGTATCTCAACCACCTTCAATTTAACCTTTTAAAGCCTTCCAATTATCATCTATACTGTAATTTTAAATGTACTTTTTCACCACCTACAGCTTTACTCTTTTAAATGAGGCTTAGATTGGAGGCTGATGCCTAGAGGTCAATTCATCCGATGACGGGTAAGGACCATATGTTGAATTGGACAGCCTAACAGGCACGGTCCCTAAGCCACATTGCTTGTTGTTTAATTAATCAGAAGGGGGGAGATGCTGAGAGCCATAGCCAAGTAGGAATGACGCATGGCAATTTCCTTGTCAGCCTACCCAATGTTGCTTAGAGGGAGGACTCTCCATTGTGGAAATGGGCTTGCCTTGGACCCAGGTCATTTGCAGTGACATTGCATGAATGTTTGAGAGTTTTGTTTTGAAAGATGACCTTGCTCTGGGTTTAGGGCGGATCCGGGTTTAGGGTGATCCAGGTTTAGGGTGGATGTGGGTTTAAGGTGGATCCTGCTGGGAATAGGGCGTATCCTGCTGCCTCAGGCACCCGCTCCTTGAGTTCCCGTTGAGTTCTCGGGGGATTCAGAGAGTATTTGGGATGCAGAGCCCAGTGGAGGTGTGGATTTTCCCCAGAATGTGCTTGTAGAGTGCTGGTGAGAGTTGGGGAATAAAGAATTGCTGTTTGAATCTACAAGGCTGTGAGTGGCCCCTGATTTTGTGCCCAGCCAGACTGCAGCGGGAAATTAAATTCTTCAATCCATTTGGAATCCATGTGAGTGTGATTTAGGGAACAAGCTTTATTTTCCCCACAATCAGGGCCCTTGACAGCAAATGTCAAGTCACTTTCTGTTGACTTAAAGCATGGCATTAGATTCTTAGATCTGTACCTGATACTGGTTTGAAACTTTCTATTCTGTTTATTAATGTCTTGGTTTGTTTGATACCATTTCTAGCACCCCTTTAAAAACTGATTATTTTTTTAAATCAAAAGATCTTGCTTTCATAAATTGTATAAGAATAAAAATATCTTTAAAACTTAGAGCCCAGATCACAGAAGATCAAAATACTGAGGTCTCTTGATAACCTTTGTTTAATGGACAGAGCACGGCTGTCTGTTTCCTTTCTGACTGTGGTCTATCCTATTTAAAAAATAAATAGATACAGAATATATCCACATAGATCACTTTCCAGGGTGATATTTTTCAAGGTGCTTGTTTACTAAGGTAAAGCCGCTCTTGGTGCCTTGTAGTCTTGTTCTCTTTCCCGTGGACACCTGTGAGCAGCTGGAAGAAGCCAAACTCAGGTCTCCCGGAAAGTAGTCAAAACAGTTGTGCGTTTCTGCATGGCTCCTCCTTCCCCGTTGCTAATTTCCAAAGTCTTCTTGGCTGTTCTCACTCATTTATCATTCCTGATCAACCTTACAATTACTGTGTCAAACTCTGTAAGAGAAATCCTGCTGATATTTTGACTAGAATTGAATTACATTTAGGGATTAATTTGGGGAAATTTTAGTTCTTTCCAATACTGAATATTTCATCTAGGAACATGATATGCCTTTTTTAAAAAAGGAACTCAAGTTGCCTTTGATGTCCCTTAGTGAACATTTTTAGCTTAAAGATCCCATCACCTCTCAGCACCGCCACGCTGGGGACCAAGCTACCACATGTGTGAGTGAATCTTGGGGCACACGCTCAAGGCCTATCCAAACCATAGCACATTTCATTGGGAGATTTTTACCAATGGGGGATGGAGGCTACCTTTCATGAAAGGGTTTTTTTGCTTCTGTTGAAGTGGACGATTTTTCCACTTCGTTCTGTTAACATGAACCATCTTTATGTTCTTAAAATTCATTTTGCTATAGCTACTAGTTAGGCTTCTTTAAATGCTATTTGGATTTTTGTGGCTATACTTAAAGGTGAGGTCTCAGAAAGAGGTGTATATTTCCGTTTTTAACCCTGAATTCTTCTATCTGTATTTTCTCTCTCCTTTTTTTTTTCTTATTGAACTTTATTAAAGTTTATCCCCTGCTTAATTTTCCATTTTAAATAACCAGTTTTTTGATATATCAATTCTATTCCATTTTTCTAGTGTTTAATGTCTCCTTTATTACTATTATCATTTACTTCATTTTCTTCCTATGTTAAGTGTCTCATTATTTTTTTGTTTAATGATAAAAGCATTTGAGGCTGTGAATATTCCTTTGAATACAGCTTTGCTACGTTCTTTGAAACGAGTTATTTATTGTTGGAAAAGTTTCCTAAATAGTTTCAATTTCCTAAATTATAGATTTTATTTTCTTCCTAACCCAAGAGCTACCTTGTAAAGAACTTAAAATTTTGTTGGGTGATGGAGTAGTAGGAATAATACATTGTATAAATTCTATTTTTGAAAAAAAAATAGATTTCTCTTATAGACTAATAGCTCATTGGTATATTTTTTTCTGCTTATTTTATTAAAAATCAAACATTTGTTATTTTTCATCAGTAATTGCTTTATGTATTTTGATTCTAGTACAGAAAGGGTCTCCATTGTTGTGTCTTTTGATCTCTTTACTGGGGAGTTGCATTTTATGTGAAGAATGTGCTCCTGAAGACAGCAAACCACAGGCTTATTTTCTCATGAAATAAATGCAAGCGTATGTGTGAGGGTATTCTTGATGTGCATAAATCTTCCACCACAATAGTGTGCTTTTGCTTTAATGATTACTTATTTTTCAGCATTTGTCTGATGTAATTTTTTTCAAAGGGCATAATACATCACCATGGCTTTTTGTCATCCTTATCATGTATTACATTAAACTTTTGTTTTAAATTTAATGACTTAGGGGTATGATTTCAGCAAGAGTATTTGTATTTTATGTAACAATAAATACATCAATAAACAAATGCAATTATGCAGACAGTTTAAAGTATTAACTATCATCTTCGTTGTACACATAGTCAAATAATAAATGCCCACCACAGTCACAGGCAGATGTGCTGGCCTTTAACAGCAGGTGCAAATCTTAGAAATATGACGCAGCAGTGGTGTGCTTGTCTTCCGCTAATGCGGTGCCACCGTGCGGCCTCGTCAGCTGTCACCATCACCTTTGTGGTCGTCATCGCAACAAACACTATGTGATATTTACATACTCCAGGCTGAGTCCTAAGTACTTCAAAAGTGTGGACTCCTTTACACTCTTTAATATGTGGTCCATTGTTAATCCCACGTCATAGTGCAGACACCAAGACACAGAGAGGCAAAGCAACTTGTTCAGGGTCACACAACCTAAAATGGCAGGGCTGGAGTTGAACCCCTGGTGGCCCATTCCCAGGGTCCAAACTCAAAACACCAAGCTACGCTATCCCTCCACAGTTTATGATTCACTTGGATAGAAAGCAGTGTAATTTTAAAGAAGCTGGGCTTGGGGCTTGAGATTTAGGGGTTCAGTTCTTGCCTGGTATGTATGAAACCCTGGGTTCCAGGTCCAGCACCTCCAACAAAACATAAGGCTGGGCTTTGTTATTTCAAGTTTTACTCATAAAGTAAAAATTTTTAACATGTTTATAGTCCACTACTTAATTTATTAAAACCACACAGAATGTAACTATAGTATTTTGCTCAATTGTCCTATAGAAAGTTTGCACGAGTTTATATTTATATTTCCCTCTTACTATCATTTTTATGAGAAATCTTTGTCAACAAGGGGAAATATGAAATGGCTTATCCTTTAATTTGCATCTTTCATTGAATTAAAAATGAATTTATTGACCTTTAGTGTCTGTTCTGTAGATTTTCTGCTTACATCAATTTTCCTTCTAGGTGTTACTATTATGCTCTCTGAGTTCTGAAAATCCTATTTAAAAGATACCAACTAATCTTTCAAATGTAAAGCAACCTGACAAAATCGAGCAGTTGCATTTTGTGTGATTTAAAAAAAATTATTGTGTTTTTTTAAATGCCTGTGTCTCTGGACTCTCTGAGTATTTATTTAGTTAGGAGAAGTTGTACATTTTAATGTTATCAAGTCCATGGTTATTTCCCATTATAACTTATTACCCAGGCACTCCTCCTCCCTTAAGAGTTTGATAAATATTTAGCAATATTTGTTCTATTTTTATGGTATAATTTTGTTTTATTCAGCTGGGATTTCTGTTTGTGAATGGTGAAAGGAGAAATTCTTAACTGAAAATGAATCTTTGCATTCCTCTTATGGGGGTTGGCCTGTTGTGCTAACACAGCTTATTAAAAGCTTGTCTCTGGTTTCTGAAGCACTTTAAATGAAGTTAATGTGAACAATAGATCTGCTTCTGGCTGACTGGCTCCGTCCCACCAGTCCCCTCTGTCTGTCTCCTGGAGTATCTATCTCCCTGTTATTGCATCCTGAGATAGCTGTCAGGCATAGTCTGCTTTCATTAGTGGTGTTCTTTGATACCTTATCTATTTTTCCAATTTCATTTTAAAAGGACAAGTTGCAGAGGAGTTGAGAGCCTGGCCTTCGATGCCAGACTTGCTTCTAAAGCTGAACTGATGCCGTTCAGCCTAAAACACCTGCTCAGGTGGCTTGGCCTCTCGGTGCCTCAGGTCTCCCATCTGTCCAGTGCAGCCAAGGGTGGTTTCTTCTTTATGGTGCAGTCGTGAGGATTCATGGAGTTAAAACCCATACAGCCCTAGAGGAATACCTGACATCAAGCGAGCCTCAAACCATGCTAGCTATCACCGGCATTTTGTCAGGTTTAAAACTTGTCCCACTGTGATGCTGGCTGGAGTTATATTAAACCCAACCTATGTACTGGTTTGGAAAGAATGATAAATCCCTAAGCAGGAGCACAGCTTGCTTTATTCAAGCCCTAGTGTGCGATTCATCAAGAAGCACTCGTTGTGTTGTAGTCGGGTTCTTAATTAACTACAGCAGACGAGTCTTGGGTGGGAAGAAGGGATTCTGATCATCCCAAACCCATTCTGATGGGATCATTGAATTGGATCGAGTCTCCTCACCAGTCTCAAGAGCAGGGTGAGACCCTCTTCTTACTCAGACTGAATACAGAAGACACAGTAGCATCACCCTCTCCTGATCTTGATATGGGCCAGACATGGCTGGCAGCAGGGGATGGGGGCTGAACTTGGCCTCTGGGTACCATCGACATGCTTGTGGCAGAGGAAGGCCAGGGTAGAGCCCTGCAGCCTCCCCTCCTGGATCAGCCTCCACACCTTGCTGGAGCTGTACCCTGGCTCCAGGGAGAGGGGGGAGCCCTCAGCTCGTCAGCCCCCCTCCCCCGCCCCCGGCTTATTGGGGAGCAGGATGAACTTGCACCTCCAGTCCTTTACTCCTGGCATCCTCTCCCTAGGAGCACTTGTGGACGCCCGGCCTTTCTTTGGCCCAGCCAGTCTCCTTCCCGCCTTGCGATCTGTAGCAATCTGCAGGAGCTGGGGTTCCTTCTGCCCTCTTACCCAGCACCTGCCATCCACGGGCACATCTGGAACTTGCTCTCCTTCCTCACCTCTCAAGGCTAGGTGGCTGTCCACAAGATGTAGTCAGTGAGTATTTGGAGTTTTCTTCACATCACACAGTGTTCTCCTGTAAACCTTGTGTAGCTGATTTAATTATTTTGTTATAATTTGGATGGCTGTTTTCTTAATATTTGCTAATAATTATCACTTATGCTAGAAAAAAGTCATGATTTTAAAATTTTTTAAAATTGTAGATGAACACAGTATCTTTATTTTTATTTATTTATTTTTATGTGGTGCTGAGGATTGAACCCAGGGCCTCATGCGTGCAAGGCTAAGCGCTCTGCCACTGAGCTACTAACCCAGCCCATGGTGTTTTTGAATATATGTTTCAACAAGCCACTTTGTTTCAACTTCTGTGGACTGAACTTCTCCTTACTATTATTTCCCCACTGATTTACAAAACTAAGCATTTTTTTCCCCACTCTTTTAGGGTCTTCCTTAAAATTTGTGATGCACATATTTGACTGAAGGTTTAAGTTAATTTATATACTTATTCTCTTTCCAAAATAGGAAAACTTTAAAATAATTCATCCGTGTCTCTTAAAACTCCAAGTTTTTATTATCTAGTGGCTCATCTTGTTTTTTTTTTTTAAAAAAACATGTATTTTAAATTAATTATAGATTCACAGGAAGTTGCAAAGATGGTACCCAGAGGTTCCTGTAAATTCCATTCAGTTTATCCAGTTATCTATGCTTTTAAAAACAGCTGTTTTCAGATACAATTTGCCTACCACAAGCACACAAGTTCATTGTTCTTAGTAAGTTCGTGCACCTTCCCCATAATCTGTTTTAACCATCCTATAAATTCTCCTCCAACCCATTTTCAGTTAATCCCCACCTCCATATTCAGTCCTACACAGCCACTAAACACTACACAAATTCCATTTGTGGAATTGTGTAACATGTAGTTTTTAAAATCTAGGTTCTTTCCCTTAACATGATATGTTGAGATCCACCCAAGCAGTTTCATGGGCCATTTGGTTGTTTCCCATCAGATGGATGTATGATAATTTGTCCACTTGATATTTAGATTGTTTTACTTTAAGCCACTACAAATAAAATTGCTATGGACATTCATGTCCAGATTTTGTATGAACTTAAGTTTTCATTTCTCTAGGATAAATACCTAGGAATGTGATTGCTGGCTTACGTGGTGGTACATATTCAACTTTATAAAAAACTGACACAATTTTTTTCCAAACTCTCCCATTTTATATTTCTTTAAAAATTTTTTTAGTTGTAATTGGACACAATGCCTTTATTTTGTTTATTTACTTTTATGTGGTGCTGAGGGTTGAACCCAGTTCCTCACACATGCTAGGCGAGCGCTCTACCACTGAGCCACAACCCCAGCCCCATTTTATATTTCAACCTGCAGTATTCCAGAGGTCCAGTGGCCCCACACCCTTGGTTTTATCCACATTAATATTAGCCGTTCTAATATGCGTGTCGTGGTTTCTCATTCTACCTTTACTTTGTATTTCCCTGAAGGGCAGTAAAGTTGAACATTTTCTCATGTGCTTACCTGCTATGTGTCTTCTTTTGTCTCTTGGTTTAGTGACTTGTCTTAGATAAGTCTGTGAAGTCAGTGTCTGAATTCTCTGCTGAGATTTTTGTTTGACCTCTTGCTTTTTTATTATGGGACTGTGCAGTGATTGGACAGAACTTGGGCTCAAACGCCTTCTGCCATGGGTCTTCCATCCTCTGCTGTTGGGCCTGTGTGGGTAGGAAGTGCATTCAGATGTAGGGTGTTTTAAGTCTTCTATGCTTTTACTTTCTGCTAGTTTCTTGTCTCTTGCTTCTGAGCATGAGCACAGACTCTGGGTTAGCCAGCAGTGTATGGGTACCTGTGTTTTCTCTCATCCCTGCTAGCCATTTGTTAATCTTGCCTATCTGAGAAGTTTTGCCTTCCATTATTGTTATTTTTATTTTAATTAGTGCTACATATTACTATAGGTATGAATATACCACAATGAATCACATACATGTATGCTCATATATGAACCGTATGTATCATGTATGTATGTGCATATGATTCACTGTGCTATATTCATAAATGGACATAGTATAATTTGCTAGATTTCTTTCCTTCTGCCCTCTCCTGCTCTCTCCCTCTTGATCTCTTTACTCTATTAATACTTTCTTCTATTTTCATGAGATCCCCTGGTTTTTAACCCCCTCCAAGCTTCTGCATATGAAAGAAAATATTCACCTCTTCACTTTCTGAATCTGGCTTATTTCACTTAGCATGATATTCTCCAATTTCATCCATTTACCAGAAAATGACATAATTTCATTCTTTATGGCTGAGTAGAGCTCCATGATGTATATATACCATGTTTTCTTTATCTGTTCATCTGTTGGCAGACACCTGGGCTGGTTTCATAACTTGCCTATTGTGAATTGTGCTCCAATAACATGGGTATTCAGGTATCCCTATGTATGCTGATCTTTTGAAAACCTTTATTTTTCAATGTTTATTTGTGGTATTTATGTTTTTGCCCTATTTGAAAAATTTTGGTGACATTCACATATCATAAAATTCACCATTCACCACTCACTTCAACCATTTCATGTGTACATTCTAGTCACTAAATATATTCATAGTGTCATGCAACCATCACTAGTACCTAGCACTCGCACAATTTCTCCTTTTCATTCTTTGGTGCTGGGGATCATGCTAGGCAAGCATGCTACCACTGACTGGCATCCATATCCCTGATTCCTGGACATTTTTATCATAGGAGAAGGAATTCCAGACTGATTGAACAGTCACTACCTCTACCCCTACACCAGCCCTGGCAACCACCGTTTTTTTCCCTGTCTATGGATTTGCATATTCTGGATATTTCATATGAATGTAATTATACAACATATACTCTTTTATGTCTGGCTTCTTTTACTTGCTATCATGTTTTCTAGGTCTATTCGTGTTGTAGCATGGTTTTATTTTTATGTATTTATTTTTTAATACTATTTTTGTTTTAGTTGTAGTTGGACACAATACCTTTATTTTATTTTTATGTGATGCTGAGGATTGAACCCCAGCACTCCACATGTAGTAGGTGAGTGCTCTACCTCTGAGCCACAACCTCATCCTGGGTTTTATTTTTGATAAAGTTTCAATTTGCCTATTTTTTTGGCTTTTGTTTTTCTAATAAACCATTGTCAAATCTAAGGTAAGCGAGAGTTATCTGTTTGTTTTCTTCTAAGAGTTTTATAGTTTTAGCTTGTATATTGAGATCTTTGGTCCAATTAGGATTAGTTTTTGTATTTTATTGAATCTGTAGATATCTTTGGGAGTATTACAAATTTAACAAATATGAAGTCTTCTAATCCATGAACATGGGATACATGGGATGCCTTTTCTTTCTTTTTTATCTTATTTAATTTCTTTCAATAATGTCTTGTGACTTTCAGTGTACAAGTCTTGTACCTCCCCCACCAATTTTAGTTTTAAATATTTTATTCTTTTTGATGTGATTATAAATAGAACTGTTTTCTTCATTTGCTTTTTGGATTATTCATTGCTACTGTATAGAAACAACTAATTTTTATGTGTTGGTCTTTGCTGAAATAATTAATTAATGGAACTTTGCTAAATTAACCACTACTTCCAATAGTTTCTTCTGGATTCCTTAGGATTTTCTTGATATGAGGTTATATAATTTGTGAATAGAGATAGCTTCACATCTTCTATTTTAATTACCTTCGTTTTTTCCCTCTCCCCTCCCTCCCTTCCCTCTCTCTTTCTTTTTCTCTAATTGTCCTGGCTGGAACCCCAAATCCAACATTGAAAAAAATGTGGAAAAAGCTGGCAACCCTGAAATCTTAGGAGGAAAGCTTTCATCATTGAGTACGGTGTCAGCTCCACGTTTTCATAAATGCTTCTGATCACCATGAGAAATTTTTTTCTATTTATAGTTTATTGGAGGTTTTTTTTCATGAAAGAATGTTGGGTTTTATTAAATCTTATTTTTCTGTATAAATTTAGATACTCACTGAACCACCCTTGCATTCATGGGATGAATATCACTTTCTCATGGTGTATAATCCTTTTGATATGTTGAAAGACATGGCTTGATAGTGTTTTGTTGAGGATATTTCAATTACATTCATAAAGTATATTGGTCTGTAATTTTCTTTTCTCCTAGAGTCTTTGGTATCAGTATAATGCTGTCGTCATGGAAGGAGTTAGGAAACGTTCCCTCTTCTTCATTTCTTTGGAAGAGTTTGAGAAAGAATGGTGTGAATTGTTCTGTAAATGTTCGGTAGAATTAATGAGTGAAGATATCTCATTCTGCTCTTTCCTTCATTGAAAAGCATTTGATTACTAATTCAATCTCTGTGCTTTTTGTATGACTGTTCACATTTTTATTCCTTCTCGAGACTTGGTGGTTTTGTGTTTCTAGGCATTTTCCAATCTCTTCTAGGTTATTTAATTTGCTGGCATGCACTTATTTATACTGTTCTCTTATAATTCATTTCTTTGTAGTTGGTAGTAATGTCCTCACTTTCATTTCTGATTTTAGTTATTTGTGTATTCTCTTTTTTTTTCTTAGACAGTCTAGCTAAAGTTTGTCAGTTTTGCTGATCTAACTTTTGGTTTCATTGATTTTTGCTATTATTTTTGTATTCTCTACTCCATTGATCTCCTCTTTAATTCTCCTTCTGCTAAATTTGTGTTTAGAGTGTTCTTCTTTTCATAGTTCCTTAAGATTTAAAGTTAGGTTATACTTAAATTCTTCTTCTGTGCTTATTTATGCCTATATATCTTTTGTAAAGTCTCTCTTCAAATAATCTCTCAATTTAAAAATTGTATTGTTTTGTTCTTACTATTAACTTGTAATGATTCCTTGTATAGTCTAGATGTAAATATTTGCAGGCACAGATGTTGCAAATATCTTATTTAGTCTGTGTCTTGTGATTTCAGGTATTTTGCAGAGTAAAATTTTAAATTCTGTTGGTTTCCACTTCACTATTTCCTTTTAGGTTGATCACCTTGTATGTTCTCAGTGATCACTGTATTCTTTAGAGTTGCAAAAATTTCTGTCTTTCCTTCTAGAAGTCCTACCTTTTGGTCTAAGATTTATTTTGGGTTAATTATTGTATTTTATATGAAGTGGTGGTTTAGGTTATTTAGTTATAATAGATCTCTAGAAGTTTCAGTATCTTTTGTCCAAAAGGCTATCTCTTCCCACTGAATTAAATGGGAACGCTGTAATTTTAATGGAAAATCAACTGAAACTTGATTTGATATGACTTAATACCTGTAGATTTCTTTCTAGCATCTCTATTATATTCTATTGACTTATATCATATTCTTATTACCATATTGTATTTATTAAGACTCTATAGTAAGTCTTGAAGTCAAATAGTATAGGTAGTAAAATCCTTCAGCTTTTTGTTGTACAGAGGTCTTGTGAATATTTTGTTAAATCTGTATTTCATTCTTATGATACTGTTATAAATGGTGTCTTTTTAAAATTTCAGTTCCAATTGTTGTTAGTAGATTGAAATGTAACTGATTTTTGTATGTTGTTTTTTACATTATCCTTTGACTTTTATAGTTACTTAGTAATTCTAGTAGTTTAAAAGTATATTCCTATATTATCATATACATAGGATATTCTAGGAATATGATAATATCATCTGAGTATAGAGACAGTTTGCTCTATCTTTAAGGTTGAGAATCTTTCTTTCTTTGTTATAGTAGGTAGGACCACTACTAAAAAGTGAAGTAGGAGTTGTCAAGTGGACATTCTTGTTTCTTGATCACAGAGGGAAAGTTTACAGTCTCTGCAATAAAGTATTATGTGAGCTGCTGGCTTTTCATGTACCATAATCATTGTTGTCAGCATGAGAAAGTTTTCTTTTATTCCTATACTTCTTATAGGTGTTGTCATGAGAGGTGTGGAATTTTGTCAAATTCCTTTTCTGTATCCATTGAAATGATTGTGTTTTGTTTTGTTTTGTTTTAATGTGTGAAAAAGGGCTACCTTGCTTGATTTTTTTTTTTTTTGGTGGGGGGTGGTACTGAGTATTGAACTCAGGGGCACTCAACTGCTGAGCCACACCCCCAACCCTGTTTTGTATTTTATTTAGAGGCAGGGTCTCACCAAATTGCTTAGGGTCTTGCTAAATTGCTGGGAGGCCCTTTGAATTTGTGCTCCTCCCACCTCAGCCTCCTGAGTCGTTAGGATTATAAGCATGCTCCTCTGCACCTGGCTACCATGCTTGATTTTTTAATGTTAAACTAACATTGTGTTTCTGTGACATAACATACTTGGCCATATCATATTATCCTGTTTACATATTGTTGGACTTGATTGCTAATATTTGTTGACAGTGTGTGTGTGTGTGTGTGTGTGTGTGTGTGTGTGTGTGTGAGTGATTGGTCTATGTTCATGAGGGAAATTGGCCTATCCTTAAGTTTTTTAAACAATGGTTTTTGTTTTGTTTTGTTTTTTGCTATCAATGTAATGCTAAGCTCACAATGATGTGGAGATTGTTACTTTGTTCATTATTTTTCTGAAGGAGTGTGTGTATGATTGATGTTGTTATTACTATTATTTCAATGTTTAAAAGAATGAATCAGTGAAACTTATTGAACTTATAGTTTGTGTGTGTATATGTGTAAATATTTTAAATTATGAATTAAATTTCTTTAACATTAAAACATTTTTCAGACTTTATATTTTTTCTTGTGGCAGCTTGGTATTTTATGTCTTTTAAGGAATTCATCTATTTTATCTAAGTTGTCACATTTTTTTTTAAAGAGAGAGTGAGAGAGGAGAGAGAGAGATAGAGAGAATTTTTAATATTTATTTTTTAGTTCTCATCTTTGTTGGTATGTGGTGCTGAGGATCGAACCCGGGCCGCACGCATGCCAGGCGAGCGCGCTACCGCTTGAGCCACATCCCCAGCCCTAAGTTGTCACATTTTATAGCATAAACTGCTAACATAATCCTTTATTATATTTTAATGTCTATAAGATCTATAATGATATCTCATTTTTATTACAATAGTGGAATTCACTCCTTTTTTCTTGATTATTTTATCTGGAATTTATTATTTTAATTCCTCTTAATAACTAGATTTTGAACTTATCAATCTTCAAGTATCTATTAATATTATATTTCATTTGTTGTTTTTAAAAATTACTTTTACTTTGTGCATTTTCTTACCTAGAGTGAGTTTAACTTTCTCTTCATTTTTAACTTTTTAGGTTAAATTAAGTTAAAGTGTTTTAAATCTTTTTTTTCTTTTTCTTTTTTGGAACTAGGGATTGAAATCAGGGGCACTCAGCCACTGAGTCACAACTCCAGCCCTATTTTGGATTTTATTTAGAGACAGGATCTCACTGAATTGCTTTGTGCCTCGCTGTTGCTGAGGCTGGCTTTGAACATGTGGTCCTCCTGTCTCAGCCTCCCAGGCAGCTGGGTCTACAGGCGTGAGCCACCACACCTGGCAGGTTTTCTTTTTTATTATGTAAGCATTTAAAGATATAAGTTTCCCTCTGAGTACTGCTCTATCTGTATGCCACAATTTTTTTATATAGTTTCTTTTCTTGCTATTCAGTCCAAAATATTTTCTAATTTTCCATGTGATTGAATTTTTGACCTATTGTTTTTTAAACGTGTGTATAAATTCCAAATACTTAGAATTTTAAAAGTTTCCAAAATTTTTTATTGGATTGTGTTTTAATTCATTATGATTAGATAATATATTCTAATAGTTTCTATCCTTCCATATTTTTTGAGGCCTTTTACATTGCCCCACATATGATCTATCCTGGTTATGTTCCATGTGCCATGCTTGGGTGTAATTTTGTATTAATTTCCATTGGGTCAGGTTGATGGTGTTATTCCAGTTGTCTATATCCTTGTGGATATTTTTCTGTTCTATCAGTCAGTGAGAGTGGAATTCCATAATCTTCAACTATCACTATTTGTTTCTCCTCTAAGTTTTGTTTTTTCTTCATTTTGAAGTTCTGTCATTTTGCATATGTTTAAAATTGTTCTCTCTCCTTGTGAATTGATCTTTTTATCATTACAACATCTCATTTTATCCCTAAGCAGAATACCTTGTCCTGAAGTGTATTTGTCTATTAATAGGGTTACTCTATCTTTCCTATGATTGGTGTTGCAAGGTGTTTCTTTTTCTGTTATTTGTAACCAATTTATGTCTTTATGTTTAAGGTTAATTTCTTACAGTAATATGATATCTTTAGCACATAGTTTTTTTTCTTCAGCCCCCAGTTATTATAATTGGAGTGTTTAGAGCATTTACATTTAATGTAATTGTTGATGTGGTACTCTTAGCCTTCCATTTTTATACTTGTTTCCTAATTTTGTTCTCGATTCCTTTCTAACTTTTTCTCTTATTTTACTTCAGATCAGTTGGGCTTATTTGTTTTATTTATTTATTTATTTTTGGTATTCTGTTTTATCTTTGCTGTTGACTTACATGCCATACTTCTTTTTAAAATGAGATTTTCTCTGTTTTGTTCTAAATATTGTTATGACATATTACATTTATCTCTGCCTGCTTTCATTAATATACTATTTTATTTATCATGTAAAACCATACGGCAGATTGTTTTCATTTTCCCCTCTTATTCTTTGTACTTGTGATGTCATACGTTTTACCTTTACATATGTCATTAACCCCAACAGGTATTGTTCTTTTGTGTTAAATTGTGTTTTTAAAAGAAATCAAAAAACAAGAACAAGTTTTTTATTTATCTGCATATTTGGCATTTCTGGTTCTCTTAGTTTATCTTTGTAGTTCTGGAGTTCCATCTAGAATCATTTTCCTGTACCTTAGAGGGTATTTTATACCAATAAATTCTTTCAGATTCTGTATGTCTAAAAAATATTTTATCTTTACTTTTAAAGTTTTTTTTGTTTTGTTTTGTTTTGTTTTACTGGATATAGATGTTTTACAAAGTCTCTCATTTTGGTGATTGGAACTTGAACATATTCCAGTTTGGAGAATGGTGCAACTCTGAGCTTCATGGTTTCACCTTATGCATGCACAGCTTACTATTAATCAGTGTACACAGAGAGACCCTGATGTGGGTTTACTTAGCTCTTTCTTGGTGTAAGTCTTCCTTTCTGATGCAGGCTTTCCTAACCTCAGTTACCTCAGCCTCCACCTCCACAGCTCAGTGAGCACCTCTTTGACTTCCCCCTCTCTAGGCTGGGGTCTAGAAGGCCTTCCAACAGAAGTCAGGTGATGGGAAGGTCCTCACTTACTCCCCGCCCCACAGGGACCAGAGTTCTGCGTTGCCTGTGGTCCAGTGTCCTGTATAGAGCTGTTTCATATTTTTCCAGTTTTCTGTTTGTTTTTGGTGAGAGAGCACATCTGGTAACAATTACTCCAACAAGGCTCAAAGTGAAACTGGGCATCTATCTGATCTTTTGCCACAATATAGTGCAGAAACACTAACTTTGAATTTAAAACAAATGAAGCAAAGACCTCCCTCTGTTTTCAGATTTTTTTGGCCTTTCACCCATTTTGGAGACATTGATGTATTTAATAGCCTCATAATTTCAACAGTTTTTCATTAATGACAGATCCTTATTGTATAGCTAGTGGAAGTTATAATAAAAAATAGGCACATTCACTTTATTATTTCCATCGTAACTCTATAAAATTATATAAATTAAATATATAATATAATATGATGTATATGTAACATTCATTGTAATCTTTAATTTTTTTATTTTCAGGAGAAAATTTTAGGCACTTTTCTCAAAATAGTTAATATGGAATAATTGAAAGGGGATTTTTCTAACTCTAAAACATAAATGACAATTTTGATTTGATGTATAATTCCTGTTCTGAATGTTTAAAAAATTTTCTGTACTTACATTCAGAACTTCTTATTGAAAATTAGAAGTGTGAAACCAACATGATTTTATTTAATTATTAGGTGTGTATTTAGGAAGGTTTCACTGTGACATTTCCATACATACATGTAATGTACTGTGATCACATCCACCCTCCCTACCACTCTTTCTTCTCCTCTCCTGGATATCCTTCCCCTTCCCTAATAATTCCCCTTATACTTTCATGTTATTATTTTTTCCTTTTAACTTCCACATGAGAAAAAAAATGCAATTCTTGTTTTCTCGAGTTAACTTCTTTGAAGGTAATACTTCTTTTGTTCTGCTAGTGTAATTGTGGAATTTCCCCAGTTTTGAATTTGGATCTGTTACTAATATAGGTTCTGATGTGTTGTATTTACTAAGTTATCTTACAGCACAGTCAACAGTCAACACTTCCAATCTACAATATCAAATACTTTATTAAGCTTATACAATTTTCTTTTGAAATATCCATTATTATTACTTTTACTACAATTGTTCTTTTTTTCCCCCAGGTGCACCCAATATATTTAAGTTGTATATTTGGCATTTGCCTTCCAGGTATTTGTCTTCTTTCACATTAAAAAAATTTTTTTAGTTGTTGATGAAACTTTATTTTATTCATTTATTTATATATGATGCTGGGAATCGAACCCAATGCCTCACACTGTGAGGCAAGAGCTCTACCACTGAGCCACAACCCCAGCTCTATATTTTTATATATGTTGTCCTGTTTCTGGAGTATTTATATACTTGTTCTCTTTTTTTATTCAATTGAGTCTCTGCAGTGTCATGAGCACTCTTTTTATTATTATAGCTACATATAATAGTGTTCATTTTGACATATTCATACATGCATGCACTATAATTTGCTACATTTTTGTCCCTAGTACTTCTACTTTCTCTCCCTCCCTATTTTCCTTCCTCTACTCCCATGGTCTTCCTTCTTCTATGTCTTTATTTATTTATTTAGTGGCCATGGATTTATTTATTATTTTATTTGTTATTTTTAGATACACATGCCAGTAGAGTGTCTTTGACATCCATACATGGAGTATGACTTATTCTAATTAGGATCCCATTCTGGAGGTTGTGCATGGTGTGAAGTTACAATGGTCAGGTTTTCATATATAAACACAGGAAAGTGATGTCCAATTCATCCTACTGTCTTTCCTATTCCCATCCCCACTCTACCCTTCATTCCCCTTCATCTAATCCAATGAACTCCTATTCTTTCATCCCTCCACCCTTATTGTGAGTCAGCATCCACATATCAGAGAAAACATTTGACCTTTAGTTTTTGGTATCAGCTTATTTCACTTAGCATAATAGTCTCTAGTTTCATCCATTTATTGGCAAATGCCATCATTTAATTTTTATGGCTAAGTAATATTTAATTATACATAAAGGTGGAATTCACTACAGTAAATTTATATATGTACATAGCATAATTTGGTCAGTTTCATCCTGTAGTTCCTCATTTTCCCATTCCTCCTACCTTCCCTTCAATCCCCTTTCTCTAGTCCACTTATCTCTCATTTATTTTCGTGGAACTCTCCACATACCTCTTCTTCTCCCCCCCCCTTATTTCTTCCTATCTTCTTATGAACAAAAATATTTGACCCTTGACTTTCTGAGTTTGGCTTATTTTACTTAGCATGATATTTCCCAGCTCCGTCCGTTTACCAGCAAATGGCATAATTCCATTCTCCTTTATGGCTGAATAAACCTTCATTGTGTATATAGACCACACTTTCTCTATCCATTCATCTGTTGATGAGCACCTGGGCTGGTTCCTTAACTTAGCTATTGTGAATTGTTCTGCTATAAACGTTGATGTGCCTTTATCACTGTAGTGTTCTGATTTTAGTTCTTTTAGATAAATACCAAAGGAGTGGTAACTGGGTCATATGGTGTTCCATTCCTAGTCTTTTGAGAAAATTCCATACTGATTTCCAAAGTACTTGTACAAATTTGCAGGCCCACCAACAATGCATCAGTACACTTCTCACCATATTCTAACATTTAACATTTATTATCATTTGTATTCTTTCCCTTTTTTAGAGGAGGAAAAGTTTGTTTGGGGGCTCATGGTTTGGGAGGTCTCAATCTATAGATAGGAGGTTTCATTTCTCAGGGCTTAAGATGACATCATGGTTGAGAGTGTGATGGTAGGAAGCAGCTCACATGAAGAACAGAGAGAGAGAGAGAGAGAGAGAGAGAGAGAGAGAGGGAAGATATCTTCACTTTCCAGATACAAATATATATCCCAAAGCCACACCCCAATGCCCATTTCCTTCAGCCATATCCTATCCCCTAGCCATACCCTATCCCCCTTCAGATACCACTAAGTTAATTCCTATCAGGGGATTAATTAACTGATTGGATTAATACCCTCCAACCCAATCATTTCTCCTCTGAATCTTCTTGCATTGTCTCACATGTGAGCTTTTGGGGGATACCTCACACCCAAACCATAATATTCTGCCCCTGGCCCCCAAAAGCATCTGACAAAGCAAAATACATTCTGTCCATTTGTAAGGGTCTCTATCGTCTCAACAGTTCCATACTCTGTTCCAAGATTGCCCAAAAGTTCAAGTCCACAGTCTCCTCTGAGACTCAGCATTGAAAATGATTTACAAGTATTCGATGCATAAAGGTACAGAGTAAACATTTCCAATTACAAAAATAGGGGCACAGAAAGAAGGGATGGGACCAAAGCAAGACTGAAATCAGCTGGGCAAACAAGTCCTGTAGTTCTGTGTCCAGTACCTGGGGCACATGGTTCTATCCAAAGGGCTTATGTAGCTCCGCCTCCGGGGCCTTGTTGGTTGCAGTCCAAGTGGCCTTTCTGTTGGCTTGTCTCTGCTCAATTTCTGCAGCTTTCTTATGACAATGTCGCATGTTGCAGGCATTTCTTAACCTTGGGGCGTCTCCACTGCAGCTTTGGCTTCCTCCTCCCATCTCCACACTTTGACTTCTTAGGGGGTTCCTGCAGGGTCTCCCACCCTGCTGCACTTTGCCTGGCCTCCCAGCCTTCCTTTGAAACCTTGGCGGAAGACTCCATGGCCCCCTAACTCCAGTGCCCTGCATTCCTGCAGAACCAGCACCACGTGGTTGATACCAAAGTCTGCTGCCATCTCAAGCAGTAGTCAAGCCTCCAGGGACCCTTGCTGCAGCAGCCTCTGAGCATCTGGGTGATGGAGCATGTTCAAAACACTTCCTAGGCCCCCTTGTGCGAGAAGGGCGCTCCACTGGTCGCTTCTCAGGAGAATTTTTACTTTTACTTCCTCGAGTCTGGGATGAATATGATCTTGTCGATTCCTGAGATGCCCTCAAGCCATCTTTCTTAGAGTCTCAGGGTAGAGCCTCTAGCATTTCTTTAGTGGAAGCAATGTCTTTAACAACTGCAACTTCCTCAGCCCCAGTAAACTCCCACCTTTCAAGTCCAAGTTTTTCAAATCTTTCTACTCTGCTTTCTGCTCCTGACTATTACAAAAAATTTAGCTAAAAGTTGCCAGCAATATCCATGTCACCCCCTGAATGCTCTGCTGACTAGAAGTTTCCTCTGCCAGATTAAGAAGTTTGTCATTTTAAAAATCAGCCTCACCAAAATCAGTCTCAAGACAGGGCAAAATGCAGATAAATTCTCAGCCAGGACATAGTATGAATGGCCTCTAGTCCAATTATGATAGTGTCCTCCTTTTCCTCTTAAACCCTCGTGAGCCCTGTCTTCACTGTCCACAGTCCTATTGGCATTCTTGTCTTCTGAGCTCCACCAGAATCAGCCATTAAGCTCTGTTTACAACAACCCAGAGCATTTCCAGCTTGCACTGCTACACATCTCAAAACCCCCTCCCACACGTCCAGAAAGCTCCACATGCTTCTGAACCACATGCTCAGGTTAGTCGCGGCAACTTCCCCACTTCTCGGTATCAATTTCTGTTTTAGTCAGCTTTTAACCGCTATGACAAAAACACCCAACCAGAACAGCATTAGAGGAGGAAAAGTTTATTTGGGGGCTCTCGGTTTCAGAGGTCCCGGTTCACAGAGAGCAGGCTCCATTCCTCAGAGCTCGAGGTGAGGCAAGACATCATGGTGGAAGCATGTGATGGAGGGAAGCAGCTCACATGACGGTCGGGAAGCGGAGAGAGCTGTTGTTGGTATTCTTGAAGATTGCCATTCGATCTTGAGTGGGATGAAATTCCAGTGTAGTTTTATTTTGCTTTTCCTTGATTGCTAGGAACGTTGGACATTCTCTCATGTATTTGTTGACAATTTGTGTTTCTTCCTTTGAGAAATGTCTGCTTCGTTCTTTTTTGCCCCTTTGTTTATTGAGTTATTGGGTTTTTTGATGTTAAGTTTTTCTGAGTTCTTTACATATTCTGGATATTAATCCCTTGTCAGTGGAGCGACTGGCAAAGACTTTCTCCCATTTGTAGGCTCTCTTGTCATACTCTTGTTGACTTTGCTGTGCAAAAGCTTTTTAATTTGATGTCATCTCATTTACTGATTCTTGGTTTTATTTCTTGAGATTTAGGGGTCTTGTTAAGGAAATTTCCTGTGCCAGCATGTTGGAGCACATAAACACTCTTTCAAATGACTTCCAGTATGATCTTAAATTTTATTGCTGAATTCTTAGCTATTTAAAAAAAAATTAAGATTTTTTTTTTTAGTTTTCTCGATTTCCCAATGTTTTCCTTTCTTTTTTTTTTTTCACTTTTTTACCTTTTTCCCCAATATTTTCCTTTCTTTCGTTTTTCTTTTTTACCTAGAACACCCACACCTTTGGTTGTATGGACTCCTCAAAACTTTCTCATGGTTTAATGAAGTAATCCTGTATCATGGGAAATAGTCATTGTCTTCATCTCAGGAGACCCTGGTCTAGAACTCTCTCAGCCTCAGCATTTTTACCGTGAGTCTGTTTTTTGATCATGTCCACGTCTCGAGTAATTATGCTAAATGAGTGATTTTTGAGAAAGGCCTTTCGCTCTCTTTTCTGTGCCCCTGAATTTTCACAGATTGGACATATGTTCTGAAGCCAGAGGGCACCTGGAGTCTGAAGCCCCCACCCAGTTCCTGGCCCACTCGGGCTTGTTTTTTCCTAACTGTAGAGTCCCACTCACAGTATCATGGCAGTAAAGTTAAGCCTTTGAATTTTAGATTAGAGGGAAAGGGTTCTTTCAGAAAAGTTCCATTATAGACCAAAATAAAAGGTGACGATGCGGGGGTTATCTACAGGATTGCAGGTTTAACTGAAGACTGAGAGGAAAACGGAACTGTGGGAAGGGCTCCGTCCCCAGATCCTGTTAGCCATCCAGGCCATTTCCAGACCAGCCTGCTGGACTCCTCCAAACCAAATCCTTCCCCCAGTCTAGATGGAGCGCAGCTGATGGGTGGGGTCACATGGCACCTGCCTGTCTCCCTACCTGCATCCCACCTGCCCGCAGCTCGGCAATGTCCGCTCTTAGCTTCCTCTCGTCACTGATCTGTGCTTTTATTCACTGATCCCTAGACTTTTACCTGGTTTCTTTTCCTCTGTATTTTCCTAATGTGTAATTGCTTACTTTCAAACATCTCACACACAGTCATGTGCTGTGTACTGACATTTCAACCAACAATGGACTGCATGCATGCGGGCGGTCCCAGGAGACTACAAAGGAACTGGAAAGTCCCTAGTGATGGTGCAGCCGGAGGAATGTTGTCGCACAGTGCGTTAGTCACATTGGCAGTGACACGGTGTGAACAAACTTACTCCACTGCCACTTATATAAGAATACAGCATGTGGAATTGTGTACAACAGAAATCCAGGATGATGATAATAAGTGACTTTGTTACTGTTTTGTATATTTGCTATTCTATACTTTATTGTTTTAGAATGAACATATACCTACATAGAAAAGTTTACTGCATGCTCTGTGACCCTAATAGCAGCCCGGTACATCTTGGGCTCCCATATCTCTTGACTGCAACAAGAGGCTGCTTCCAGTGATTGTTTGTGCCATCCAGGTTTATGTGTGTACATGATGTGATGTTCACACAGTGACAAAGTGGCCTAAGGGTGCACTTCTCTGAATGTATCCCCATTGTTAAGTGATGCATAGCAGTATGCAGAACATAATGTTTATTTGCATGCATTTGAGATTGTTAACAGCATCAACTACATATTTAAACCACATTTGAGGAAAGATATTTGAATGGAAAGGTTCTTGACCAATTGTCTCTTTCTATTGTCTTTAACACACGCAGGTAAGTGTGAATCAAAATTTTGGAGCCGTGAATTTTTTTCCCTTGAAGCTCTAAAGCCTGTTTCACTATCTTATGGCATGTTTTTGTCTCGGAGGGGAAGTGTGTGCTACACCCAATTTTTTTTTATTCCTTGTCTATTCCTTATTTTACTCTCCTTTTTGAGATCAGACCCTTAGAGGATTTTCCCTTTACATTCAACTCAACAAACGCTTCCTAATCATGGACTAGTGTTGCGTATTTTTCTAAGACCTGAATCTACAACAACACAAGTGATACCTGAAGCCTTCCTACTGCTTCACATCAGTTATGGGTGACTGACATCAAATACTTAATTACGAGTATGATGAGCATTATTGAAGTTCATAGGGCAAAGGTGGGCAAGCTGGAATAATTTAATGCATCTAAGGATGAAAGATCAGCTTTCTCTTGAGAAAAAGATAACTCCAAAGAGGAAGCCTTTGATACCATTGCCTATACTTTGATGGCTACTCTGGAAGGTTGGGTAGAGTTAGAATGTGGGAGGGAAAGAAGAATGGACAGATGAAGGGAGAATTATACACCCAGGCAAGGAGTGGGGAAGAGGTACCTCATGGAGGCGTGCTGGAGGATTTCATCCAAGAGAGATATGCAGAAAGGTGGGTTTGAGATGGTTTGAGTTTTAAGATGTTTTTCTAAAATAAGAGCCAAAATAAAAAGTTCTAAATATCTATGGATTGGTAAGTAGCATGACTGGCTTTTTATCTTGAAAATCTCTCCAGTTGCAGAGCTGCAGGATTGATTTGAGGATGAGATTCAAGATTCACTGCTAGAAGGCCAAACTGAAGGCCAAATTGAAGAGCTGAGCTGAAGGACAGGTTGACGGTTGTGAGAGTGGAGAACATTTCACATTCAGCCCAGCAGGACGAGGCTTTTCAGTTTGTGCAAGGGTGAGAAGAGTCAAAACAATCGAGCTTTCTTGTTTGAGCACCTGAATGGGCAACGGTGTCATTTAAGAAGTCAGGGACAATGGCACAGGACACATTTAGGAGGAAAATAGAAAATATCAGGTCTGCTCTGGCCATATTCCAGAAATACAACGGAAGTGGTTGGTGCTCACGGGACAGCACTGGGCCGGAGATAGAAGCTTGGGGAGAAGATGCAACTGCACACTCGCTGTGCGGACCAAGGCCAGAAGAGAGAGGGTTGTGCCAGGGATCACTGGAGAGAAGGAGCGTCTGGGAGAGGAGAGGGGGCAGACGCACTTAGAGCAGGTGGAGGAATGGGGCGAGTAAGGTGTCCTTGAGACCAGCCAAGAGCAGGTTTCTAGCAGGAGCCTGTCAGTGACCTCAACTGTCTCCGGACAAGGGTCTAGCAATGTCCTTGAGAGAGTGTCACAATAAGGCTCTTGTTTCTCTTGTGAGAGGAATCTCAGTGGGAGAGTGGAACTCACAACAGTTGGTGAAGAACAAAGCTCCTGAGAGAAGACAGCTCTCTGAAGAAACCCCTCTCACCCGCTGCTGGGTGGCCCTCTCCAACAGGTGTTTTTCTTTCAGAATCTGACCACTGTACGTCTTGATAAGGTAGGCTTGGTTCTCTCCTTCTCAGAAACTACAAGTGCTCCGTTTATGTGCATTTTCTCTTACGACACTTTTGATCATTGCGTCAATTTTTTTTTGCCGTCTTTCCCTGCAGAAACATCCATTCTTTAGTTGAATGCTTGTAATCTATCAGATTTATCTGTCAACATCCCCAGTATACTCCTGTTAATTTTCATTCCATATTGATTTAATAATCGATTTTTAATAATTCTATTAGTGTGCCTAAAATTAATTCTGCACTTTTAAATCAGGTTTGGGTAGCATCATGTCCTTCCTATTCAACTTGTTTTTTGAATTATAATTTTTATATGGATTGATGGCTTATGTCTGATTGTTCTTATTTCATAGAAAATATATTGCTTGTATCTAAATGACCGTTAGAGGTGGATTTTTCCTAACTATTTAATTTCATGAAGTTTTAGTAGAAGAAAATTTATTTAGGAATCTAAACAGAAAAAAAATGTGTAACTGTTATATATTTGTTATATTCTTAGTTTTAAAAAGCCACTGTCTACTTTAAAAGATTGTTTATTGAAATAATTGCGGATGGGCTGGGATTATGATTCATCGGTAGAGCGTTCGCCTAGCACGGGCGGGACCCGGGTTCGATCCTTAGCACCACATAAAAAAATAAATAAATAAAGGCATTGTGTTGTGTCCATCTACACCTAAAAAATAAATATGAAAAAAAGAAATAATTGCAGAATGATTTCCTGAAGTGGAAGGTGAGGTGGCTCCCTGAGCTGTGTCCAAGATGGTGAGTATCGTAACAGATGGGGGGAGAATGCTTTTCTTCGATGCTACTTAATTTTGTGAAATCTCATAAATTTCATGGGACAAATGCCATTTACTACTGAACAGGAGATGGCTTAGATGCAGAGGCCAAGAGACACCTGAGCAATCAAAGCGGAACTGGGAAGAGCAGACGAGGGGTCTGTTCATGAATGCGGCTGCACCTCTCCATCCTCTAGTTTCTGCACTGCTGTTACATCAGTCCTGCCCCTGGGGACCTCTGCCACTGCCCTCTCTCACCTCAACAAAGATTTCCTGGAGAAAATTTCATTTAAAAACTAATTGATAATTTTTACATGTGTGTTATTTTTAAGGAACGTGTGTGCAAAGCAGATTCTGTGGATGAGAATTGGTGAGTAAAATATATTTGCTGTTTCCATTATTTAATATTTATATATAGGTCAATGCCGCCCCCCATCCCCTCCCCCAATTTTCAAGTTAACCCAGATCTTTCTGATGGGTGCAGAAGGATGATGGATGCTTAACATATTCTGCAGTTAGTTTTCATGACAACATTTATGTCAGATAAAATTCTTCTAGGATCTACCTGCTTTTAAAACTAATTTACTTTTTACTACACCATAGGTCTCACTAATGTTCTAAGATTCCTTTTTTTTTTCTTTTTCTTTTTATCATTTTTCTCCTTTGAGGTTAAAATATGCAAATCTGGAACCGCACTGGAAGAGGTCAGATCGTGGACATTCTAGCTAGATGACCTTTCACTGTAAAGCTGTTTCACGGGAAGACCTCCTTTGAACCCTACTTAGCACTTTACTCCTTTCTCTTGAACTTCAGAAAGTTTTATGGTTTCTTTTGATGTCTTATCACAGCATCTCCAGGTGGACTCCGCTGTTTTCAGCTGCCCCGGGGAACAGGAAAAGCCACTGGCTCCTGCGACAGTGGCTGACATTACAGTCAACATTCAGAAGTTGACAGACAAGTAACTTCATCAACTTGTGGTCCACTGTCTCCTTCACGCTGCACGGCTCTTAGCAAGAGGGTTAGGATCATAAGCAGAGAGATGGTGGGGTGAGACCATACTGAGGCTCTCTCAAGCACACAAGCTCACATTCCTCTTTAACCATCTGTCAGCCTCAGAGACTCTTCCTAAACTCCAGCACACTTTCTCCCCCAAGTCCCTTTTTCATTTACATTTGTATTCTACAAGCTCAAGTGTTTTTTCTGAGACATAGCTTTTTTTTTTTTTTTAAAAAAACTGTGATATTTGTCTAATTCTGATTCACAAATTCCCTTTCAATCGTTGCAACATTACCTGCCCCAAATCCCACACATGCATTGCCAGCCACAGAACCTCCTGCAATGTTCAGTTTCTGTGTGTGATATTTAAGCCAGAAAAACACTCTCCCATTTTATTGTGCCATTCTTCAGTCATGATCCGTGTGACCCATCAGATTCGACATTGGTTTTTATGTTCCTTCTTGGACACACAGTGTAGCAATATATCAAGGCCCAGTGTTGGGCAATAGAATTCTTTCTTTAGCTCTCTGTGAGTCAGAACCTCAGGATTTTCACAATCATCTTTAAAGTCCTCTGGCTTTATGGTACCTCATTTCCTAAAGTATAACTCTATTTACAAAGTGAGCGATTGGGAAATGGGGCAAAGAGCAGATGTGTCAAGAAATGCTGCTGCTGCAGTGTGGTAAGAGTTCTGTCCAGGTCTGCACCGAGTGCTGTGGAATTCATGCATGCCCAGAGAATTGTTATTCATGATAGCCAGAAAGTAGGAAAAACCCAATGTCCAACCGGTGAATGGGACAAAACGCAGCATAGTCACACACTGGAAATTACTTGGCAGTAAAGAGGAATGAAGAGTAGCACATGGTACAAGGAATGAGCCTGAAAACATTATGTGGGGTGATAGAAAGCAGTCAGAAAGGACCCTGTACTGTATGGTTCCATGTATGTGAAATGTCCAGAATGGGCAGAGCCCATAGCAACAGAAAGTAGATTGGCAGTTGCCCAGAGATGGTGAGGGGAGGGGTGGGAGAGAGGATGGTGGTTGGAGGAGGCAGGATTTCTTTTTGGCATGATGAAAATGTTCTTAAATTGATAGCAGTGATGCTTGCACAACTCTGTGAATATAGGAAAAGCCATGGAGTTACAGGCTTCAAATGGGCCAATTGCTCTATATGAATGACATTTTAATCAAGCTGTTAAAAAATGCTATGGGAGCAGAGAAGAATGCATGAATCACTGACATTGTCATGGGGACGGTAACCAGCACTTACAGAACATCTGAGCCTCAGCGCAGCCTTCAGCTGGGGGCCGTCACCCCCATATACCGAGAACTGAATCTGTCCCTGGCCCCAGAGCAGGGTCAGGAGGTGGTCTCCAGCCTGTGGGACTCCTGTCAGCAGTGCTTCGTGTTTACCACACTTCCTCTCAGAGGAGGTGATGTTTTTTACTTCTCTTTAATGTATCTACAGGAGCTCATAAGGCAGGGATGGCCAAATAGGGGCATTCAGACAGAAAAGCACGTGGCCAAGGTCCCAGCAGAAAAGAGAGGATGCCTGCAATCTGGGTAATTTGAAGAGAGATAAGAGATCAACAAAATGGCCACTTTCAAGGGCATGGACAGTTCAAGGAACCAAGCTAGGGATAGTAAAGACCTGACACATCCAGGCTTGCAGGGGCACGCAGGAGAAGCTATTGTGGAACCCCGACAGGATGTTTATACATTGGAGGCTGCCTTCCTTCCACAAAGGGACACAGCAACAAGAGCATCCCAGTGTGTGAGAGCACAGACAGCAACTGCCCTGATTCATTCTCCTCCTACCTCTGATCTCTGCCAGCCCTTTTTATATACCGTACTCAGCAAGAGGCTAGAGGGCAGAGAGTGTCATGAAAGGTAGACCTAGAGGGACAAATGGAAGGTAGTCAGCAAGATGTGGAGGCATAAAAACAACAGCAAGTTCCAGGGTTGGTCAAGGGCACAGTGAACCATGGTACCATCCTAGTGGTCTCCCCTGGTTCTTGGTCTTCCCCATGTTCTCGTCCTGAACCAGGTTTTGCGTCTGTATGCCTGAGAGGTGTCCTCAAAAGATTTTCCCGAGTGAGCCCCCAAATCCTTCTTCCCTTTTCCCAAGACATTGCAGGCTCTCATTTTCCTAATTCCTTATGCCCTTGCTCTTACCCTCATGGACCGTCTCAGACAGGGAAGGCCTTCCAAGATACGTGAACTTCTAAGCTACACGCATTCTGGCTGTATGACCTTACACGAGTTATTAATCTCTGTGTGTCTTAGTTTTAACATCTGTAAAATAAGAATAATAATATCTGCCTTTAAGTTGGGTTTAGATTTTTATATTATTTTTCTCAAAAAATCTAACATAAAAATCTAGGTGGATTCTTATTAATAAATGGAGAAAATTAACAAACCTTTGTAACAGAGTTAACACAAAGGACACAAACACTTGAAACAATGGCCATGTCAGTAAACTTTGGTGGGAACAACAGCTCAACATAATTTTACAGGAAGACATTGATTTCCTGGAATTGCGTTTCCCAATATGGTAGCCACATTTGGCTACTGAGATGTGAAATGTAGCTAGTCAAAATCTATATGTCATAAAATGTACACAGACTTAAAATACAGTATTAAAATGTAAAATATCTCAATAATTTTATACTGATTATATATTAAAAGGTAATATTTGGATAGGCTGGAAAACATTGAATAACACATATTACTAAATTTAATTTCACTTGTTTCCTTTTTACTTTTTTATACTGTGGACACAAAAATTTTAAAATCACATTTGTGGTATGGTTGTATTTCTCTTCGGACTCTTCTAGAAGAAAAGAACTTTAGATACAGAAGCACTAATGAATTCGTTTTGGTAAATCTTTGCATATTAATAAACAAATAAGATCTGGGTAGAAAATTAGGTTTATAAATGTGAACTAAGACATTTTGTTTAGAAGTTGGAAGGCATGATTTCTTATAAAAGAATGTAAACATTTGTTTTGTTTTCTTATCTTCATGTTCTCCAAGGAAGAGTCAGGCATTGTATTAATTGCTCAGTGAATGCTAAGTTAAATTGACTAAGATTGGGGAAGGAACTAATTCATAAGAGAAGGAAATGGGGTGTTAGAGAATTGTGCATTTGACGGTGTACTCACTTTTACGGTGTGACTTTTAGATGATGTTTCCATGTCACTAGTTAATGTCTTCTTGTTTTAGGTTGAGGAACTCTGGTTAGCACGTCTGATGGGGAAGTCTAGTAATGATGCACTGCCTCAGCTTTGGTTTGTCATGGAATGTCTTTGTTTTTCCCTCATTTCTGAAAGTATAGCTTCCCTGATTGGAAGATTTTCCTTCAGTACTTCCAATATACCATCCTACTTTTGCCTGGCCAGTAACATTTCCGCTAAGAAATTCTCTGATAACCTTATGAATGCTCCCTAGTATGTAAAGAGCCTCTTTTTTCTTGCTGCTTTCTAATTTTTCTCTTTGTCTTTGGTTTTGGGCAGTTTGATTATAGATGGCCCCTGACTTATGAAGGTGTGAAAGCCATACTCACTCCGTAGAAACCGTACTCTGAATTTTAAATTTTGATCTTTTCTGAGGCTTGCAATTTGTGATATGATATTCTCTTCTGATGCAGGGCAATGACCATCAACTATACCTCCCAGTCAGGCACAGAAGCATGTGGATAAACAATCGATACTACACAGTGTATGTTTTTAATAAGCTATGATGTTCAGTGGGTTGACATATTAAATGCATTTTGACTTATGATATTGTCACTTTGTGATAATTTATTCAGATATATTCCCAGTGTAAATTGAGGAGCATCTGGATGAAGACTTGATAAAATCTTCTTTGGGTTGACATGATTGGATACTTTTGAGCTTCATATATTTGGATGTTCATATCTCTTACCAGATGTGAGAATTTTTCAGCCATAATTAAAATGTATATTTTAAAATTATTTATCTAATTATATATTTTTCATTAAAAAATACATATTCCTTTGTATCTTCCTGTTTGGAGACTCTTAAAATGTGAATGCTAGCTCTTTTGTGGGTGTCCTGAAGACCCCATAGGTTTTCTTTGTTCTTTTTATTCTTTTTTTTTCTCCTCTGACTGCATATTTTCAAATGACCTATCTTAGAGTTCACAAATTCTTCTGCCTAATCAAATTTGCCATTCACTCTATGACATATTTTATTTCATTCTTTGTATTCTTTAGTTTCAGGATTTTTGTTTGGTTCTTTTTAAAAAAATACAATTTTTATCTCTTTATTGAACTTCTTGTTTTGTTCACGTATTGTTTTCCGATATTGTTTAGTTGACTGTGTTTTCTTATAGCTTGCTGAGCTTCTTTAAAACCATCATTGTAAATTAGTTTCAGGAAATAGAAAGATCTCCTTATTGGGGGCTGGTTGCTGGAATATTATTGTGTTCCTTTGGTGGAGTCATATTTCCTTGATTTTTCATGTTCCTTGATGTTTTGTGTTTCTGCTTTCACATTTTCAGAAATGGTCATCTCCTCCAGTCTTTATTGACTATTCTGGGGATCGTCACCAAATATCTCAGCTAGGAGTTCTGGGGCCCTCTCAGACCTTTCCAATGAATGCCCTGAGTTCACACTTTGGTTCTCTTTGGTGGGAGATTTCTTACGCTTGTGTGTCTTCTCCCAACCCTAAAAAGCCAACCTAGGTGATGCCTTGAAATATTTAAGTTGTGTACCTTCCTCCAAGTTCACAAAGTTGAGGGGCTTGTTTTTGTAAGATGCTTGCGTTTGCCTTCTGTAGGGGTATGTGTTTTAGGCAGGGTAGCTATGAGAGATGGCCCTGAGGTTGAGGAGTATTTGTGGTGTCCATGGCCACTGGTTTCATGCGGGGGGGGGGCACAAACAATGCATCTCACGTGGCTCCTGGGTGGGCTTCCTAATGGAATCTGCAGAGTGGTTAGTAGGACCTGTTACTTCCATTCCTAGCTTCAGTTTGTCCCAAACGCTCAGCCATCCTGATCACTTCTGTATTCTGCATGGGGTGAGAGAGTGGTAAGCCTCTTGGGCAACGTCCTGCCTGGCTGGAGGAGCTGGGTATGACTCACTTTTCCCCATGGGGAAAATCATGGGGTAAGGTGTCCCTTGGCACTAGGTTGTGCTGTGATGGGGGAGGATGACGTGGGTAAAGTGCAACTCTTCTTTTTGCCCCCTTAAATACTTCTCAGATTTTTCTTTTCTCCAAAGCACTGGATCCTCTTTTCTGGATTCCTGGACTCCCAAAAGACACTCTTGTCCACTGGTAGTTGGTTGTCAAAATCAGTGCTTCTTTATTTGTACATGTGGTGTAAGTGTGTATAAATATAGCATGGGGGATCATGGTAGACAGCTCCTGTCCCACCACCTTGCTGACATCATTCCCCATTCCCATCACTTCTCAGGTTTCATCTCTGAGCTCCGATGGTCAGTCCTATTACCTGAGCTCCAGTGTGTACTAAGAGTGTGTGTCTATCCTTCACTTCTGTACTTAGCTTTGCAGAAGCAAGTAAATAAATAGATCCTTGAATTGGTGGTGGAATCCTCAATAGTACTAATTCCAACTTGCTTGATATGTCTGCTTTATGTCCTCATTTGTGGTGTTTACGTGGTATCTAGTAGCTCATCCCTTCATTTTAACTTTTCTTTAGCATAAAGACTGTTACACTTAATTTTATATTATATACAATTTAAAAATTTATTCTATTTCATAATTAGTATTTATTTTAATAGCAATTCCTCTTTTTCATATTGTCACTCATGACAGATCTCCTGGATTCATCCTCATTTTAAAAATATTTGCAAGGAAGTTCCTTCCATGTGTTTTACAATCACTGGTTCACACATCTTCAGTGGTATATGAACTTCTCCTCCCCGCCTTCAGTTCACTCACTGACTTGCTCAGTGGTTGGGCTGCCAGGTAAATCACAGAACAAACAATTACATTTTAATATCAGATCAACGATGAATAAGTTTCTTAGTGTGAGTATGTATAAACATAGCATGAGACATGATATACTGAATTTATTCATTATTTATATGGAATTTAAATCTAATTTAATTTGGGGGCATTTTCTGTGGTTTTCTTAAATCCTGGCAACCCTCTTCAATGGACAAAGCATATTTTCCCGAGGTCCAGACATTCTTTGCATGCACTGCATTGGAATCTCCTTAAGTGGCTTTATTTATTTGCTTGGTCAGGTTGCCCTCTGTTGTTTTTAAAAGCTCCATTTCACTAGCCAAGTGTTTTGTTGTTCTGATTGAGTTTTTTCTCCTTCTAGCCAAGTTTCCTTTAATGTTTCATTTAAAAACGGGTCATAGATCTGCTGGTCAGAGGACCCCACGTGAGGGCTGGTCTTTGATGGAAAATGAAGGGAGTTCTACACAGAAGGAAGGGGGAGGGGAGAGGGAGGGGGAGGTGGGCAGCAGTTCCTTCCTGGGGGCCTGAGAAGGAACCCTTTGGTGCCCAGCTGTTTTGTACTCTTGTGTTTTCACAGATGCAGAAGATGAGTCCCCCTGTTCAGTGTCACTGAGATGTCTTCAAGGCCACAGACCCCAGAGGTACTCAACAGGTCTCACCGTAGGAGTCCTCAGATCCCCACGTGCCATACTGAATCTGTCACTAAAATTCAGGTGCTAGCCTCATGCTTCTTCCTCAGCTCAAGGTGAGGAAACCCAATGGCAGCTCTGTCCCCTGGGACCCATTTCTTGCTATTCCCCCTCCATCCAAGTAAGAAACTGACCTCTTCCAGAGAGGAACCAGACAGAAGTGGGAGAGGGAGTGGGCGTTGAATGCATTGAATGGCCTAAAAGATGCAAGTTGCTTAATAAAACAACAAGGTGTGGTGAAAGACCCCATAAAAAAATCAGAAAAAAAAATTTAAACCTATTCTGCTCTCAAAATATGTCACGATTGCCTCTAACTTCCCACCTCCATCTTATTTTTCTTTACATATGTTTTTATTACTCTGTTTTAAAGAAACCAAAAGTGAAAATCAGAGAGGAAGCATATGAGTGTGGTCTATGCAGAGAAGACTACACGGATGTACATCCTGTGCTGTCCAACACAGCACGTGCAGCTGTGACCATGTGGCCCATAGTGCCTGCATTACACCAAGCGTGAACACTGTATCTCCAGAGAGTTCCTCTGGACACTGATGCAGTCATATGTCCCGTGCACAGACAAGTCCTTGCCGGTCCATTTCAAACATTGGTTAGCTAATGTGCCTATGCACATCTCAAGGTAAATGACATGTTTAATGCATGTATTGTTTTAATAGCACCATGCAACCTGGAGACCATTATGCTAAGTGTGCTAAGCCAGACACAGAGAGATCAATAGTGCATGATCTCACTTCCATGTGGAATCTAAGGAAATCAGGCTCATGGAAGTAGAGGGTAGAATGATGTTTGCAGGTGCCGGAGATGGAGGGCAAGGCAGGGAAAGGGAGATGTTGGTGAAAGGTGGCCAACTTTCATTCTCACAGAAGGAATCTATCTTTGAGATCTATGGCATAACAGGGTGACTCAAGCTAATTTTGTAAATTGTTAGAAGAGTAAATTTCGTTTTTGTTTTGTTTTGCTCTGGGTAGCACTTTACCACGGAGCCACATCCCCAGTCCTTTTTATTTTTCATTTTGAGACAGAGCCTTGATAAATTGCTGAGCCTGGCCTTGAACTTCTGATCCTCCTGCTTCAGCCTCCTGAGTCACTGGGATTGCAAGCATACATCACTGCGCCTGGTTAAATTTGAAGTCTTATCACAAAAACGGTAATTAATCGCAGTGATGGGTAGCTTAATGATCTTGATTTAATCACTCCACACTGTTTATATCAAAACATCACAAATGCATATATTATGATTTGTTTTTTAAAATAACGTTAATTTTAAAATTCCAGTTTTTAGTCTACTTCAATCTCATTGGAGAGTAAGACTCTTCTGGGGTTCTAAGTCATTATGTGCCTAATGAAATGATTAAATATTGACTTAGAAGAGCACAGGGGCAGGAGTTGAAGAGGAAGGGGTTCTGCCTGTTCATAGTTAAAAGTCAATAGTGTTTTATTAGTTAGGGGACACAATTAGGATGGACTTCACTGGAGGACACATGGTCCGGCATTTTCCTCCCTGCCTGTGGACTTGGGGGACTTCTGCCCCCTGGGCATCAGATGGAGAAGGCTGTCCTGGCCAGCCAAGCTCTGGGGTGGCCTAGTTTTCCTGTGGCAGAAGCCAGCTCAGACCCCTGCTCCCGCCCTGCCCGCCTGCTCTCCAGGCCACACTCCTGTGCTTCCTTCTTACCTGTGGTTTTCTCCCCTGCCTCTGAGCTCACAGGGCAGGGCCATGCCTGGTTTTGCTCCTTCCTGGATGCTCAGTGCTTAGCACCTAATGAGGCGTCAGTAAATGTGGGTGGAACGGGAGATTAAGTTAGCAAAGGGCGAGCTCCCGATGATCACAGGTCTGCACCAACCAGGTTCTGTTCCGTCAGGAAATGGGAGCCCGGCTGCTGGCGGCAAGAGCTCACTGCATCTGTTTACATTTATGCATTTGACCCCCAAATATGTCACCAGATTTTACGACTTATTTATATGTCTTGGAAATACTGCAGACTCAAGTTAAGGCTGAAGAGAAAAAAAAAAAACATTGAAGAATTGGTTGCATGTTTTTGAAAACGTTTCAATTGCATTTTTTTTTCTTATCCAAAAGGCAGAAAGCTTAGTGTCTCTAAATCTTTAACATAAGTATCCTCCTTTAAAATTCTTAAGCCCCTCTGTTAGTGAATCTCTTCCTGCAAGTTTATGATGCACTGGGACAACAATGAGGTCATTTTAGTGGGATACACAGGGAAAGAAGAATGCCACAACAGGAAAAAATGAGCTTTAACTCTACTTCATCTTAAATAAAAACCAATAACTGCACAAGAAATCATCAGAATCTTTGAAAAACATGGATAAGCAGTCTTTACATGGCCATTGAGAGCTTAACTGTGTACACTAGAAAAAGTTCTTTTTCAAGGACTTGAAATAAAAAAGCAAGTTGCAAATTATATGCTCAAACAGGCAGATTGCAGTGACTTCTCATCCCAGGAATTCCAATGCCTTTGTGAAAGAAATAGTAACAAGGAACTTTCTACTGGCGTAAGCTATAGGAAATAATTTTGATTTTTAGAAACTGATAGGATTTCAAAACAGGAAAATCTTCAAAGCAGATGAATTAAGAAAAACAAAAAACCAAAAAACAAAATATTTCTTCCCAAGGCAACATTCATGCTCTTGGAATAGCTGAGCCCTCCCCCTGTTGACCTTTACCCTCACCCTGGAAGCAGTAATGGTGACTTGGCTGCCATTTTCCCATCCTCCTCGTGAGCAACGTGGTGTCCTGAGGTCTAGCCCTCAGACAAAACTCGATTTTGTTTTTGCTGTTACAGTCTCTCTACTTGGAGAATGAAATATACATCTGAATCACAGGAAGGAATGGGCATGAGAACTTTTCATTTTTCAAATTTATGGAGGCAAAAGAATTCTTCTTATACCAACCCCCTTGTAATTTCTCTTGGAACTGTCTCCTTTCCAGAATCTTGGGGCATTTGGAAGACTCAAAGATATAAACATACAACAAATTGGTTTTTGGAAACAGAATAGTTTCTTGTCCTCTTTTCCTAGTTTTGTCCCTGTTCACCGTGAACATCTGTAAATGTGATCACCGGGAAACATAAGTTGAGTGGAAACAGGAATTGTACTGTAGCCATGAAGCCGGGGACCAAGGTCTCCTGTCCCCATGCCTCCTCTTGACCCTCTTCTCCACCTTGGCTCTGACCTGCTTCCCTTGGCACAGCTGATGTGTATCTTTATCATCCTTATGGTCAGGGCAAAGCCTGTTCAGGTGGGTTGGAAACTTTCAAGGGCCGCCATTTTGGGTTCTCATGGAATTACTTTGAGAGATCGGTCAAGACACAACATTCCTGAAGAGAGGAACAGATACACAGAAAGCCTGGTGCCACCTGGGGGGCTGCCTTTTCCAGGATCCCCGCTGTTCCTTCTCTTGTGATATGGCAGCCATTCTCTTTGGTGTGCCATGGCTGAGCTCCATGATCTGTGCCAGCACCCAGCACACTTGGCTACAATTAACTATTTTCCTGACGTCCCTCATTTGATTTGAACTCAGAGAGAACAGTGACAGTAAATATCACGCCTTATGTGATATTGGTGTGGCTGGCAGAGTCCCGTGGTGGTGCAGGGCATCACATGGCAGGAGAGAGCAGGCACATATGTGCATATATGTCCTTCTGCCCCCTCTCCCTCTTCTTAAAAAGCCACCAGGGTTCAATCATGGTGGCGCCACCCCAATGACCTTGTCTAATTCTAATCACTTCCTGCAGACCCCACCTCTAAACACCACAGTCGGATTATTTTTCTATGCTCTAAATACCTCACAATGGATATTAAATTTCAACACACGAAGCCTCAGGGGCACATTCAAACCATCCCAACCACACAGGGGCTGGTATTTTCTTTATCTCCCCATTAAAAGATCCCCTTCTAATATTATTCTCCCACAGTTGCTTAGTCTCCTAACTTCCTATGCAAACTTATTATTATTTTTTTTTTTTACAAAGGATGTCATCAATTTATCGATATGTTCAGGAGGTGGACCTTTTCCCAGAAGCACAACATTGTAATGGGATATCAAATGTTAAAGATGCCCCGTCCCCACAAGTCCTTCACCTGGAACAGCCTTACTAGCACCAGGTCTCTAGGGAAGTCTGTGGAGTTCTGTGACTTGCGAAGTCCCTCCATCTAGACGTTAAACCCCCAGCTCCTCCTAGTTGTGCTTCACTTCCGCTGTGTCCTGCTGCATCGGTGGTTCCCCCAGGGGCTGGGCTGCTTGTAAGCCCCCAAATATGAGTAAAAGAAGGAAAATTTAAATTGATCATTGGGTCTTGCTAGCAAACCTTGTTAGCCAGTTTTTTTGTCCTTGTGACAAATAACTGAGAAAAACAACTCAGAGGAGGGAAAATTAATTTGGCTCTTGGTTTCAGAGGCTTTAGCTCCTGGAGGTCTGGCTCCATTGCTTTGGGCCTGAGATGCGACAGAACATCCCAGTGGAAGGGCGTGGTGGGGGAAAGTGCTCCACTCACCACAACTGGGAAGCAGAGAGAGAGGACAAGGGCAGGTCCAGGGCATGTCCCCAGGGACCTGCTTCCTCCAACCCTGCCCCACTGCCTATGGTTTCCACCACCTCCCAACCGTCCATTCAACTGTCAGTGGATCAGCCCACCAAGCAGCCCTCTGACCCAAGCACTTCTGGAGAGCCCGCCTCCAACATGGCGGCACTGGGGACCAACCTTCAACACCTGAGACTCTGGAGGACATTCCAGATCTGAAGCACAACGCATACTGAAAATTGTATAAAGGTTCAATTGGATGTTTTGACTTTGGCCGTTGGGATGAAGCCAAAGTCTGCATTTGAGTTGTTTGTAGTTCTTCTTCAAGTAGTTGGGACAGAGTGCTTCTTGGACAGCCAGAACATCACAGAGTTCACAGGAAGACTAAAACGCTTCTCACACCCCCTCAGCGTCGGTGTTCCTTGGTGGGTCTGGGGCGGTTGGGAGGAAGTTCTCCACAGCACCCAGGGGTGAGCAGAACCAAACAACAGGTGCAGGGTTGGCAGATCAGTGTTTGTCACCTGGGTGCCATTTTGCGTCTAGTGGGACTTTTGGCAGCGTTGGGGTGCAGTTTGGGTTGTTACAATTGGGGCGGGGTGCCACTGGAATCTAGGGATACTGCTTAACCTCTGCAGTTCATGAGAGAGCTCCTACCACTCAGCACGATCTGGACCCCACAGCCTGTAGTGCCACGGTGGAGATGCCCCCCAGCAGAGAATGCTGAAGGTCCAAATTAGGGAAGCAAAATCTATCAGTGGCAAGAAGGGTGCATGTGGGAAGCTAATCGAAAAGTCAGAACACAGGTGGACTCTGGGAACTGACAGTGAGGATCAGAAGCAGAAAAAACAGGGGAGCCAAGAGCATCTCTGTGATGCAGGGTGCGCCCCCAGAGATCCTGCAGTGCATGGTGCGAAGCGGGCTCACTCTAGGCTGGGATTGGAGCGTGCCTTCGTGGAGGCAGGTGGATGAGCCAGGGAAGGTTGTGGACCCCTGGATGGGTACCAGCTACCCCGGAAGTCTTGAAGGATTTGTGCAAGCACAAATGAGAATCCACGGCAGCCAGTAAGGCGCCCAAGAACCGAATCTAGGACACCACCGTGGAATTTTGCCAATTCAAAGAACATATGACCGTGGGCAGCCCTGGGGAGCCACGGGGCTACGGGAGTTCCTGGTGGAGGACAGACTGCAGGGCAGCAAGCGAGGACCCTGAGGTTTGGGGTGAGCCAGGCGTCGGCTGTGAGGAAGAGGTAGTGAGGAAAAGCACTTCTCTTATCCCTCAAAGCCTCCAAGTTAACCTCACACGGTAGCTGTGTGACGGTGTCAGTGGGGGAGGTGAGTAGGGTTCAGAAGCGGGGAAAGGAGGTGGCTAGCCGAAGCTGAGGCCTGACCCCGTCCCTTCCTCCTCCCCATTCCTACTCCCTCAGGCACAGATGGTCATAGGATTTCTCTTAGTATCTGAAATGGGGATTGAGCCATTTTATTTGGATAATAAAAGTTTATCTGGGTGATAAATGAAAAGGTGCTCTCAGCAAGGTGGACAGTGCCTGGAGACGTCTGGTCTACAGAACAGGCAATGAGAAACGTAGGGCCGTGGTGGCATCTGTCAGTTCTGCAGGGGGGGGGGGCTGCCTTGTCCTGAGTCAGTGGGCGGATATTTCCTACACCGATGTTAGCATTTTTCTCAGGACTTTCTCAAGGTCTTTTGGTGACACACACAGCATGGAGTTGACCCAAGGGGCTGGAGCCGACGTGGCTCAGGAAGGCGGGGAAGGCAGGGGAGCTGGCTTGAGTATGCAGCCAGGGGTGTGTGAGCCGGCGCCCAGGCTTTCTGGTAGCATCACAAGCCTCAAGCCTCAGAAGGTCGGTGGGGGGCAGGGGGGGTTGTCCCTGTTGCCGTCCAGAGCCGGTCTCCAGAGCTTGCCTCCTGGTCTCGCTGCATTGCAGAGATCACGTCTGCCGCCTCCCTGTACTTCTGGGAGTGCCCCGCTGCCAAACACAGCACAGACATGTTCAGGAGGCTTCTGCCAAAGGTGGGGAGGGGCAGATGCCAAGGCATTTGCCGCAGTCATTTTTCTTGCCCAATCTCTATCGCCTCGCATTAGTCAGGAGTATTAATGAACAGTCACAGGGAGTCCAGTGAGACAGTGACTCACCCCCTCCCCAGCCCGGCCTGCAGCGCTTCAGCGCAGCCGGGGATTTAGTGACTTGTGTGTGTTGTTGCTGCGCTCGGGGACCCTCAACTCCTCCCTCTCCTGGGTCCTCGGGACCAAAACAGTCCTGACCCTTTCCTCTTCCGCCCCCAGATTCTGACTGCTGACTTCACCTCTTACATCTTGGTCCTAGGGAAGTGTCCTCTATGGCTCCCCTACCTCCTGGCCCATCTTGCGGTGGGATTTTAAAATCAAGCTCATCACACCCTTTACTGGCTTGTTTAAATTGCCTTCTCGGTTATTGTCTTTCTCCTAGAATATCACCCCAAAAAAGAGCAGGATTGCACCTGACACATACATGGTAACTGTGCAATAAAACCAGACCTGCTTCCTGCTTGGTTTCCGGAGGTCTTGATTAGCGACTCTGCAGCCACATTCTCCTCTACCCTGTTCTGTGGACCTCCTTGCTGGATGAGGGAGTCCCCCAGCTTATTAAATGAATATTTATTGAGAACCTAGGAGGCGGTTGCCATAGTGGAGAACCAGTAGTGAATGTGTCAGGTTAGAAGAAATTGGAATCCTACTAACAAAAAGAAGGATGGGTGAGGATGTTTATTGATCAGGGCATGAGAAATGACGGCCAGGCAGACAGTATCTCATTTAATCTCAACAAGATATTTTTGGTAGAAGAATGGAGGGTTGGACATGTTACTATTATCCCAATGGATTTGAACCTACTGCAATTACTCTTTCTATAATCATGCCATGATAGAAGGAAAAAAACCACCTCTTGTATTTAGAAAATATCTTCCATCATAAAGAGTAAAGCTATTTCCAGGTATTTAAAGAATCTTCAAGGAACAGCGTCTTTGCCCCAACTTGTAAAGACAGAGTTGCCATTGTCAAGAGTCAGGAGAGAAGGTGGCATCCCAAGAGCTGTGGACAGCAGCCGAGAGCCTGTCTTAGACCATCTTCAGTTGCCATAACCACATAACACGGGCTGGGTAATTTTATGAAGAATACAGGTTCATTCAGTTCAAGGTCCCAGAGGCTGGGAGAGTCAAGGTCAAGGGGCTACATATGGTGAGCACTTTCTTGCTGGTGGGGACTCTCTGCAGAGCCCCGAGGTGGCACAGGGCATCACGCGGTGAGATGAGCAAGCCACAGAACACTCACTTTTATAACAAAGCCACTCCCTGGGTGACCCATTCATCCATGAAAGGACGACGCCGTCACCTCCCAAAGGTCCCACCTCCAACTCCCTTCAACGTGTGACTTTGGGGATGAAGTTTCTCCCTCACGACGTCTGGAGGAAGAGCACCCGACCCTCCGCGGAGCCTCCCATCACTGCGCTGTCTCTTCTCCGTGGCTCCGGGACCCACGGTGCCCTTCCTACCTCCCGCCAGGGCTGCCAGAGCCACGTCCTCAGGCACCTGCCCACCCCCAATACGGGACCTTCAGCAGCAGCCCCACGCCTGACCCTGGAAGCCACAGACGCCCTCAAGGTATGCCCTGTGTGCAGTACTCCCTGCCCTTGTCCCCAAGGTAAGCATGGAGACAGGCAGAACTAGGCGAAACCACTCACAACAGGTGGGATGGTCTTCCTAAGACCTTTTCCTCCTCAACACCCGTGGAACTCCCACCTCCCAGAGAATTCCTCCCTCCTTCCCGTGCCCAGGCGGCCCTCCTAGAGAGCTGTGCTCCCGGGACCACCTCCTACCACTCGTCCCCGACAACTGGGGACATGAGAGGCAGAGACTGGAATGATGCTGTCACCGGCCGAGGAATGCCAGGAGCCCCCAGGAGCTGCAAGGGGTAGGGAACCTTCTCTCCTAGAGCCTTCAGGGAGAAGGCGGCCCCGCTCACACGTTCACGCCACAACATGAGAAAGTCCATCTCTGTTGTTTCGAGGCACCAAGTTTGTCACACGGACACACCGCTGAGGGATTGGTGAATCTCTGCCCCTGTCTTCAGATACAGTCCCATGCGCACACGTAAGTCTGCTGTCAATAAATGGAGGTGAAGAAGCTCCTCCCTGGGTCCCAAGGCTGACACGACTTCCTCTAGACAATGGGGACTGTTTAAGGGTCCAGTCCGCTAACTGTCCCGTTTGGGCCCGGATCTCAGAACAGCACAGACATGGAATCAGGGAGTTTTTAAATTCTGAGGAAAGAACCAGCCAGCAATCACATTCCTTTTACACTTTTGCAAAATACTGCGTTGTGGGTTTTTTTTTTTTTTTAAATATTTAAAGACAAAAGAAAATTAATCAGGTTTCTTATCATGTGTCCCAGGAAGGTTTTTAACAAAAATAAAGAGGAACAATGATTTTAATTCCTGCAGTGAGCTCAAAAATGACGGCACGGCTGGGGTGAGGGGGAAGACGGGGCCACCTGTCTCAGTTCACGGGAGCTGGGCAGCGAGGCCAGGGGGGGAGGGATTCTGTGGCCACAACACATGACCACAAACTTGGTCATCTTTTTTTTTAATGAGTTAACATCAGATTATTTATTTTGCTTACACAAAATAAAGACAAGGGAACTTCACTATTTTGCCAGTTGAGAATGGCTGTTCTCCCTCTAGTCCAGATTTCTCTTGGAGGACCAGATGTGTCAGTTGGTTTGATTGACTCCATGTTGTTCCCCCACCCCACCCCCCTCCCCAGAATATTGTCTCTGTTGAAAATCTGGCTTCACAAAGAAGGTGGCAGCAGGAAAATTTCAGAATCCAAAGCTTAAAAATAATTCTTGGGTAGTATGGTGTTATTTTCTGTCTCTGGGAGGGATCATCCAGTGGCTGAGGCCTAGAGATAGAGGCAAAGTCCGCAGCCGCCTATCCAGAAGATGTCACTCTCAGTAGCGTCTGGTGTCCTGACCTGTGCTCGCCCAGGATGACAGTGGGTAAGGAGCAGCAGGTCACAGGGGCCCCCTGATCCTCTGGGAGACAAAGCTCTCCCTGGGCAGACCCCAGGGCTGAGGGTCAACGGCCAGGGGAGGATCAACGACTGTCCCCGCCTGTGGTCCCTGAGGTCCTGGGGCAGGGATGTAGGAGGCAGCCAGGACGTCACAAGACGTCCCTGTCCCCAGCCAGGCTGGGCGCCTGGCTAAGCGAGGAGAAAGACGGTGGCCTGGCCCCTGTGCCTGGTCTTACTTCCTCCCTGGCACTGCCCAGAAGGGGAGGAAGTGACACCCAGGGGAAGGCTGGGAAGTGAGGCCACCGTCACATTCAAGTTCAGGGTGCAACAGCTCAGTGTGCCCCCAACAGGCCCCATACTTGGCTCCCCTTCATGGGCCACGTCCCTTCTGAGAGTCACACTCTACCCTTTATAGGCACAAGGACCCAGAAGTTCCAGGGACACGTCCATGTTTAGGCCCTCGGATCTGCAAGTGCCTCAAGCATCCATGTTTAGGCCCCTGATCCGGAAGTTCCTCAAACATCCATGTTTAGGCCCCCAGATCCAGATCCGAAGTTTCAAAGGTGCACGTCCATGTTTAGGTACCTGGATCCGTAAGTTCCCCGGGCGTACATCCAGAAGTGCCTCAGGCGCACGTCCATGTTTAGGCTCTAGGAACCGGAAGTTCCTCAGGCGTCCATGTTTAGGCCCCCGGACCCGGAAGTTCCTCAGGGGCACGTCCATGTTTAGGCCCCCGGATCCGGAAGTTCCTCAGGGGCACGTCCATGTTTAGGCCCCCGGATCCGGAAGTTCCTCAGGGGCACGTCCATGTTTAGGCCCCCGGATCCGGAAGTTCCTCAGGCGCACGTCCATGTTTAGGCTCTAGGATCCGGAAGTGCCTCAGGCGTCCATGTTTAGGCCCCCGGATCCGGAAGTTCTTCAGGTGCACGTCCATCTTTGGGCCTCAGTCCTCCATGTTTAGGCCATAGCATCCGGAAGTTCCTTAGGTGCATGTCCATGTTTAGGCCCCCAGATCGGGAAGTTCTTCAGGCCCACATCCATGTTTAGGCCCCCGGATCCAGAAGTGCCTCAGGTGCACATCCATCTTTGGGCCCTTGGATCCGGAAGTGCCTCAGCGTCCATGTTTAGGCTGCAGCATCCGGCTCCTTTGTCATCTTTCCCCAGGATCCCATTTCCTTTTTTCATTAGGCACTAATTTTGTTCAATGACATTGCATTTGACCAAACGTCACCTGTCAGGCAAACTTACCTTTCTCCAACATGGCCTAGAATTCAGGAAGAAACACACAAACAAAGCCATTGGTGGCAACTGGGCAGAAAATTAGATGTGAGGAAAAAACTTCATACTCCAAAAGTAGCATGAATCTAAAAGGAGGTAGAATCTGAGCAGAGACTGTCGGAGCTTACTTATAGCTTAGAGACTCTTACATTGGATGTAATTTTTATCAAGACTTGGCTCAATCGTTTCCCAGTCGACAGCAAATTGAAGTGGAGTGTGGTTGGCACCTTGCTCAAAGCAAGAAACGGAGGGGACCAAAAAACTGAAAAATGCAAAAACAGGAAGTGAATAAGTGTAGCTTGGGCCCCCTGCACAGGTGAACGTCCCCAGGGGGATCCACCCCTCCTAGCACAGCGTGAGACTTGACATTCGTAATCATCGGGAGACACACGGGAAAGCTTAATCAATGTTCTGCATATTCTGCCTGCGGCAGAGACATGTTTGGAGCTCCTTTTGAAAGAGTTCCATAAAATTTTCTTAAGCTTTTGCTTGAAAACTGTAAGCTTCCCCTATCTGGAACATTTCACCTTAAATATTTGGATAAACATGTTATCTTGTTGCCTAGACATTTCACATGTTTAGGGACTGTCTTCCTAAATTCTTAATTCCTATCACGGCTGACGCTGGCTAGAGCTCAGCCACTCGAGACGGGGACACAGCGCCCCGTCCGTGCGACCTGCCTTTCCTTGTCAAAGCCACGGAACGTGATGACTTCATTCCCTCTTTCAGCTTTTGAGACTTGGAGAGTTCCTGTCACACTTGGAAGACTTCAGCGGCACCTCCAAGTGACAGCAGGTGCACGGGTTGGGTATGTGACTTCAGGAGCAGGGCAGGTCCCTTTTCGGAGCCCCACCGTGGGAGCGAGAAGGGGACCCAGGCTGCTGCTGCGTCCAGGCAGGGGAGGACTTCCCAGCCCGTCTGCAGCTCAGGAGGAGGAACACGGCCGCCCCTTGCCCCTCCTTTAGAGAGAACGAGCCGGACATCAGGCGAGCAGAGGGCAGGTGTGGAACAAGACCAGGGAGCGGTGAGGGACACTCAGCTAACACGCAAAGTTAACACGCCGGCGCTGGAGATGGCCAGAAAGACGGCTCCGTAGGGTGAGCCTGGACGTGTGCAGACGACTCAGCCTTGCGGACACCCTCCCCATCTCGGGGTGCCCAAGCAGAAGCCAGGCGCGGGACCCAGAGCCGCCCACCCTTTGCTCCTGGTGAAGGCCAGGCACTGGGTGCAGGAGCACTGGGCGCAGAAGCCCCGTGCGCTTCTCGGGTCGACGGCGCTAAGGAGAGAGGATAAGGGACGCGCTGTGGATCAACTCGGGGAGCCCAGGTTGGACGGCCCCGGTCCTGTTGGTTGCAGGCCTTTAGACGGGGTGGACCCAGGGTCATCCGGAGTAGAAGGCTGAGGGCAGCTGGTGTCCAGGCACAGGATGTATTCGGCGGGCAACGAGCCGCCTTTGGAAGTGTGTGAGCGTCCCTATGGGTTGGCAAGACCGTGGGCACCAGCATGGGCACTGCCGCCGTCGGCGGCCCTCGGAGGTCCTCAGAGACCCTAAGGCTCCTAATTCATAATTTCTGTAACACGCTAATGACACGATGTTGGAGCTTTTAAAAATGCGCACGGGTGAAAACGACATCAAAGGCCATTTAGCTATTTCTTAGGTGTTTAGTCAATAAAAATTACATGTGTAGACCAACAGGCGCACACAGCTAGAGTCTAGATTAATTGTCTGCACACAGGTCATACTATATTCTTAGAATGGAATAATTGGATATAACAAAATATTTGTAAATGGTTCTCTCTTTTTTTTTTTTTTTTTAAAAATCACTGTCTTTTCTTCTAAATGAACATATACATACTTGAGGGCCTTGTAGCATTACACTGTATAAATGTCTCATGATTTACATTTAAGATTTTTTCTGGATTTTTCCCTGCTATAAATGATGTTGAGGTGTGTATAGGAATTTTGCCCATATAGCCCATTATTTTAAAGGATAAATTCCAGGAAATAGATGTTCTGTATGCCACAGGGGCTTCATCCGTTTCCCTGATCGTGTACCAGTTTTAGTAAAAAAACTATCCCAGTTTCTACACTCAAAACTGTATCGGGCCCCAGTGTCACACACAAAAAATAAGTAAATACATAAATAAGAACTGTACAGAAGGGTGCATCTGCCTCTTCATCAACACTGGGCGTGATCACAGTGTGTACCTTTGTTGATAAAGGGATCTCAATATTTATTTGCATTTCTTTGATGGTAAGTGAGTTTAGATGTAGTTAAAAAAATTTTGTAGCTATTTCGTTTTATTTTTTTTTTTTTGAGAACTGACTTTTTTTTTTAATGTCCTTGGTCCCTTAGGACATTATTGCTTTTTTGCTTCCAATAATTTTTAATGTATGAATTCCCTTTGGCATATTTGCCATAAATAAATTCACCTAGTTTGTGGTTGGCTGAATATTTTGTAGAATAGAAATTCTGACTTTTAGTCAACTGTAAATTGTTTCATTTAAATGTTGCTCTCCCGTGATATATTTAAATAGTCATAAGGTTATGTAAATATTTATTAATATTTTCTTCTAGAGACATCAGAGTTTGCCTATTTCTGTATCACTCAATATTTTGGGATAAGGTTGTACATGGTAACGATTGGTCTCCAAATGCCAAGATCTTGTAATAACTATTATTTTTCTCACTCAGTCTTCCTGTTGGTTATCAGTCACCTTTGATGATGTTCCAGGGCTGCCTTATTCCGAGACCAAAACTGAAGAGGCAACCTCTACTCTGTCTTTGGGTAGAAGACTAAATTGTGGGAGCAAGAAAAGAGAGCAATGGTGGAAGCAAGCTGCGGCACATGGAACTTTGTTCACATTTCACTGTCCAAATCCAGCCATATGACCGAGCCTGATATTAGTGGGGCATGGAAATATAAATTCATGGAAAAAGCAGTGATAATTCAGGGCTAAGTACAAGCTACCGTATGTTTGCAGTAGGATCGTTCCTTACATTTTTCCAAATATTGCTTCCATATAATTTATTTTTTTAAAAATCTATTAGCAACTTTTTATAACTTTACTTTATTTATTTATACTTTTATGTGGTTCTGAGTATTGAACCCAGTGTCTTACAATGCTACGCAAGTGTTCTACCACTGAGCCACAACCTCAGCCCAATACCATTTATTAATACTTTTATTTCACATACTGATCATGAAGCTACATTTATCATACATCACATTCTTATAGGCTTGTCTTTGGGTTTTGGACTTTATGTTGGACTTCATCAATCTGTTTTTCTAGTCCTGTACCAGGTTTAGTAATATTTTTAAAATGAACTGGGGAAAGGACTGTTTTATTCCCCCCTTTTTCTAATAAAGATATCTCAAGTATTCTCTGTGTTTGTTATTCTACTTAGACTTTGAAAACCTGAATTTATTTCCAAAAAGAAATCTTACTGAGTTATAGGTTGAAATTATATTACATATGTGGATTAATTTGGAAGATAACTGATTTTTGGCAATACTAAGTCTTATCCATGAACATAGTACATCACTTTATTTGTTCTGATCCATAAGCATACTATATCACTTTATTTGTCCCCAGGCCTGTTTCTGTTTTTCCTATCATTTTCTAGATTCTATAAAGCATGTCTTAAAATTATTTTTTCAAGAACCTTTTTTTTTTTAGAGAGAGAGAGAGAGAGAGAGAGAGAGAGAGAGAGAGAATTTTTTAATGTTTATTTTTTAGTTTTTGGCGGACACAACATCTTTGTTTGTACGTGGTGCTGAGGATCGAACCCGGGCCGCGCGCATGCCAGGCAGCACGCTACTGCTTGAGCCACATCCCCAGCCCTCAAGAAACTTTTTAAGTTTTGATACTTTGTGAACTTATTTTCCCTTATGATATTTTTAAATGGTCATATTTAGTGTGTGTCAAAGCTACTGTCTTGTCATTTTTATAGTTTGCTACCTCTCTGAATTAATTTAATTATTTTAAATATTTTTCAGTAATTCTCTTTTAGTTTTGAAATCATACTTATACTTGTTATTGTATTTTTCATATCATTTCTTTTCCTAACATTGCACTAATCAAAAATCCTAAGACAATTTGAAAAATAGCAGTTATTTCATGTGTTATTTTCTTATTCCTGATTTTAGAAGGAGAGGGACTGATATTTACTAATATTTGTGAACTGTTCTTCTAATACTAGTGTAGCAGGATTGTTTAATCAAGAATGCAGTTGAAGTCTATCAAGGTTTTCCAGATCTTCCTTCAGGGTCTTCCCGGGATTTTCTTCCTTGGACCAATCATTATTTGAATCTTATTGACAATGTTCATAATATTAAACTATCCTCCCACATCTGGAAGTGATGCTGACTGGACACAAAGTGACGTTCTTTAAATTTATAGTTGTATTTAACCTGCTATTCATTTAAATGACTTTTTATCTATAACTTAAATTTTATTTAACTTCCTAAAATGTACTGTGGACAAATTTTTTTTTAATTTCTTATGTGCTAATTTGTGTTTTTGACTTTTCTACTTCTTATTGAGTCAATTTAACTTATTTAAAATCTTAATCAAAATTTAAAAATTAATTGATGTAACCCCTTTTACCATTTTAAATATTTCAGAAGTTGCATCATAAAAAAATTTTTTTGACCTTTCAATTTACAGGTTTTGTTTGATCTGAAGGAAGCCAAAGGAAAGGTGTCAATTCCGTCTGCTACCAACAGATGGCGATAGCAGTCACTGTAAATCCTGACTTTAGATGCAAATGATTGGGAAGACTTCATTCTGGACCCTCATCTCTTCAGAATGAAGAAGACCTTGATAATCCTACGAAACTGGCTGGTTTCTTCCGTCTGTCCTCCTCTCCATCACTCTCCTTTTTCTTCCTTCCTTCTTTATTCTTTTCTCCTTCCTGGCTCTCACTTTCTCTTCCTTCCTTCTTTTCCTTTCTTGCCCAGCCTTGGAATGTATTAGAATTTCCAAAGAATCAAAGCTTTATTTTGAAACTTCATGTCATTCTTCAGCTTTTAATAAAAGTTAAGTGCTTGGTTTATCTTTTATATTATTTAATATTGAGAAAGTATTTAATTCCATAAATTCCCCCATGGATTAACACCTTGATTGCATGCCACTGATGATTTATTTTAATTGTGATTAACTTCTAAATAATCTGTCCTTGCAGTTTTGACATCCTTTAATGCACAATTACATTGGGCAGCTTTTTTTTTTTTTTTTTTTGTAGTTCATGAAGAGGGGTCTTCAATATCTAGCCCTCCACAGTTGTGAAGCTGCGTTGGGCAGCAAGCGGTCCATGACATGAAGCCTTCACTGCTGAACTAAGCACTTAATACTGGACCTGATCTTAAAGGTTCTTTCACTGCAAAGACCAAGGTCCGTCCATTCCCGTCCATCTGGTCAGATGTCTGTCCAGTAACCTCTATTTGATTATTGAATGTTTTTCTGACAAAACAAAGTGAAACATGAGATGTGGCTTAGGAGAGATCCCGTGGGATCTTACGAAGGTGGAGAAGGTGGTGCCGGAGCACCACTGGAATCAGATTTCGTTGACAAACAAGGGTCTGAAAAACCTGTACAGTCCTGGCTGACAGCTTCAGAGGAGAAGCATCTAAAGTAGGAACGCTCAAAAGGACCGTGGGAAACTGACGGAGGCTTTGAGTTTTTTATAATATGACTTTATTATTAAAACATGGAGAATGTTGTATCATGATTTCCCAAATTTGTCAGAACAAGTAGGCAAAAATCAATGTTTTGTTTTTTTATAATTTTACCAACAAAGCAAAATAGACTCCCTTTGATAATTTTTAGTTTTATTTTTCAAGATAAAGTTCCACTCCAACTTTTCTTTCTCATTATGAAAATTTGAACTTCCTTTTAAGGAGATTTATTTAAGAGAATTATTCTCAGTTGCCATTATCCTCAGGTTATAGCTTTATTAATTTATAATATCAATATATTTTAAACAGTTTATCGATAATTTTTATGTGTATCAATTATCCAAAATTTCAAGGGAAAAGTAATGTATTCACTTCCATTTAAAATTAAACATTGGGCTGGGGATGTGGTTCAAGCGTAGCATGCTCGCCTGGCTTGTGTGCAGCCTGGGTTCGATCCTCAGCACCACATACAAACAAAGATGTTGTGTCTGCCAAGAACTGAAAAATAAACATTGAAAAATTATCTTTCTCTCTCTCTCTCTCTCTCTCTCTTTAAAAAAAAAATAATAAAATTAAACATTAAAAATGCTTCTTATTATCTGGCTTCTTCAAATCTTTGTGTATTTTTTGTCTAATTGATCTGTCAAAAACAATAAGGGTATGTTTCAGTTTCTCAAAATTATAATATTTGTGTCAGCTTTTCTTTGCATTTCTAACATTTTTATATATATTTATGTGAATATTGTGAGAAATAGAACAACTCAAAAAAGTCAACACACCCTACTTTAAATTTTAGTACTAGTTAGCATTAAGTGTTGCTCACGTTTTCCTGAAAAGCTGTGAGCATTGATAAATATTTGTTGAATATTGCATCACATTCTTAGTTTGAATTATATATGTTTTTACTGTAAAATGTTCCTCTTTATGCCATTTAGTATTTTTGTCTAGATTTCTTTTTCATCTAATATTCATTTTATATTTATGTGGTGTTTCCTGTATTCTTTGTTGTTTAAATGTGTCATATCAATTTTGTTGTATACTTGTACTTTCATAAAAAGAATGTACTTTGGGTTTAATGTATTTTTTGAGCCAAATGTAAGAGTCTTTGCCCCTCCGAGAGCCTTTGTCCCATTCCCTAGTCTTTATGACAGGTGCTGCCCCCATCACCTTCCCTCTCATTTCCTGTGGGCGCACTTCCTTGCTCTCTCTGTTCCTTATCCTATGCTACTTTGACTTTGCTCTTTTAGTTGTCCGTGTTTTAAAGGCTGATATATCACGTAAAGTCTAGTAGTGGTGATCTTTGGTGTTTAAAATTCATTTTCTGATTTTTCTTTTTCTAATTATAGGGTCAGGAGCAAAGCAGAATCTCTGGGCTTCTCAATCTGTCCTCCATTTGGGGGAAACTATTTGATACAATTTACTTCCCCTTTCTGCACAGGTTTTGGTATTAGATCATCATTATATTGTGACTTTTACTTTCACTTTCAGTTTTAAAAGCTAGATTTAAAACAATTAGTAGACTTAAGTAAACTTTGATCAATTTCAGTGTTTATTACTGTCCAATTCCTAAGATGTAAATTTTGACTGAGGTTTATGATAAAATACTTTCTCAAGAAGATCAGATGAATTCTTGTTCATATAAGAATGTTACTGGGTTGCCTTTACCTATAAATGACCACTTTTTTGTATATTAATGTTTGAAGTGTGTATATACTGGTCTTTAGCTCAAAATTGTTTTCTTCTCTTATTTCTTTAGATGTTGCTTCTGTTCTTTCCCAGTTGCGCTCTTTTAAAGCTTATTTTTCGTGGTTCTTTTAGTTATGCATAACAATAGGATTCACTTGACTTAATTAGAAAGGATGGAATATAATTTGTTCTAATTCAGTCCCCATAAGTCCCCTTCCCTCCCTTCCTTTCCCGCTTCCCTTCCCTCTACTCTACTGACCTTTCTAATATTTACTTGGTTTTTTTTTCTTAATCAGTGCCTTGTGGATGTACTTTTTATTATACTTTTTTCCCATTCTCCCTTTTCCATGATTACCGTATTTCCTTCCTATCCATCTTCATCTACCTCTCTTTGTTCTGACGAGGTGGTGTTCTTACGTTGGGCGTTTACATTTCCTACTCTCTACAGTGCTGACTTTGATTCTCCCAATATTTTAAGTTTCTTTGAAATATTTTGTTTTCCTTTTATTCTACTTCACAACCATTACTCTCTGATCATGATTTTAAAAGTCTATTTTCTTATCCTCTTTTGAGAATCTCAACTAGGTTTTGAATATTTTCATCTATATTTTAGTATAGCTCATCTTCAGAGTCAAACTCATTTTTTGAGCCTTATTCCTCCTGAGTTTCTGATTGTTGTGAAGCTATGCTTTTTCCTTAGATAAATTCCTTACTTTCCTACTTACCTTATGGTAAAGAACACATGGCCTTACTGATGTCAAGAGATGCAGAAAAACGTAATGTTTCACTTTTATTTTCATGAAGAGAAAAAATATTCCTCTTCTTGCAGTGTATTTTTACTGTGCTCTTAATTTAAATCAATAAAGCAAAACTTTTCTCCAGAAGTAACTTTGCTTTTGGAGTTATTTAAAGAATCTGTAAACTTTTTTTATTGTATTATAGAACCTTGTGTTTTTAATTTTTTTTTTTTTTAGTTGTAGATGGGCACAATATCTTCATTTATTTATTTATTTTTATGGTGCTGAGGATCGAACTCTGTGCCTCACACGTGCTAGGCAAGCCCTCTACCACTGAGCTACAACCCCAGCCCAGAACCTTGATTTTTAACAAATAAACTTTATTTCTTAGAACACTTGTAGATTTACAGAAAAATTGCAAGGATAATATAGAGTTCCCGTATTCCACTCTCCCCCTTGATTTATTTGTCACAACTAGAGGCCAATATTGCTACATGATCACTGACTGAAGGCTGTGCCTTATTCAGATTGCCTTCATCCTAACCCCATGTCTTTCTTTCCCCCTTCCTACTCCAGGGTCCCATTCAGGACACCACTTTACCTGTGAGCGTCATGTCTCCTGAGGCTCCTCAGCTGTGACAATTCCTCAGGCTTTCCTTGTTTTCAGCATCCTTGAACAGTCTTGAGGAGCACAGGTTGGGTGCTTTGTAGAACGGCCTTCCACTGGAATCAATCTCACGTTTTTCTCCTGATTGGTCGGGGGTTCTGGGTTTACATGGGGAAGATCACCATTTTTATCACGTGGTAGTAAGGGCACATGCCGTCAGCCAGCGTGGCTTGGTTGGTTTGGACCCCCTGGCTGAGGTTGTGGCTATCAGGCTTCGGCACCCACTCTGAAGTTTCTCTTTACCCACCCACTTGTCCATTCCATGCTGTGCGTTTTGGAAGGAGTCACTGTGTGCCGCCCATGCTCAAGAGTGGGGATTTGTGCTCCATTTCCTTGAGGTTAGGGTATCAACACAAATTACTTGGAATTCTTCTGCACAGGAAAATTGTGTTTTCTTACCCATTTATTTTTTTTTTTAAATTTTTCATTTATATCATTTTTAACTTTTATTTATTTTTTACTTTGAATATGACCCCTTAATTTTTTTCCAGCTTTAGCCAATGAGAACTTTGTCATTTGGCTCCTGTGACCTAGTCCCATCACTGTGGATTTTTTAAATTTATTTTTTGGTACTTTCTTATCCCCTGGCACCATGAGATATCCCAGGATCATCTGGTACAATTCCTGCCCTAGTCCTAGAATCAGCCGTTGATCTTAAGAGCCCTTACTCCTTTTATTGGAGAGTGGTATTAGAAATCGAGATCTAAGCATTAGGGATGCTCAATACTGCTGGGGTGTTATTACTTCTAGGCTCTCTCAGTTGACAGAGAAATGTGTGTAGACTTACCAGTGCATATTCACACATCTAGAAATATTTTCATATTCAACCTCCTCTTTTAATATTAAGTGAAACATGTTTATAACAATCCATGACCACATGGATCATTTTAGCTTCCTCCCATTGCTGCTCTGTAGACTCCCATTCCACAATCCTACTTTGTAAAAAGTTTCTTAAAAAACAATATTCCTAATTCTATAAATGTGTCTGTGTTTTAAGAATGTGTGTGTTGCATGATCATTGTGGAACATTAGGAAAATTAAACAATGGATGTGGAAAAAATACTAAATATCCTTCTAGATTCCAAAACTGTTAAAAATTTACACACACACACACACACACACACACAGAGGCACACACACATATATACTTTTGTGAACAAAATTGTGACCATACTAGACATATTACTTATAATCTGCTTTTTCTATTCAATGATGTATAATGAGCTTCCCTCCCAAGTCATTAACTATTTTTAAAGGTCATGATTTTAATTTCCTACAGAATATTAACCTCTAATTATGGACATTTAACTTTTCATAATTTTTGGTATTATAAATAACTATAACAAATATTCTTTGACACAAGTCATTATGCACATATTTGGTTTTTTATTTAGAATATTTTTGTGGAAGTTAAATTACTGGATTCTAGATCACAAACATTTTCAGTAGTGATAAACAATGCCAAACTTCCTTCCAAAAAAAGATAGCAGTAATTTAGTTTTCTACCAAAATTTTGTACACAAACCATTTTCTCTATAGTCTGAACAATACTAGTTATTGGTATAATTTTTAAAAATAATCAATTGATTAACTAAAAATGACATTTTGCTGTTATTTTACATTGAATTTCTTTTATTACAAATGTATTAAAACACACTATTTCCCAACTTCATTGTTCATTTGTATTTATTCATTTCTATATTTCTTGTTAGTGCCTTTCCCTAGTTTTTTTAAAGCTCAGTATTTTTATTACTTCAAAATAACATTTTAATCTAAAAATAAATACATACCTAATATAGAAAGCTTTAAAAACCACAGAAAAATAAAAAGAAAAAAATAACTTTCCATGATCTGATCACCTGATTTTATTTCATTACTTTCATTTCCATTTTGATATATGCTATGATCTGAATGCTTATTCCCCCTAAAATTCATATGCTGAGGCTTTATCACCAGTGTGAAGGATTCAGGAGCTGGGGACTTTGGGAGCTGATTAGCCTGTGAAGGTGGAGCCCTCAGGAATGGGATTAGTGGCCTGATAAAAGAGGCCCCAGAGAGTTGCCTTGCCCCTTCCACCATGTGATGAGGTTTGAGAAGGTATATATATGAGCCAGGAAAGGAGCTCTCACCTGACACCGAACTGCCTTGACCTTGGACTTCCCAGCCTCCAGAACTGTCAGAAATAAAATTTCTGCTGTTTACAATCTATGCAATCGTTGGTATTTATTATAGTGGCCCAAAGGGCTCAAGACAGTGTGCCTGTTTACATACCAGATCTTCCTATTTTATATTTTATATATGGTTATTTAGAAAAGTAGTTCACCACACTGCTTGTTGTGTGGCCTGCTTACTAATTACTTAATATTGTGCCATTATTATTTCCTCAGCTGCCACACAAGGGTCCTTTTCTGCTTTAAAGAAATGACCTCTTGAGAATGTATGTCTACGCATCTTTTTGGTGGAATTTCGTTTTTTAGGAAGCCTGACTCTACTCAACAGGACTCAAATCTGGGCGGTCTCCTGGTTCCTCAGCACCTCTCTCCATTCCACAAGGATTTCTACGTCATCACTTTTGATACCTCCTGATCTCTGTTCCCTCAAGCTCCTCCTGAGGCTGCCCTCTTAGCTCTGGGATCATGGGCAGGCAGCGGAGCTACTCTATTTCCTTATGGAATCCCTCTATAGCCTGCCTCTGAATGTTCCACAGCACAACTAAGGCACGTTTATCTAAAGATCTTCGGATGAGCAAGAGAAATTGGAAATAGATAAAATTAAACGCAATTAATGGGTTATTGTCAGAACACACGTATTCAGGTTCCTCCCCCCTAGTTTCCAGCTGGCACTACCAAGGCCAGTTCCTAGACAGGGTGACTCTGGTGAAGGCCACTTCACTCAGTTCCTTTACCCCACAGATTCCACTCATTGTGGAGATTTAGGTTCTGTCCTCTTTGCAAATACTCATTTGTCAACCCACTAGGATGACTGACAGTTGAGTGGCCACTCCTTTCAGAAATAAAAATAAACCCAATGTGCTGCTCACAGGGATAGGGTTTCTTTCCCATACCCTCCCTCCTGATTGGTGATAATGACAAGGCACCTATACATTTTTCTGGAGTCAAGTTATTAAGCATAAAATTTAAATTCCCTTATAAGCCTGCAGAAATTCTGACAGACAATTGCAAATGGCTGCCCACCAACGGGGTCTGGTTGAATAAACACAGTATGGGCGCATCCTGAAGTAATATGCAGCTGTCAGAAGAAAGAATAGTTCTAAATAATATCAATGAATGACTTCTAGGATATAATTTTTAGTGAGAAAACAAGACAGAAAAGGGTGCAGAGCACACTAAGATTTATCTAAGAAAGACAGATATATAAATGTATGTGTGTATTTGTTTATATTAAAATTAAAGAATAAACCATGAAATGACACAATTATCTACAAGGGAAGGGAGGAAACAGGGTGGAAAGCAAATGGTGGGAGCTAGATGTTTCTAAATAATCCTTGCTTGTAGATTTCATTTTGGAACCATATCAAGTGTTTCGCACAATTAAAAAAAATGAATAAATTAGAAGCAATCATGGCAATGGGGTGAAATACATTAAATGTGCTAAAATGCATGAGTTCATAATGGTGGTAAACAAATACCTCACGATCCTCTGGAGGATGTTGGAAAACCAACTAATTATTTGGAAAACTTATAAACAAAGGGAAAGAACAAAGCCTTTGGTCAGCCTTTCCTGTACACATGTACCTCAGGGAAGCCAAGAGAGATCAGAGAAGGCCTCATTGACATATCCATGTCTTCACATATCCAGCTGATGAGGATGGCAGTGGTGACTGATGGCCGCCATTTTGTAATACCCAATTTTTTTAAAAAAATGAGTCTAGGCAAGGATCATCAGTGGCTGCTGAAATCACAAAAGAAAGTCAAGCAACATGAAGTGCTTCTGATGTAAGCACACAACACCCTCTTTGGAGAATTGTGGCCCCCTGCCAATAACCCCAAGTCTGATCAAGCTTCCAAATCTAGCCACCAGTGTGGCTAGAAGAACATGCTGAATTACACCAATTACACCAGCAACAATCAAGTTTCTCTAACAAATAAATTGCAAGGAAATAAAAAAGGAAAAGAAGATTAAGGACAGTACTTAAAAATTAACAAAGATTTGAGAAATATGGCAAACAAATGTATGGATGTTTAGACCTGATTCAGACAAATCAATTGTCAAAAAGTATTTTTGAGACAACTGAGGAGATTGGACATTAATTCAATAGTTCACAATACTTGTTGGTAATTTTGTACAACTGCAGTTCTCAGAGTGGTCCAGGCAAACTTGGGGGCCCCTGGAACTCTTTCAGGGATCCATGTGGTCAAAATGATCCTACTAATACTAAGACACTTCTGCCTTTCTCACGCCCAGTTTCTCCCCAGTGGACAGAGGAGTTTTGTAGAAGCTCTGGGATGCCTGAGTAACTTTATCACTCTAACAGCTAATGCAGTGTGTGCTTACGTGTTATCTGTGTGTGTTTCCTCTATTTCATTTTGGAACCACCTGTGTCTTTGGCGTGTCCCGCAGGGGCGGGGCATGGACTCCTCTTCTTACATCTATAAAATGGGGACAGTGTCTCTTGCCTTGTTGAGATGAACACTATACAACATGTCACACCGGGGAATTCCACCTACAATGCTCAGAAGGGATGCCAAGCTCCCACCCCGGAAGCCCCTGGAGTCCACCGACAGCACCACAATTTTCTTTCCCCCCTCATTAAGGTCAAGGTCATCTGGACTGGGTTTCTGGAGGTCATTCCTTTCTGCCCACCTCCTCTTTTCTCAACCTCCTACCTGCCCCAATAGCTGCAGTATTTTCGACCCCTGGCTTCACCCCAAACTCACTCTCCGTCTTTCAGACCCTCAGGTTTGGGAACAGGAATCCTGTGTCCCTCCTGGTGGGACAGCAGGATGGGTGAGGGAGGCTGAAGGATTAAGAAAACAAAAGGTGGTCACATCTGGAAAGCACGCAGCTCAAGGCTGTCCCTCAGGAGTGGCAGCCTGGCAGCCACTCTCACTGACAGAAGGGCTGTTCTGGGTGTCCTTCTTGTTGTTGTGGCCCCACTCCCGCCATCCTCCTCCCAATCCATTGATGGACAGCTTCGCCCTGACCCGCTCTACCCCAAGCCATGCCATCCCGCCTGTCACCATCAATCCACCACGTGGGGTCACTTCCCTCCACACTCTCAACCCTCCTGTCCCTCTTTCCTGTGGAATGTTAAGTGCAGTGGAACCCAAGACCCCTTCTCCTCCAGCCTGACCCAGAGCAACTGAATGTGAGTGGGAAAATCACAGCCACGATCTCTGGTCTGGCTGGTCTGGCTTTTCACGTGGGACTGCAAATACCCAGGGGGAGAAGCCACCTTCCTGTGGTGCTGCTCTGTTTTCCTGGTCAAGCCACTCTTCCCCACGTTGACTTTTCACATCTTTTACTTTGTCCTCAGACATCCAACACTAGGGAGCCATTCATTCATAAATTGTCTAAATCTGGGCGCCTTTGGTAATGAAAGGAGGTGCTATTGAGAGTTTTAGGGGAAAGAGACAATAGACCAAACCAGTATTGTCCCAGGAAAACCTCAGTCCCCTCTCTGATACCTTTTCTTTTTCTTCGTTACCATCCACTGATTTCGTGACTTATTTTAAGGAGAATATATAAATAATAAGAGAGCACTGCAACCTGCAATCATGCTCTTGGCCTTCCTTGCTCTTCGGGTGGATGACATATTAGTTTCCTGTGACTGCCATAACAAATTACCACAAACTCGATGGCTTAAACCAATAAAAATGTACTCAGAGTTCTGGAGACTGGGAGTCTGAAGTCAAGGTGTTGGCAGGGCCATGGTCCCTCCAAAGACTCTGGAGAAGAGCCCTCTTTTCCCTCTCTCTTAGCCTCTGGTGGCTGCTGGCAGTCTTTGCCATCCCTTGGCTTGTAGCTGCATCCCTCCAGTCTTGGCCTCTGTCTTCACGTCTTATTCTCTGTTTCTGTCTTTATTTTCTGTTTTTATAAAGATGCTGGCTATTGGATTAGAACCCATTCTAATCTTGTATGAGCTCAATTTAACTAACGTTTATCTGCAAATAGGGTCATGCTCTGAACTTCTGGGTGGATGTGAATTTTGGGAGGAGAGAATTCAATGCAGTACAGATGGACTCTGCTTCTAAGTCCAGTCCCTCCTCCTGGGCCTTTTGCATCTCTTCTCTACTGGAATGTTCGGACTCGGTTCCTGTAATTCTCTGGATTGCACCTCCACTTCCCCACATGTATTACATCATTCCTGCTATTGTACGGACATGCTGTCATAGCTCTATATTAAAAATCCTTCCCGCATCCCACGCCCCCCTCCACCTACTGACCCACTTCTCTGCTCTTTGTGGCAAAAGGCCTCAAATGAATCACCTGCGATCACCATCTGCACTTCCTCTCTGCCAAAGCTCTCTTTAACTCGGGTCAGCCTAGCTGTCAACCTTTCCTGCACCACCGAGCCAGGCTCCTTGGGGTCACATCTCATGGTCCCCTTCTTATCCAGCCTCCCCCTGGCCTCTAACTTCCTGTCTTGCTCCCTTTCATTTGGATCTGAAGCAGTACACTCTCTTGGGCCCCTGTCACCTCCTTCACTCCTCTTCAGATCCCGGTGTGTCCTCTCCCTCCTCCTGACTCTGAATGCTACTGTGCTAGAGCTCCACCCCAGGCCCTCTCCTCCCCCAGCTCTGCTCCGCTGGCCCCTTCCGTACCGTCCATAGGCTGACCACTGTCACAGACGTGTCCCGCCTGGGTTCCTGACTCATCCTCCTCGTCTCCACTTGGACATCTAATACTTACCTCATAATTAACATGTTCTGAAATTGAACTTTTGATTCCTCCTCACCCAGCCCTAATGCCATCTACCAAATGTCTTCCCGTTTCCCTACCTCAGTGAATATCACTTCCATTTATCCAGATGATGGCCCAAAACTTTGAATTCCTCTTCTTTCCTCCTATCATGTATCATCCCGTGTGAAATCCTGCCACACCTCTCCATCTTGATGGTTTCCTCTGCAGTCCCCAGGGCTCCGCATGGGGACCTCTGCAATGGTGTCCTGCATCACTCTCCTCCCTCTTCATTCCATTCCCTACCTGGGATCAGGTCAGGGTGCCCACTCACCCCACCCTAAACGACCTCTGCTTGCACTAGAGGAACCCAGTTCTTTACCTTGGCCTACCTGGCCCCCTGCTAGCTCTGGCCCATTTCTTCCTGGGCTCTCTCTGCTTTCTGGCTCTGGCCATTCTGGCTTACTTGCTGGACCCTGAACACGTGAGCTTCTCCAGTCCCCGGGCTCTGCCCTTGCCATTTTCTCTTTCTGACACCTTCTGCCCTTTGATTTGACTTGTACCTTCTCTCACATTGTTTAGGTTTCTGCTGAAATGTCACCACCTTAGTGAGATCTTGCTGAAGAACCTTATCTAAACCAGTATCCCCCCCATCCCTCCCAGCATACGCTTCCTGGTTCTTATCACTACTAGAAAAAATAGCATATTGTGCATATATTTTGTTTTCTTGATTTTTATCCTCCACTGTACTATGAGCTCCATGAGGCCAAGGTGCTATTTGTTTTGTTTAGCATGAATAAGACCTAACATATTAAGTATGCATTGACTTCAGTTATCATTATGGAAATAAGCTGTTTTAAAATCAATGCTGAAAATAGTTTAATTGGTAACAAGAATTTCTCCTGGCTTGGAAACAATATTCACTTTGAAGGTCTTATTTGGTTTCATGCTATTCTATAGGAAACTTGAACATTCAAGGATATTAGTGACACACGTCAAGTTTGAAACTAGTAATGGTAGCTGTTGCAGCAATTGTAATAGGTGCCATATGCAGCCTTTATTAGTGGCAGGTGCTTTGGAGAATTTTCTCATCTAATACTCTGAATAACTCTATGAGATATCTAACACGCACACACACACACACACATACACGTATTGTTGCAGTTTTAAATACACACACGCACAAATACAAGTATTGCTGAGTTTTAAAGCTTCCCATAAATTCTATGCCCATTCTCTCTTTAAAAGGTAGTTTAATTAGCCTCTTCTGGAATGTGAGCTTGGCTTAATGGCTTTGTTCTAAAGAAGAGAATATGGTGGAAGTGACAGTCTTTGGCACCCAAGATTAGATCTTCAAAGACATCGAAATTCCTCACTGTTCTTTCTAGGGTTGCCCAACCTGAGTCTTCATTTTCTCACCTGAAGGTGAGGGCTGTGGATCCGAAGACATCCCAGCTCTTCAATCACCAGCAGCAAGCAGCCTTCTTAGCATGGAAGCTGGTGTCTTATCAGTTAGCAGCCATGTGTTAGAAAGAGCCGCTGCTCTGACAATTTGCTGTATTTTTTTTTTTTTTATTGGTTGTTCACAACATTACAAAGCTCTTGACATATCATACTTCGAACAATAGTTTCAAGTGAGTTATGAACTCCCATTTTTACCCCAAATACAGATTGCAGAATCACATAGGTTACACATTCACATTTTTACATAATGCCATGCTGTATTTTGTTGGGTTTGCGGATGAGAATGGTATGGGGACACTTGAGCAACCCTAGGGACAGACCCATGTAGCTAAGAGCTAAGGCCTCCTGCTATCGGTCATGTGAGAGGCATCTTGGAGGTGATCCTCTAGCTCCAGTCAAGCTGTAGAGTGACTTTGGGCCTAATGAACGATCTCACTGCAATCCCAAGAGAGACCCTGAGCCAGAACCACCCAAGTATGCTGCTTCCAAATCCTTAAGCCACAAAGCAGAGAGATTAGAAATTACTTTAAAAAAATGTGTATACATATGTGTCTGTATATATATACATACAAATAAATAAAATACATATAAATAAATAAAGATACTTTGTCCAAATATATATATATATTTATTTTAGTTGGACAAAGTATCTTTATTTATTTATTTTTATGTGGTGCTGAGGATCGAACCCAGGGCCCTGTACGTGCTAGGCGAAGGCTCTGCCACTGAGCCATAACCCCAGCCCTCCTTTTGTCGTACGTTTTGGGAATAATTTGTCACAATAAATAACAAACACATTAGGAAACGGAAGGACAGACGGATGAAGAGCCCTGAGCCATACAGCTAGTAGAAATGATGCAAGAATCAGAACCCAGTCAACGTGAGTCTACAGCCCGCATATTCAACCACACAAGGCCAAGATTACATCTCAACAGCAGAAGGAAAATACTGCCCCATTTTAGTGCCAGCCAGGGCAGTGGATTCAATATTTCCTTGGAAAGTAAACAGGCTGGTCTTTGCTTTAAGGCAAGGCCATGGTAGGCAGCTAATAACTTAGCATCTGAATTCCCATTCATCCCAGGTTTGTGCAAGCATACAACGGGAACCTATCTTTCCTGTATTCCTTCTGCCATACCCTTGAGCTTCTGCTCATCTCTACTTTCAATGATGCAATTTTGATAAAACTTCAATCACTGTATTATTTCCATAGGTGGGCTTCTGACTTAAGCCTGGCCAGTCATTGTGTACTATCAGTGTTCAACTAGGGTGATTGGGCAAAGTGTGAGTGTATGAGCCGAGAAGAGCCCTTCCCTGGGACTTATAAATACCACATAATGCACAAGCCCAGATTCTGCGCTACCAAGGGCTGTATTCTCAGTGGCAAAAGAAGCCTATCTTCAACAGTTGAAGTGCCAACAAGCAGAATCAAGCAGAGAGATGCCATCTTGCATATCTTGAGACCTGAAATCCAGCCATTCCTGAGAGCAAGTTCATCTTTTTACAATCTGTAGGAGTCAATAAACTCTGTTTTACCACTTGCCCTCCAGCTGTGGTCAGGATGAAGAGTCTACCACAGTTTGTGAAAGATGGTTATTACCTCCCATTCTAGGAGCAATGAGAGTCCCCCTCACCTGAAGAACCTGGGGCAGCACCATCCACTGGTTGGCTTCCACAGATGGTGAAGCTCTTTCCCCTCTTCGTCCCCAGGAAGCATCTGTCTTTCCTAGAAGCCAATGATGGTCTGGGGGTACTCAGAAGAGTGTGACGCTGGGGTGGGGGTGGCTCAGTCGCTCAGTTTCAAACCTTAGTCATCTGTGTATCCTTCCTTTCCTTAGTGGCTCACCCCTCCCCCAGTCCTCCGTGCACACACATCCTGTTAGTCATCAAGTCCTGTTGATCTGGATCAAATGGTTCATGGAGGTAGGTGGAGTAACAAATGAATGTTAGCTGGGTCCTTTCTGGACATCTCACAAATCCAGTTTTACTTCTTCATTTTGACTGCTACCACCAGGAACCATGGCAATGAGTCTCCCTGCCTCTCACCTCAACCCCTGTAGTGGATGTCTCAGATTTCCAGGATTTGTTTTCCAAAGAACACTCTTGATTGCCACGCGCCAGTTTTCCACTGCTGAGTGTTCAAGATGCGTCACCTTCAATATCCAAGTGGCTGTGGCGTCCAGATTCATGTTTTAGTCTTCGCACACCTCTCCTGCTGCAGAACCACCTGCCATCCACCCTTACTTCTTTCCCTCCTTAAGTCTTCAAGACCCACCACTGTGAAATGTTCCCTAGGCATGCCGTCCACAGTCAGAGCCCCCTTTTGTGAACTCTGTAAACAACTGTTGTCTAGGTTAGGGTTTTTTTTTTTTTTCTTTCCCAAATGTCACTCACATTCCTCTGGGGTATTTGCTAGCACAAGCCCGGTTTTTGGTATTCTTTTAGACTACTGGTTATATATTTAAATTTGTCTGAGAATATTATTTCCAAACCCATTTTCTTTCTTGTCTTCTACTTCCAAATTATGCGCACATACTACTTCCAAGAACAAATTGAAGATCATTAAACTTTGTTTTGCTGCACTACAAATAGAGAACTGCTGATTATTAATGTGATTATTTAAAACAATGACCATTGGAAAAATGTCAATATGAACAAAGAAGAGAATGGCTATAACCAATTCCACAGTTTCTAAGCCAAATGTGCTTTCTAATTTATTTCCACACCTTCCCACCATTTTTCCCCTCACCATTTTAGTAGGGGATTTTAATTAGGACTTGGACTACAACTTGCTGTATTGGGATAACCTGACAAGCACTCATCTGGTACCACTCTCCACCTGCAATAGTGATAGTGTGATAGGCAGACCACCCAGCCCCTGGGGAAGCTTCCCAGATGGACTATGTGGAAGGACATTCTAGCAGTGGGAACAGTATCTGCAAACTCATGTCCTGGAATGAGCTAGAAATAAAAACTTTGTGATTTAGACTCCAAGGAATTTTCTTTAATTGAAAGATTTGGTGACTTAGAAGGTTGACAATCTCTGGACTAAACCATTCCTCCGACCTCCTTGGCATTTCACTTTCCAGGGGGGCAGTTCAGGGTGCAGATTTACACATAAATTTTCTTTATTGAATCCCACAGGAGCAGACAGGCCCACAATTCTCTTATTTAAATCTCACCTCATCTTAGGTGCCTGTTATCGTTGCCTATTTACAGAGAAGTCACCAAATGACCTGCCCATAGGCTCACAAATAGGAAATGACCCATGGAGGATGTTACATCCACATTCCATTTGGACAGTGCCTAGCTGGGCATTTTTAGGGGGCTGGATGAAGAAGACCTTTCTTCCAATTTCAGAAGAGCCTGCTGGCCCAGCTTCTGAGGTAACTACATTTTTAATAAGGAGAAGCCTTTAACCACAAGGGTGACAATTACCCATGACGTTAATAGGAAGCCATGGCATAAGAAGGGGTTTGGGTTTTAGGGAGTTCCTCCAGTCCCTTGGCTCTGGAGCCTGGCACACAGTAGGAACTCTTTTAGTAGAACCAGAGGAGGAACCACCATTCTCCCCTCATGCACGTGTCTTCTCTCATCTCTGGGATTCAAAGTCCAGTGTGGGCAGGGACCCGCTTGTGCCTGGGCCCGGACATTGCGGGGCAGTTGGGTGGACTTTGGGAAATGTTTGTTGATTAATGGATAAGTGGATGGATGGTGGGGCGGGGGCTTCTGACGAAGGCCATGCCTAGCCCTGGACTCTTCGCAGGGGTTACCGGGCGGCCTCGCCGTCCTGGCTCCCCGTGGTGGCCATTCCGTCCTCCTCGGTGGCCTCCACTTCTTCCCACCAGTCTGGAGGGAGGGGTCGCGCAGTCCCCGGGGGCCAGGTCTCCAGAGCCCGTGTCCTCTGCCCTCCGCGGGGGTGGGCGTCGGGACCCGGTCCGGCCGAGCCCGGCCGCGGTCCTTCCCCTCACCGGCCGCCGCAGCCCTCTACCTGCCTGGCGGCCGCCCCTTCGCGGCCCCGGCCAGGCACGCCCGGAGGCCACCTGGCCCGCCAGCGCGGGGCCCCGGAGCCGGCCGGGTGGGCGGGCGGGCCCGGCGCGGCTCGGCCGGGGGACCGGTCCCCGGGGCGCGGCCGGGCCGCCGCCCCCGCCCCCCCCCGCCCCGGGGGCCGGGCCGGGCTCCCGGGGGGCGGGGACTCGCCCAGTGGCAGCAGCGTCCGGGCCGGCGGCGGGCGCGGGGCGGCTTCCTGCAGGCGGCGCCGGGGCGAGCCGTTGCCGGCTGCAGCCTCCGCCGCCGGGTCGCGGGTCGCGGGTGCCGCGTCGCTCGGGCCGCGTCCGTGCTGCCGGGCGCGCTGCGCGGCCGTCGCTGCTGCCCGCGCTCGTGCCGCCGCCGCCGCCGCCGCCGCCGCCGCCGCTGCCGGTTACGCCAGCCCCGCCGCCGCCCGCTCCGATTCTGCGCATAGGCAGCCCCCAAGCCTGTCATTCTGCAAAAACACAGTTTACTCAACACACCACACACTCGCACACACTCGCGCGCACACACGCGCACACTGGCCCCCGCGCGCACACGCACGGAGGGCGCGAGCGAGCAGACGCGCACACCCGGCGAGCCAAGTTCCGCAGCCTGGCATGGCTTCTGGGGACCTTTACGAGGTACGGGGACGCGGGGCGCGGGCCGGACCCAGCCCGCGGGCGGCGGCGGGCGGCGGGGCCGGGCCGGGCCGGGCCGGGCCGGGCCGGGCGCGAGCGGAGTTGCCGAGCCCGCGGCGGCGGCGGCGGCGGCGGCGGAGGGTGGCGGGGGCCGGGCGCGCCGCCCGCCCGCCGCCCGCCGCCTCCCGCGGCGCCGGCCCCGCCGCCTTTCTCTTTCTCTCGCACACACTCTTACTCCATCTACTTTGCGGCCTTGGAGGGGAAGGAGGAAGCCGGGCGGCGCCGGGCGGGGGAGGTAGCGGTCCCGGGGAGGTGTCTCGCCCGACGAGCCGCCCCGAGTGCAGAAAGTACAGGTAAAGTCGGCGCCGGACGTGCCGGGAATGCGGGGGCCGCGCCGCGGCCGGCGGGGGTGCGGGGCGGGGGTGCGCGGCCGGGCCGGGCCGGGGGCGCGGAGGCCGGGGGGCGGGCGGCCGAGCGGAGCCCGCGGGGCGCGGCGGGCCGGGGGCTGCGGACGGGGCGGCCCGCGGGGCTCGGGGGACGCCCGCCAAACCGTCCCCGGCCCCGCCCCTCCCCCCCACCTGCTGCCCGGCCGCGGGCTCCGACCCTCCGGGCTGGGGCATGGGGGCGGCCCTTGCGGGTGTCGTTCTCGCCGGGGCCGAGAGGGGGCGCTGCGGAGGCCCTCGGTGGAAGCGAAGGGAACATGGAAGTCGGAGGTGGGTGGTAACACGTTGCCAGAGGACGAGGATGGGAGCCTTGCCCCCACCACCCTCCGCCACCCTGGGCGGATACCGCACTCCAGGTCCACGCAGGTGGTGGGCAGCCCTAGGTATTTTTGAAATCGTTCCAGAGGGGTGAAGGCAGATAGTAGTCTGGCACCTTCAAACAAGGTAGAAATACCCCTGGTACCCGTGACCTCTGGAGAGCTAGGGCTTAACCAGTCCTGGACTGCACACGTACCAGCCCTGGACGTGGACAAGTGGACCACACAAGAAACCAGCAGCGCTCCCTGGAGCAGAGAGGGGTTGGCTCCCGAGAGAAGGTTCTGGATAAAGAAGCCAACGGATGGGCCATCTTCAACCAAAAGATCTGCTGATCCTGCAAGAAGCCAGCTCAGGGGTCACTCTGGACCTGGACTCCCCTGAACATAAGTCAGTTAACACCAGTTCTGAATTTCAAGACTTTTGGGTGAATTGAGACAAAAATCTAGAAGCAGTGGGATTCTCCTTCTGGCTAGGAGACTAGAGGGGGTGATTCACCCATGGTGAGCGCTTTCTTCTGGGTCTCACAGGCAGCTCAAACTTTATCAGGTGGATTTTCTGGCTGGTGTGGGAGAAGAATGGAAAATAGGCAAGTTAGCATCTTGGCCTCCTGTGTAACCAGGGCTTGGTGAGGCCCAGTCATGGATCACTCACCCATATGCAGCTAGGAGCAGCCTTAGCACTTATTGAGTGATGTAAGTTGCCCTCTTGTCTGCCCTGTGGCCTTCCTGATCCCTGTACTGGTAGATACTGGTAGAGAAGATGAAGTTGGATGGAAACTTGTTGAAGAACTTTGGCAGAGACAACCAATGGGACCATTAGATGTGATTTCTGAATTTCAAGACTTGTAGAGTCTCTTTTCAAGATGGGTCTCTTTCAAGATGGCAGAGCCATTTCCAGAAACCCAAATTGAATCACAGTGAAATGGAAAATTTGGACTTCCTGTAGTATAACCAGCCCCACCAGGACCTTGGCCAAAAGGAGATGTTCAGGGGCAAAACTAATCTTGTTGAGATCATGGAGTTTTTCTGTCCATTGTTGCCCAATGTGTTAGAGCTGCTGACCTTGCCCAGGTAAAAGTTGCATGGCGGAGGCTTTAAGAGGACCTATCACCAGCCATCAGTGTTTCCCCATTTAAAATTTGGAACTTACAAACCTTCTGGGGATAATTTCTTGCTTAATGTTCATCTGAAACTGCCCTCCTTAACGATGGTAATTATAGTTGCCAGATGAGTCTGAAGAGGGGAGTTTTCACAACAGCCTTGAACTATCTTAGCACCTCAAGAGTTCTTATTGAAGTTCAATAAGCAGACAATAATAATAATTACTTCTCTGATAGTAGGTAATTGTACTAGATGTAAAATGGTTTTCCTGTGGCTGATTATTTGCATAGTCATTACTAAAAGGGCTAAATTGCATTATGAGAATATAACCAATGTCAACATTTTTATAGCCTGTGTCTACATTATATAACGTATACTGAGGAATTTAATTTGTTGTTCAAATTTAACTTTAAAAACAATTAAGAACTGCTAAGTGTACATTAGCACATAGACTTCTAACTGTAACATTGTTGTATGCAAAAAAATAGGATATTGATTAAGAAAAAATCTTGGAATACCTCGTATAATGACTGATCTTGAAAGGAAAAAACCAGATCTCATTCTAAATTATGCTGTTACTTTAATTAACTATTATACTTGAATGTACATAAAATGGCTTCTCATAACCTTTAACCAATAAACTGCATTTTGAGTGGACTCGGAATGACTGCCTTTGTCATTAACATATTTCACCTTTGTGCTGACACTATTTTTGACCCTTTATGGTGAAGATGTGATTTCTGAATTTCAAGACTTGTAGAGTCTTCATCTTCTCTTTGGTGTTTCAGACAATTCAGTTGTACAGAGCAAATGTTCCTCAAATAGCACTTTTTTTTTTTTTTTAAGACATAGGTACTGAGTTTAAAGACATCAAAAGAAGAAAATTCTGTGTATGTAATGGCACTGTTGAGTGATCTTGAAGGAAGACAGAATCGCGCTCAGGTCCCTCAATTTTGGATCTTGATAGATGGTTCTGCCTTGTTTCTCCCATAATAGAGTCCTCCTCCTCCTCTTCCAGTACGTTGTAGCCATCAACTGCATGAAGGTGTTTTTAAATATCGATTAATGCCATGGAGTCAGACATAGGCCTAGTTGTAAAGCGAGTTCCTTTTTCAGATGCCCTGGCCTACATCTTGCTGAATGTAGGGATTGTAAGTGGCAGGCCAGGGGCCAGGTCTAGGCTGTGTGTGTGTGTGTGTGTGTGTGTGTGTGTGTGTGTGTTGTGCGCGCCTATGTGCGTACCTTGCCTCACTGTGGATAAGAAGACTGAACTTCATCACTTTCAGTTGGTGTTCTAGGTTGTCATGACCTCTAATGACAGTTAGAGACAATTTGTCACTGTCTCTAATGCTCTGTAACCGTGTACTTCTTCACACTTACATTTTTAATCTGGCTCCAGTGGGCATGAGCGTCTACAACCCCAGGATTCTGGTCAATTGTTTGCTAAGGCATTTGGGTATCAGGAAGACATCATCAGTAGAATAGGAAACCCAGCTCCTTCACATTAAGTTCTTCATTGACTGAATCCATGAGCACAAGTCTGATTTAAGTATAAATAAAACACTTTAGGTGGCCTTCTGAGTATCATCCTCTGTTTTCTTCACGTCTCTTGCTCATGGTCTCTTGAAACCATGTGTAGGGTGGCTCAGCTCTCTCTCCGGGAGGACGTATGTCTCACTTCTTACCAGAGAAGCAGGCTGCTGTGCTTCCTCCAGAGAAGAAGGATGCTGTGCATTTAAGCTTCAGCCACGTGGCTTTCCCTGGTGTTGAGGGTTGTCTGACACTGGAGGAGGGCTCCACTTTGTAGGCAAAGGTGTTGGAAGAGAAAGCTGTAGGTCCTTGGAAGAGGGCAGCACTGACCAGGTTGAAATTTACAGAAATGGGCCCGATGGTTCTTTTTGTGTCAACATTCAACTTATTTATGCTTTCCAAAGTTCCCACTTGAAAGGATGAGATGCTTCTAAGATGTGCAGTCTTTCTTTCTTTTGGGATTGATGTGCATCCTTATCACTAGGTGTATACAGAGAGCTCCACGTGCCTGTGTGTAGTTATGTGTGTGATTGTGTAACATCAGTGATAAAATACTTTTATTTCATTCCAAATAAAGTCAATAACAATGGAATCGTTTGAGTTTTGTTGGAAAGAATTTACTTCAGTTAAAAATGGACTCCACAGTGATGAGCACAGGCACCTCCACTCTGGAGCTATATATGCACCTTGCGCACTAGAACCACATGCTAAAAATAACAGAGCTTATGGGAGAAGCAGCCCTGAAGCAGACTGCAACCTGTAACCAGAACACTGAAAACCAAGGCAAGCCTAATACAAATGCAGGGCCGCGGGCCTCGGCTGGCTGGTGCGTGCCCCACCCGGCGCTCCTTCACAGAGGCACACTGAGCTTGTGTCCCTTCTCCAGACTCTGGAGGACATTCGCTCCTCATCAAGACTATTCCATCAAATCCATTCTGGTCCAGGGCGCAGCTTTCTTCTCTCAGCCGTGTGGGGAGAGATGGCTTGTGGCTTCTTCCTCTGCTCTGCAGCTTGGCCATGCAGGTTAACATGGTGGCAAGCCCAAGGGGCTCTCAAAGTCACCAAATCAGCCACCACTCACGTTAAAGGAAGGCACTGAGTGCATCGCCGTTTGCTTCTAGGGCCTTCATCTGTTGTTACGTCTTCTCCTGTGAGAGTGGTCGCCAGTGTGGCTTCAGAATGTCCACCAGCTAGGAAGAATCACACTGGAACCAATAGGCTGGTGTCACGTCCCCTATTTACCAGTCGCGTTTAAGAAGATTCCTGTCAAAAAAACAAAAAAACGTGTTCTAGCAGAACAGTGTGGGATCCAACTTCTTGAATCCCTGCACGAGTATTTGAGGAGTTGAATTGATTCTTTGGCACATAGCAGGTGCCTGATGAATATGGAATGGGTATGTGAGTCTCTCTCCTTTTGAAAATTATTTTAAATGGTCTCCAGTGGGTTTGCATTGGTTTAAGTAGATCTTTATGTCAAGTCCCTCCTTACTGCATAAGATCATTTCTCCAGGGGCTCAAACTGTTCTTGACAGGAGCTGCTGTGGCTCCCTGCCGACTGACCAGTTGCTCAGGAGCAGTTCAGGCCTGGTGATCCTCAGAGGTCAAAGACATTGCAGTGGTGCCTTTAGATTTCAGAGATCTTGGTTCTTCTTTCTCTGTTGGAAGGCGAGAAGAGGTCCAGGTTGAGTGAACCCATAGCACCATCATTCATTTGTACCTTTCTTATTTGGAGATCACCCTACGTATGCCTGGCGCTAGGGAAGTGGTACTGGTGCCCTCTAGGAGCCGGGGTCTAGTGGGAGACACAGCGAGGTAAACAAGTTTCCAGTGCAGTTTCCTGGACAGGGTATGTACAGGGGAAGATGGGGCTCTCCAGGTGCAGGTTGAGGAGCTCATCCAGCCTTGGGGGAATGAGAGGGAGCATCCCTGAGAAGGTGATGGCTGTCGAAGACCTTAACCTAGGATCTGAGCATGATCAGATCTGCAGGATTTACTGAGAATATTTGAGATCTTTTCAGTTTTGAAAAGCAATGTATATTTATTGTTATAACTTCTAAAAATAGAAGTAAAAAGTTATAATACCTAAGATAACTGTTACTAAGCCCTTAGTATATAATTGTGTTCAGTAAGTATTAATGTGATATCTAAATTAAGTAAAATGTTAGCTTTTTGATGTAGATACAAAGGAAGGATGTAATTGTTTACTATACATATTTTATGTAATAATAAAAACCCAATTGGAAAATAGGGCACATGCTGTTTATAACTTGTTTTATTTTTCACTTAAATCATTTAATTATACTCTATGTGTGTGTGTGTGTGTGTGTATGAGAGAGAAAGATACATACATACATACATACATACTGGGGATTGAACCCAGGGATGGTTTACCGCTGAACTCCATCCCCAACCCTTTTTATTTTTTATTACAAGACAGGGTCTTGCTGAGTTGCTGAGGTTCTCCCTCAGTTGCCTGGACTGGCCTCAATCTTGGGATCCTCCTGCCTCAGCCTCCTGAGTCAGTGGCATTACAGGATTTTTAACCTGCCATTAAAAATCAAGGCACTATGCTTGGCTTGATTTTTAATAGCAGGTTAATTTTCTCTTGGATGTGCCATTTTTTTTCTGTAACTAATCCCCTGTTGGACACCTGGATTATTTTCATTTGTAAACCACTGTCAGTTTTGCTGTTGTGAACATCCATAAACCTTATAATCTGTATGCATATCTTACTCTTTTCCTCAGGCTAAATACTGAGAAATCATTAGTTTGAAAAATGTGAATATTTTAAACACTGTTGACACATAATTCTAGGCTGCCTTCAGAAATTGACGGTAGTTTATTGGAGAAGACCAGAAGTGGGGTGACTGGCTGATACTGTGTGCTCTTTCAGCAGTAGAACCCAGATGATGGTGGCTTGAATGAAGGGGAGTGGCAGCAGGGGTGGAGAGAAGTGGGTGGGATTGAAAGACTCAAAAAGAATCAGCTTACGTTTGGGATCTCAGACAGGATCATGTTTGGCAGCATAATATAGAAAACATAAAGAACAGTGCTTAACCAAGATCTGTTCTTTTGTTTGAAATAACCTTTGGAGTTGGGCAGTCCTGGATTGCTGTGATGCTCTTTGAAGTTTCATCTCTTTTCTGTCATCTTCAGCTGTGACTTCTGTCCTCAAGGTCATGTCAGGGGCCAAGGTGGCCTTGGAGCTCTAGATGGAAGGGCCAGAGTCGTCTCTCCACAGACAGCGTGTGCAAGTTCCCCAGGGTCCTCGCACCTCATTTCCTGAACTCATCACGTGGTTGCCCTCAAGCCTAGCTGCAAAGGAGGCTGAATACAAGTGTCATTGTCCGCTGTGTTTCCCGCTGTTCTTGAATCAAGCTTCGCTGATCCTGTGTGGGATTGAGGGGAGGCGGGACTTGGGGGATGGCTTCTAGCTTCCTGTGTTAGTTCTTGGGGTGGCTGGTAGCTGCAGGGAGGAAGCAGCATTTGGGGCAAGTGCAGAGGCAGCCGGAAGGGCAGTGAATCAGGAGGCCGTGTGGAACTTCAGGTTCAGACTTCAGAAAGGTGGGCCCCGGGAGCCAGAGCTCTGGAGCAGGATCGAGCATGGAGACAGCGGCTGGGATCCCTGGCCACACAGGTCCCGCTCGAACCAGCGAGCAGAGTGAGGGTGTCAGGAGGGGTTTGGTGATGGGGAAAGTGGACATTTTAGAGATGGGGAAGAGAAAGAAGATCAAAGGATTAACATGAACAATAGAAGAAAAACCAAGGGTGTTGCTGTCACATCCTGATGGGGAAGTCTTCTGTCGCATCCTGACGGGGCTGTAAAAAGCCATGGTTTCCTGAGAAGCCTTGAGGTCTCCCCTTTTTGTGTCCCAGTTTCTCTTGTGAAGGGCTCTGCTTTGTTCCCTCTTCAGGCCAGTCGACTCCAGCACTGCCAGAATTCCCCACTGTGGCGCTGTCACCATTGCTTTAGAGGTGACTTGGGAGCTGTCAACATGAGAAAGATGGGGTGGTCGAAGTGACCTTGGACCTAATAACCAGCAGGTCCTTGGTGAGCCCTGGGAGGCAGCTATGCCGCTGCCTGGGCAGGGGTGGCGGCAGCCTGGCGAGGACAGGGGAAGGTGACATAGACACCTCCTATGGGCAGTGCTTTCCCGTCTCAGGTGTGGTGGTGAGGAGAGAGGGAAGGTGTTGACCAGGTGCGGAGGGGTCGGCCACCTCACCCGGGTTCTCCACGCGCTCTGCTGCTTGAGAGCGTGAATACTTAAAGATGGGGGTGGAGACGTTGGGTTACTGGACCTCAGTTCTTAGGCGTGATTTTCCGTAAGCCCCAGGGCCCTTCTGCTGACCTGCGATGTTGGGTCTGAGGTCTCCACTAATTTTTCCTGGAGAAAAGAAGCAGAAGGTGTAGTCCCACAGAACCTTTCTAAATGAAATTTGCTCAAGGAAGAGTTCTTTCTGGGCTGAGGATGAGGAGACAGAACTCTGCATGAGGGGTCGTTGAGGTAGCATTGATCTGAGGGGAGGAGCAGGGACAGTAGTCCGCGGTGGCTGTTGGTGAGCCAGGGTGGCTGTCAGGTTCAGGTGTCCGCAGGGCTGGCTCCGGCCTCCCGTCTCCAGTTCTTTGGTCAAACACTCATCCAGGCATGGCTGTGAGGTTTCTGTAATGTGGTTTAAGTCCTTAATCAGTTGACTTTAAGGGAGCTTATCTAGATAATCTCAGTGGCCCTGGATCAGTCAGCTGCAAGGCCCTCAAGAGGCTTTCCAGAAAAACAAGAAATTCCACCTGTGGACAGCACCCGAGGCCAGGCCCGAGTTCCAGCCTGCCCTCCCCCTAGCCTCCTGTCCAGAAGCCTCCTGTTCTAACGTATATTGAGCAGGCTTGCTATTCCTCAGCAAGTCCCTTCATGTGTGGAGCCAGGGCTCTGCCTCTCCCCCACACGTCACTCTGGTAGCAGTGTGTGCTGGATGAGCTTGCCGTCATCAGAACCTGGGTGGCCATGACTGTGAAGCGGAGGCTGTCCTCCTGACTCGTCCATCACTTCACTGAGTGCCTTGCTTCTCAGGAGCCCCGCTGTCTGGTTTGTGTGTATGAAGAGGAGCAAGCCGAGGGCCACGAGCTCTGGGCGACAACCAGTGTCCAGGGACTCTGAGGCCCGGGTGTGCTCGCACGCTGGAACCTCTCAGGCAGCCATGTGTGCTGCTGGCTCCAGGGCAGGCCTGGCCTGGGTCCGGAGTTCTCCTGCGCCGAGTCAGCGGCGAGCTCCGAGGCAGGTGAGTGGGAGGTCCTGGTGTGCCACGGTCCTGTGGCCAGTACCATAGCCAGTGGGTGGAGCTGCTGCCTCCGCGGGTCACCCTCTCCGGGAGAAGGCCGCCATTGATCATGGACCTTAAAAAGCCAAAGAGGCCTCGAGGTTTGTCATTTCCTGGTTTCTCTTAAGATGGCTGCTGTTCCTCGACCCTCTTGACTCCCAGAATCTCCTGTGTTGACCTGTTACCGTGCTGCTTTATAAGTGACTTAGGAGGCTTTAGGGACTCACCTGTGGGACAGGGGCTTTGCCGGGCCAGGAATGCCCCCTTCTGAGGAAGGGGATCTGCCTTGTCCTCAAATTCTTGATCAGGGCATTTTCCTCCTTGATTTTCATTTTCTTGTCTTCTAGTCCAGTGTTTTAAAAATTATGTCTCACGGGTCTTACTGACAAACTGTGGCGCTTATATATAAATGCTGGATTTGTATTTTATTTAAAGATAGCCATTTGTTCAATAATTCACCTATCGAGTGTTTGTTGAATGTTTACTACGTGCCTAGAACTCTGCTTGTGCTGGGACTTTGGCCATGAATGCCTTTTAAGCTATCGTTAAAAATGTAGTAATTAAAAACCCAACACCCACATATGTTCCGTACTGTATTTTTAACACTTTGGAGTTTTTCATATGTTAAAGGTGCAGCCAGGCCAACTCTTTTTTGTGGGCAGGCCCAAGAATACAGCTTTTTTCTCCACCCTGGACATATATTAGAACTTCTGATAAATGGCCTTTTTAGCAATACTGTAGGTCTGTGTGGTTCCTAAGAAACCTTCAGGCCCATCTCTGTCTGCTTGTGTAAAATTGTGGGAACCAATACAGTCATGTGCTCAGGTACCACTCGGGGTCCAGGCGGGTGGTGGCGAATGTTCTCGACCTGGCATGATTTTCAGTGTGCGATACAATGGACGTCCACACCTAGTATCTTGTATTGTTGGGGTTTATTGAGAATTCTGGGTCCTTCTGCCCTGACTTAAATTGGAGAGAGAGAGTGGAAGCCACGTTCAACCACTGCTCATGACAGAGTCCAGGTCAGGTTTCTCATGCTGTCAGGACGGCAGCTGACATGCTCGGATTCCATTGAGAGTTCTTGTTTGTTAAAGTAGTATTTTCTGCTCGGTTAACTCAGTGGTCAGAAAGTGTTGAGAGTTAAACTTAGAGTAGACGTGTACCCTAAGAAATCGCCACAGGTGTCACGCGTCCTGTGTGGAGTTCTGGGGACAGTCTGGGTAGGGGAGATGGTGGCCCTGCCGAGCCCCCATCTCCTGCTAGACTCAGCTCTGTGGGAGGGGGAGCCCCCCTGGACTATTCATGGCTGTGTTCCCAGCTCGTGGCTCTTTGCAGGGCATATTTCTTCCTTCCAAGAGACACTGAAGGAATGGTTGAAACCGTTGAAACCTGAGGTTCGGGCTGAAAGGAAGCAAAGAGACAGAAGTGAGAGGCGGAGACCAGGCAGAGTCACAGGAGAGTTTATTTGTCAGAGCAGAAGACAAAGGCCTTGTCTCCATAGATGGAGAGACGCAAAACAGGCTTGGGGCTTGGGACTTTTATGGGGCAGGCTCGGGGTTAGCTAAACTGGGTGGGTCCCAATGGTGGTTAGGGGTGGGGTTGGTGTGAGGGAATGGAGAGCCCTTCTCAGAAATGCCCCTGGCGGGAAGGCCAAGGTTTCCTTAAAATGGTGCCTGTCACTGAAGATGGCCGCCCAGGTGCTGGGCAGGGACCTGAGGCAGGTACCTGAAGCACTTCCCTGGCCGTCCCTTCTGTGAGCTTCCTGCGCTGCTGCTGTGTGGCGGTGGTTCCTCCCCTCTCGAGAAGAGCTCTTCAAGTTTTCCTGGAAATGCGGGCTTCCGCTTTCCCTTCACTGGATCCAGTGTAGTTTTAGAGGTGATGCAAGTTCCTGAAAGCGCTGAAGCCTCAGGCGCTGCTCCTCCTGGGGGTGGCGACGGGAGCCAGCGGCCATTCTTGGTTAACTTGCGTGTGTGTCAGCCCCTGTCACTGCCAGCAGTGGTTTCGCCCTCTGCTCGGCCTCTGGGTGGACGTCTACCTTCCATTTAGGGTGGGTTGCCTGTGTAGGGTCCTTGCTGGGACCTGGGCTGCCGTCTAAGTAACAGCCCCATTTTCCTGCCCCAGGGCGTATTACCGCTCCCTCAGACACCAGCCCCACCCTCAACCTCGAATTCTTTCCCACCCAGGGGCGTACCCACCCGCTCTTCACCACCCACCTGGGACCCACCTGGCTCTAATCCCTGAGCTCCCATAAAAGCCCAGAACTGCAGCCTTGTTGCCTCTCTCCACTGGAGGGACGGGCCTTAATTTGCCAGCTCCGACAGACTCTCTTGTGTCTCTGCCTGGTCTCCCGTCTCCAGTTCCTCACTTTCCTTTCAGCCTGGAGACAGACTGTGGAGCGGACGCCCAAGGGTTTACTGAGGAACGTTCTCCTGAGCTGGGCCTGTGAGGCCTTGAGGAAGGTGGGACTGGGCAGATGTGAAGCCCACCCACAGTGAGGTCACAGCCCAGTCTCCGCTGATGCTGTAGTCAGCTCTGAGCTGTGGTGGCCCTTCAGAAGTGTCCCCAGTCACTGCTGGTAGGCTGCTCACAGCAAGGGGCACATCTGTGAGCCTGTAGCAGCAGGATAGTCCTTGCAGCTGCGGTCACAGGTAATTGATGGAGTAGAGGGACCTGGGAGGAGTATCACCTCATATCACTCCTCTAGGTCTCCACCTGTCCTTGCCCTTACTGATGGTGAGCCGTGGACAGACATCTGTCACGTTGGGCCCTCCCTGATGACATCCTTTGTCATTTGCCAGCCTCTTCGGGCAGCCTGAGTCCGAGTTTGGACAGGCTGGCCTTGTGCTGGGATGGTGCTTGCGGTTCCCTCCACTGCCCGGGCAGCACTGGCCTGGGATCTCCTGCAGGGAAGCCTCCCGAGGCTGGGCTCCTGCTGGTCTCCACCCCTTGTTCTTGAAGCATTTCCCTTGAGAGTTCCTGGAGTCTCAGATGCCTTTGCATCTTTATCTTCTGCTGCCAGTTCCTTGACCTTGGCAGCTTGAGACAGGAGAAATGGTTTGTCCCAGGTTTCCCTTGCTCTCCTGTTTAGTCACTGTAGGGACAGTTTCTAAGTTTTGACACTTGCCTGACTTTTTCTCCTGAGCTCCAGACCTATCCAATTCCATTGGGGCCTTTTAAACTGAAATATCCAAAGGTGAACTTACGGTCTTCCTCCTGGATTCCTAGCCTCCATCCCTGTTCCTGGGCCAGAGGCTGGCCTCCATTGCTGAGCCCAGACACCTGGTCTGTTCCTTTCATTCAGCAGCCCAAGTACTTCTTCCTCCTGAGACCCTCACCACTTCAGTCCAGGGGACTCTGCATGGAGTAACTGTGGGGTGTCGAGTGCTGTCTCTGGGTCTGCTCCTGCCCACTCCAGTTTTTCTGCACATTTTACTCACAAGGGTCTTCCTCAGACCCTCACTTCGTCATGTTTCTTTCTGATGAAAGAGTGTGAAGTCCGTGTAAACTTTGTGATTTGAGTCTTGTCCCTCCATGGTTCCCCATGTAGAGCATGCCTTCTGCCCAGAGAGCTGCGCGTTGCCCCTCGCCACACTCCTTCCTTTAATCCCACTCCAGGTGATGAACACTGTCCAGCCCTGACCCCTGCCCCTCCTCCTAGTGTCAGCTTGGATGTCACGCTGGGCAAGGCTTCCTTCATTCTCCAAGGCTTTCTGCCCCTTCTTCAGGCTCCCACAGAGTCCTGCTCCTTGTGTGGACACTTGCTTGGCTTGACCAAACACTGAAATCTCCCGTTAGGTTGAGGGCTTTGAGTGGGGCCTGTGAATCCATCTAACTTGTTCCGTTTTTAGCACTAAGCATGGTGCGAGTTTCGAACCACAGTCTGTTTATAGAAGCATTGATCAGTCAGGTCTTTAAGTTACAGGAAAGTCAGAGCTGTTCTGTCTCGGATGTCTACAACCCGTTTGGTGGGATGTTTGAAGGCATTTAAAGTCTTTCAGTGTTTCCCAGTTCAGTGTGATTTCTACCAGTGGACATTGTTTTCCTATGAGCCAGACTCGTTGAAAACATCTAGCTTTGGGTAACCGGTGAAGTTTGTGCAGTACTGTTAGGAGGATTGCAGGGTCTTGGTGGGCTGAGGGTCGGAAGTCATCCATTTTGTCTTTCACTAGCACCTCCAGCAGGTGATAAGAATGATGGCCTCATTTATTTTGTTGAAGGAGAACAACGGTTGAGATGCAAAAACTGACTGTTGGTTTTCACTGACGTCTGTGGGTCTGTCTACGTGAGGCAGACAGCATCTTCCTGGACTGTTCTGGAGAGCTGCTTTGGAAATCTTGATGTTGTCATTGCTTTCTTGTGCAGATTTCTCAAAGGAGGTCAGTGAGGCCCGGAACGTCCTTATGCCTCCTTTAATTCTTTTGGTGATGAAGAGTAGGGCTGGGACCTGCAGTCACAGGCCTTGACATTGATGGGGAACATTTGATACCTCCGCTTTTCATGGAAATCCAGACTCATGTGGGGACTGTTGGAAGTCAGGTCACGTAATGGGATTCAAAGCACCGTGTCTTTGAAGACTCCATCTTCACGTAGGCCACATTCTTCTAAGTGAAGGGCAGCCACCCACACCAGCAGACAGAGCACGGTGATCATCCGCGTGGCACTGAGAAGAGGCGCGTCTTCCTGCTTCCCCAGGCTCTGTAAGACCACGGCCACGGGTGCCTGTTGTCTGTGGAGGGACGGCACAGGGAGTTCCTGTGGTCAGCACTGCCTTCAGCCCCACTCCTCAGAACAGCCGGGCTGTGCCCACGCTGGTGGTGGTGATGGCAGAACCGGGTCCGAGGCCTTCACTCAGGCCCCATTACTGATTTGGAGGGCAGCTAGCTGGTGGCGTCCTTGGTGGGTACTTCCCCCGCGTGGCCCTTGCAGCATCCTGCTGGGCCTCTGCACCTTCCACGTCTTCCTCTTCACTGTGGCTGGCGTGGTGTTAGCATCCCTTCGCCCCGGGATTGTCAGGGTGGTCATTCCAAACTTCCCTGGTGACCGTGGCTGACTTGGTAAGGTGCTGTGGAAAGCTGCTTCCCGTGGGTGAGGTGACCGAGTCCAGATCCTGGCAAACAGGTCTGCACTGTTTTTAAAGTTGATTTTAAAAAATTATGTATAACATCAGGATAGATTTTAACATGATCACAAAATCGTGGACTATGATATTCTCTAACTTGGTCCCCAGCACTCCCGCCGCCCCCCTCCCCTCCTCCCTCTGCCTGCCCCTCCCTCTCCTGACCTTCTGCAGTCTGTTTATAGTTGTGTTTTTCATTAATGTCTGTGGATGTACTTGGTATTGGGATCCATTGTGCTGTATTCATGTAGGTATCTACGGAAGTTTGCTCACACCCATCCCACCTCTTCCCTTTCCCTGGCTCCTTCCTCCTGCTCCGTCCCCTTCGTCTTTTTTCTAGTCTATCTACTGATCCTTCTTCTATTTTGATGAAATGCCTTCTCCCCTTTTCCCTTTCTTTCCCTCCACACCATGTTATGAACGAGCTTCTGCATATCAGAGAAAACTTGATCTTTAACTTTTTGGGACTGGATTATTTCACTTAGCACAATGTTCTCCAGTTCCCTCCATTTACCGCCAAATGCCAGAATTCTTCTTTGTGACTGAGTAATACTCCATTGTGTATATATACCACAGTTTTTTTATCCTTCATTGTTAATGTTTGAATAAGTAGAAGCATTTACATCAATTCTTAAATTCTTAAATTCAAAGAACCGCAAAGAGATGTGTGTTTTTGCCACCTGCATGACAAGCTGTCATGTACTGTTTTAGTCAGCTTTTTCACTGCTATGACCAAAAGACCTGACAAGAACAACTTTAGAGGGGAAAGATGCACTTGGGGCTCATGGTTTCGGAGGTCTCAGTGCATACACAGCCGACTGCATTCCTGGACCCCAGGGCACGCCCCCCAGTGGCCCAGCTCCTCCTCCCACCAGGCCTGCCTTCAGTCCCACTCCCTCTCGGGAACCAAGCACTGGTGGGGCTAAGGCTCTCCCAACCCAGGCCTGTACTGACAGTGGCTTGTCAGTTCTGTAAGGAGCAGCCTGAGTAGGCAGGAGCACCGACGGAGGAGACAGACACACAGGCAGTGTCCTTCTTTCTTGGAGGTTTCCCACCGAGTTGTCCAGGTGGGGTGGCATTTCTCCTTAGAGGTCAGATTATCTTTCATGCCCTCTGGTGACTCCTGACAGCACTCAGTCCTTCTCTCTAGATGGCCCAGTGCCTCCGGGAACCTTTCCCAGGAAGGGGGTGCTCCGCTCTGCAGCACCTCCTCCATCTTGGCCTGGTGCTGGCTCTTGGGAAGCGCTGGGTCCAGTGAGCTGAAGTGGCCTTGTCAGTTGGTGTCTGTGGGGCTGTGGATTGGTCACCAGCATCTCTACTTCATTGACCACGCCACTCCAGGGCACTCCTTTACAAAGGTCTTTTTTTTTTTTTAAATAACAATTGCACACATTTGTAGTGTACGGTGTGTGTTTTACACCTGTGATGTGGTAGGATGATCAAGTCAGAGGGATTAGCCTATCTGTCACCTCAAAGTTTCATTCTTTCTTTGTGGTGAGAATACTTGCAAACGTGTCTCTTAGCTGTTTTGAAACGTGCAGTGCATTATGATTGGCTCTGGTCTGCCGTCCAGTGGAGCACAGAACTCTTTCCTCCATGTGAACTCGGTGCCCACTGGTCAACATCCCTCTTTCCTGCCCGCTCCCCTGCCTGGCCCCTGATAGCCAGCATTCTGCCCTCTTCTTCCATGAGCTGTGCTTTTTTAGGTTCCATGTGTGAGTGAGAACATGTGGGAATTTGTGTTTCTGTGCCTGGCTTATTTACTTTACAGTACACAAATGACACGCTTTCTAGTTTATTTATTTATTCTTTGCTGAACAGTATTCCATTGTGCATGTGTACCTCATTTTATAAAACCCGTTTACCCATTGACGGACACCTAGGCGGTTTCTGTATCTTGCCGTTGTGAGTGGAGCTGCCGTGAGCGAGGGAGTCTGGGCAGCTTCCCCTTTTGCCCACTGCTTTCCATTCCTCTGGGTACAGCCGGTAGCAGGTACCCAGCAGTGGGACTGATGGAGCCAATCGTACTTTTATTTTCAGTTTTTAGAGGACTCTTGTACTATTTTCCATAATGGCTGTACTTATATGCAGTACCACCAGTGGTGTATAAGGACCCCCTTTTCTCATATTCTCACCAACACTTTCATCTTTCTAATAATAGCCAATCTGACAGGTGTGAGATGACAACTCACTGTAGTTTTAATTTGCATTTTCTGATGGTTACCAATAGTAGCTCCCCCCCCCCAAGCTGTAATAATTAAAACTGCATGGTATTGGCATAAAAACACACTGAAAGGGAAGGAATAGGCTAGACAGCCCCAAAATAAACCCACATATCTTCAGTCGATTAGTTTTTGACAAAGGTGCCAAGAACACACATTAGGGAAAGGACAGTCTCTTCAAGAAGTGGTGTTGGAAAAACTGGGTATCCACATGCAGGTGAATGGAAATGGGCCCTTTCCTTATCACTGATACAGGAATCAACTCTAAAGGGATTGAACACTTAAGACCTAAAACTGTGAAAGTACTAGAAGAAAACGGGAGGCGCTCCGTGACATCGTCCATCAGAGAGTTCTTGGCTATGGCTCCAAAAGCGCAAGCAACAAAGTCAAAATGGGAAAATGGATGGCATCAAACTAAACAGCTTCTGTATAACAGGAAACAGAGGCGGAAGAGATGCCCGACCTGCAGATTTGGAGAAAATATTTGCAAATCATTTGTAGAAAAGGGGCTAGTAGCCAAGAGATTCAGGGAACTCAAACTATTCAATATCAAATAACCCTTAAAGTTGGGCAAAGGACTGACTAGACACCGCTCTGAAGTAGGTGCACAGGTAAGTGGACAGCTGGATCCTTTGCCACCTTCTGTTCCCACAGTGTATCCAAAGTGATTGTGTGAAAAGGTAATTCTGAAAATGTCTTCCGTGGCCTCGTGGCTCTGGGGCAAAAGCCCCGATGCTTACCAGGATGGCTCCTGGCTTGGCCCCCAGGCTTGCCCACCACCCTCCTTGGCCTGCTCACCGACTCTTTCAGTTCACCTGAACCTCCTTTGCTTCATGACCTTGCTCATGCTGTTTCTTTGGACCTGCCTGGTCCTCTCTCTCTTGAGCTCTGGGCTTCTCTGACCTCCCAGGCCAGGATGGCCCTTGCTCTGCACCCCCTGAGCTTCCCGGGCTTCTCCACAGCTCGTTCCCCTCAGTCAGTGGCTCCAGTGCTTAGTTAAGGTCTGTCTTCTGAAAGGCAGAGCCAGCTCTGCCTCGGCCGGTGCAGTGCCCCTGCACCCAGCACATAAGACAGGCTGGTGAAAATCCCTCCAGATTCCAGGAAGCTCTGGACCACCAAGTTTGGGCTGTTTTCTTCCAGAATCAGCATCACAGCCTCTTTTCCTCCCACTCTGGTCTTGATGTGCTTCTCAACCCTGTACCCTGCTGGCTGTTGTCTGGTTATTCTCAAGTCTGTCAATGCCATTTTAAAATGTATGACCTAGAAGAATTCTAGGTTCATCAGCAGAGGTCACATCTCATAATTTGTGTGCTGAATTTTTAATTAATTTAGTCTTAGGAAAACCTGAAATGTAGAATAAATATTAAAAAAAATAACATGAATAAAAACCATTGTTTTAAAACTTCTGCACAATGGGTAAAGTGGTACTCAGAGGCACATTCGTAACCTTAAGTCAAAAGCAAAAAAGATTTGCTATACAAAATTACATATAAGAGGTTGTGAGGGGAATGGGAAAACAAACAAGGAGAGAAATGAATTTCAGTAGATGGGGTAGAGAGAGAAGATGGGAGGGGAGGGGAGGGGGGATAGTAGGGGATAGGAAAGGTAGCAGAATACAACAATTACTAATAGGGCATTATGTAAAAATGTGGATGTGTAACGGATGTGATTCTGCAATCTGCATTTGGGGTAAAAATTGGGAGTTCATAACCCACTTCAATCTAATGTATGAAATATGATATGTCAAGAGCTTTGTAATGTTGTGAACAACCAATTAAAAAAGCAAAAAAGAATGAATTCAGTTCATCTCAAAAAGTCAGAAAAAGGATAGCAAAATGAAAAGACATTATATAAAGAAAAAAATAATGTAAAGAGAAGCAAAAACAATAATAAAGTAGAAAAGAAAAATAAAATTACATATATTAAAGATTATACTTACATTTTTGGTGCCAGTTTTATTTATATGTATATGTACTTACTATATCTATTTATTTATTTTTTAAGTTGTTGATTGACCTTTATTTATTTACTTATATGTGGGGCTGAGGATCAAACCCAGTGCCTTGTACGTGCTTGGCGAGCGCTCTACCACTGAGCCACAACCCCAGCCCTACTTACTATATTTATAAATTGTGGAAAAATGTAAATATAAAATTTTTATTTTAATGATTTATTTTTGTGGGAGATACTGGGCATTGAATCCAGGAATATTCTACCACTGGGCTATATTCCCACCCCTTTTTATTGTTTCCTTTTGAAATGGGGTCTCACTGAGTTGCCCCGGCTGGACTTGGATTTGTGATCCTCCTGGAAAGCTGGGATTAGAGGCATGTGCCACCACACCTGACTTATTTTTAACCATTTTAAAGTGTAGAGTTGAGTGGCATTTAGTACTCTCACAGTGTTGTATAACTGATTACTACAGTGCTTCAACATCCCAAGTGGAAGCCGCTGTACGTAGTCACTTGCCATTTCCTCGGCAGTCACTCATCTGCTTTCTGTCTTCATGAATTGGCCTGTTTGGGGTATTTCATATAATGGAATTAAACAATATACGGCAATTTATTAAACAAAATATGGCATTTTTATATTTGGCCTCTTCTTGTTCTTAGTATAATAATGCTTTCAAGGTTAATCTTGTTGGAACATATAATCAGAACTTCTTTCCTTTTTATAACTGAATAGTATACCATTGTATTATGTATGTAAGATGTTTTGTTTTTCCATGCATCTGTTGATGACACTTGGGTTGTTATACCTTTTAGCTCTTCTGACTGTGGTTATGAATAATTCTGCTATGCACATTGGCTTGCAAGTGTCCGTTTAAGTTCCTATTTTCAGTTCTTTTGGATATATAGCTAGGAGTGGATTTGCTGGACTATATTCTAATTTTACAGGGAACTCTTTGAGAACTGCCAAATTGTTTTCCACAGAATCTATACTATTTTACCGTCCTACTGGCCTTAGTCAAGGAATGTAGTTTGTCTAAATTCTCTCCAGCATTTGTTATTTTGTTTATTATTGTTCATAACCATTATGGTAGTTGTGAAAGGGTATCTCCTTGTGATTTTGGTTTGCATCTTCTTGAATGACTGATGATGTGAGCCTTGTGTTTAGTAGCTATTTGTATATTTTTTTAGGAGGAATGTCTGTTCAAGTCCCTTGTCAGTTTTTGAATTGGGTTGTTTATCCTTTTGTTATTGAGTTATAGGATTTTAAAAATATACGTATTCTGGATATTAAACCCTTATCATATATGTGACCTGAAAATATTTTTTCCATTCTATCTGTTACCTTCTTACTCTCTTGATAGTGTACTTTGATGCACAGAAATTATAATTTTATTGACGTTCGATGAGTATTTTTGGTATTTATATGTATTTTTTGTTTCCAGTGCTTTTGGTGTCATATTTAAATGACACCAAATACCAGCATAGTGTTAGAACTCTAATACTATGTAAAAGAGAAGTGGGGAAAGTGGGCATTGTTGATCTTAGAAGAAATGCTCAGGCTTTCACCACTGAATATGATATTAGCTGTGGGTCTGCCATAATTCCCCTTATCATGTTGAGAGTTTATTTTTTTGATCTTTTTAAAAATCACGAAACAGCATTGGACTCTGTCAGATGCCTCTTCTGTGTCAATGGAGATGAATATGTGTTGTTTTCCTTTATTCTATTAACGTGGTAATATTGCAGTTATTTATATTCACTTTGCGGTTATTTATGTTCGTGTGTTGAACTATCCTTGCATTCCTGGGAAAAATCTCAGTTGGCATAGTTTAGGATCCTTTTAACATGCTGCTGGATTTGGTTTGCTAGTGTTTTGTTGAGGGTTTGAATTTGTATTCTCAGGGATATTGGACTGGGGTTTTCTTTCTTCTGGTGTCTTTGGCTTTGGTGTTAGGCTGGTGCTTGCCTCATAAAATATATTTGAAAATGTATTCTCCTCTTTAATTTTTCAGAAGGGTTTGAAAAATTAAAGAGGAGAATTAACACCAATCCTGGTGTTAATTGTTCTTTAATTGTTTGGTAAAATTTACTGATGAAGCTGTCTGAGTCCCAGCCTTCTCTTTGTTGGGAGGTTTTAATTACTGATTCAACCTCTGAACATGTTATAAGTCTATTCCATTTTCTGCTTATTCGGAGTCAGTTTTGGTAATTTGGTACTGTTACAGAATTTTGCTGTTCATGTGGGCCAATTTTTTGGTGTACAGTTGTTCATAGTATTTTCTTTTGATCTTTTTCCCAGGATATAATAATTTATTATTTGTTTGGTTTTTCAGACATATTTACTGATAGTTATCTGATAACTCATTGATCTATTTTTTATATTTAAAAATTTTTTATTTTATTTGTTCTTTTTAGATTACATGACAGTAGAGTGTATTTTAGCGTATTATACAGACATGGAGTATAACTATATTCTAATTAGGATCCTATTCTTTTGGTTGTCCATGATGCAGAGTAACCCTGGTTATGAATTCAAATACAAGACTAGGAAAGTTATGTCCGATTCATTCCATTGTTCTTCCTATTCTCCTCCTGCTTCTCCCTTCCCTTTGTCTAATCCAACAGACTTCTATCCTTCCCCTCCCCACCTTCCCTTGTTGTGAGTCAGCATTCACATATCAGAGAGAACATTTGGCTTTTGTTTTGGGGGATTGGCTTATTTCACTTAGCATGGTAGTTTCCAATTTTATCCACTTATTGTCAAATGCCATAATTTCATTTTTCTTTATGGCTGAGTAATAACTCCATTGTGTATATATATCATATTTTCTTTATCCATTCATCTGTTGAAGGACATCTAGGTTGGTTCCATAGCTTGGCTATTGTGAATTGAGCTGTTATGAACATTGATGTGGCCATGTCACTGTAATATGCTGATTTTAAGTCCTTTGGATATTGATCAAGGACTGGGATAACTGGATCAAATGGTGGTTCCATTCCAAGTTTCCATAGTGGTTGTACCAATTTGCAGTCCTGCCAGCAATGTATGAGAGTTCCTTTCTCTCCACATCCTCGCCAGCACTTATTGTTGTTTGTATTCTTGATAATTGCCATTCTGACTGGAGTGAGATGAAATCTCCGTGTAGTTTTAATTTGCATTTTTCTAATTACTAATTGCTAGTGATGTTAAACATTGTTTTTTTGTTCAGTTTCTTTGCCCATTTATTGATTGGGCTGTTTATTTTTTTGGTGTTAAGTCTTTTGAGTTCTTTATATATCCTGGAGATTAATGCTCTGTCTGAGGTACAGGTGGTAAAGATTTCCTCCCAATCTGTAGGCTCTCTCTTTGTTCTCTTGATTGTTTCCTTTGCTGTGAAGAAGCTTTTTGGATTGATTCCATCCCATTTATTGATTCTTGATTTTACTTCTGTGCTTTAGGAGTCTTATTGAGGAAGTTGGTTCTTAAGCTGACATGATGGAGATTCAGCCTGTTTTCTTTTAGTAGGCGCAGGGTCTCTGGTCTAATGCCTAGGTCCTTAATCCACTTTGAGTTGAGTTTTGTGCAGGGTGAAAGACAGGAGTTTAATTTCATTCTGCTACATATGGATTTCCAGTTTTCCCAGCACCATTTGTTGAAGAGGCTGTCTTTTCTCCAGTGCATGTTTATGATGCCTTTGTCTAGTGTGAGTTAACTATTTATATGGGTTTGTCTCTTGTGTCTTCTATTCTGTTCCATTGGTCTACGTGTCTGTCTTGGTGCCGATCCCATGCTCGTTTTGTTCCTATAGTTCTGTGGTGTAACTTAAGGTCTGGTATTGTGATGCCTCCTGTTTCACTTTTCGAACTAAGGATTGCTTTGGCTATTCTGGGCCTTTTATTTTTCCAAATGAATCTCATGACTGCTTTTTCTATTCTATGAAGAACACTATTGTAATTTTAATAGGAATTGCATTAAATCTGTAGTGTTTTGGTAGTATGGCCATTTTGACCATATTAATTCTGCCTCTCCAAGAACATGGGAGATCTTTCCATTGTTCTGAAGTCTTCAATTTCTTTCTTTAGTGTTCTGTAATTTTAATTGTAGAGGACTTTCATCTCTTTTGTTAGATTGCTTCCCAATTATTTTATTTTATTTTTTTTGAGGCTATTGTGAGTGGGATAGATTTCCTGACTTCTCTCTCAGCTGCTATATTTTTGTTGTATAGGAATGCAATTGATATATTGGTTTTGACTTTATACCCTGCTACTTTGCTGAATTTGTTCATGAGTTCTAGATGCTTTCTGGTAGAGTTTTTTGGCTTATGATTCTTTTTATTTCTGTAAAGTCTGTAGTAATTTCTCCTCTTTCATTTCTGATTTTAGCAATTTGAGTCTTATTCTCATAATCAGCCTAGCCAAAAATCTTGTCAATTTTGTTGATCTTAAAAAGAACAAGCTTTGGTTTCTTTGATTTTTCCTCTGTTGATTTTTAATATTCTACATTATCTCTACTCTGATCTTTATTATTTCCTTCCTCCTGCTAGCTTTGGGTTCAGTTTGTTTTAGTTTGTTTCTTAAACCCAAAACTAGCAGAAAGCTAGATGTTCAATTCATTTAGTGATTTACGATCTTTGCTCTTTCTTAATGCACATGTTTACAGCTATAAACTTCCCTCTGAAGACTGCTTTTGCTATTTCCTCTAAGTATTGCAGTATTGGTATGCTGTGTTTTTCTTTTAATTTGTCTCAAGTTGTTTTCCAGTTTCCCTTGTGATTTCTTCTTTGACCCATGGTTGTTTTACAGAAACGGCTGTTTAATGTCCAGATATTTGTGAGTTTTATTGTTTTCTTTCTATTATCAATCTCTACCTTATTCATTTGTGGTCAGGAAACATAGTTTGTGTGATTTTAATTATTTCCCCCACATTTATTTCAATTAAAAAAAACCACTTAAATCTTTGTGTGGCCTAAGGTGTGCTCTGTCCTGGAGAACCGCCCACGTGCACTTGGGAGGAAGGTGTCTTGGGATGTGGCTGGGCGAGCTGCAGCGTTAGACTGTTGGGCCTCACTGGTGGAGTGTTCTCCAGGTTCTTTACTGGTATGTCTGGTTGTTTCTTTCTGTTATTCATTGTGAAATATCGACGTCTCCAACCATTGTAGCACTGTCTGTTTCTTCCGTATATCCAGTCAGTTTTGCTTCATGTGGTTTGAACAACTCTGTTGTTCGGTGTACATATGCTTGTGATTGCTGTAACTTCTGATGGATGGAACAGTATTAGCATTAAAAAACAAAAAACAAAAAACAAAAGCCAAAACTTCATTATTTGAGTCATAAGAATTTAGAAATCAATTAAAGCTGCCCAGATTTCTTAATGTAAAATAATTCCTGGGAATGGATCTAGAGGTTGTGGTAGCACAAACCTACCTTTCCTTCTTACCTAAAGGTGCATTTTATGGTGATTTCTGCTAAATTTCACCTTGTTACTTTTCAGCTTATTGAAATTATTTTGAAAACCTAAGTGGATGTTATTTCCAGTTAATGTGTTGGCTTTTAATATCCCGACTACCTAGGTAGCACAGGGAGGTGTATTGGGCAAGTGAGTGCCAAGCATGAGATAGGATGAAACACCACAAAACTCGCTGTTGTCACTGAGATGCATCCATTTCTCCGGAAAGCCCAGCAGATTGCTGTAATCTTTGAGTTATTGACTCATGTTCTGAAGTGGATTCTAATACCTTTTGCCAGTTTTCTCATTGCGTTTATGGAGGAGAGAGTATTAGTATTTGGAGGTCCTTGGTTTGCTGTTCTCACTGGAAGTGCCTTCACGTCATTGACATTTCAGTCTTGTTCCGTGTGATATGGAAGATTTTGTCGGGTGCTTTGCTGCTTTTACGACATTGTGCACCTGTATTATTTTCCTTCTGTACAACCTGCGAATCCCATTACAGGAGGAATTAAGATTGGTGTGAAGGACTTTCCTGTAGTAGTTCCACGTTGATAAGTTGATAAATGACTCCACGCTGTTGTACAGACATAAGAAATAACCTTTAAAAGAATCTATTCTAGGATTTTTACCAAGAATTCACAGAAAGTGCCTTAGTTAGAAGTTTGTACAGGGGGACAGTCGGGTGTTCTATTCTACGTGCATTCCTTAGTTGCCGGGATTTATAGAAATCTCCACTCACACTCCTGCAACTTTCCACAGTAGCTGGGAGAGGTGTGTCATCATCTTAGCCATCGCAGCCCAGGTCTTCTCTCCATTACATGCATTTTAAATAATCAGATTATAAAGCAAACTCATGTCACTATCAACAAGTTAAAAAGTATAGGATACACCGAAAAGGAAACAAATACCACTCATGTTTCTGCAGTTAGCAGTGTTCCCTGTTAACATGGATGCATGTTCTTCTGGCCTTTTTCACACTTACATGAGGAAATGCCAAATGCATTTGTAGTAACTACATAGATACAAAATTAGGCTGTGCTGTACAGAAGTTTTTTTAACTCTTTTTTAATAATGTATTTACTTGGTAGTGTTGGGAACATATTTTAAAGTGCCATATCACGTAATTTGTCACTTTCTTTGAGGCATATTAGATTCAGTACTTTGATTTGAAATGTTCAGTGTTTTAGTGGTAAAACTCTAGGATTTCTCTGTAAATCTTTGTATATATAGCTGCTATTTACCTAAGACAGAGTTCTACATGTGGTAGATCAAGGAGTGTGCCCTTTGCACAGATTTTTGATAACACTGCCCAGTTACCTCTGCAGCCCTGGTGTGCCCACGGTCACGGGCATCACCAGTGACCACAGGTGTGTTTCTCTCGCCAGGCTCTCGGTATGTCTACTCTTGTTTGTTAATTTTTTTTAAACAAAGCATTTTTAAAAATCTCTTCTTTCTTAGTTGTTGATAGATCTTTATTTATTTATATGTGGTGCTGAGAATCGAACCCAGTGCCTCACACATGCCAGGCAAGTGCACTACTGCTGAGCCCCAGTCCCAACCCTTTAACAAAGCATTTTAAGAGGTGTTTTTAAACATTTTCTTTTGACATGTAAAGACCTTTGAAACTATTAATTGCTTTAATCCTTATCGTGTACATTAATAAAATATTTTTCTTTCCGGTTAGTTGTTAATTTAGCCTGTTGTGGATTTTAAAATAGGAGAGGAGCCAGGCATGATGGTGCACATCTGTAATCCCAGTGCTTGGGAGGCTGAGGCAGGAGGATTGAGAGTGCCCTGGCACCCAGCCACATCCCCTCCCAGGGCTCCTCTCACCTGTCTGCTGGTCACCTCTGTGCTCCCCAGTCTTCTCACTTGGGAGCGCCATGCTGCACCTGCTTTGTCAGCACTTCTGTGCGTGTGATGGCAGAGTTTCCCACTTTTTCTTGATTCAGCCCCTAAATTTTTTATCTGGTAGTTTGAATATTTGTTGCTTTTGTGACTAGTGACTTTCATTTAGTTCCTTTTGGAATTTCAGGTAGCCATAATATTCTTACGTTATGTCATCTTACCTGGCTTACATCTGTACTTATACCCTTATGTACTTTTCTACTCTTTTTATTTTTTTTTAAATCTAGAGTCATCAGAAAATGCTAAATCATAATGTAACAGTTGGAATTTTTATCTTATTACTGATTAAATAAAACTGCCTTTTATCATTAATGAAGGCAGTGACTATGGCTATAAAATAGATATTACTTTACCTGTTAATTAAAGTTCCCATACCTGGTTTACTGTTTTTCTTCTTAACTAGGAATAGATATTTATATTTCTTTTAATTTACATTTGTTCAGGTGGTATTACTGATGTCACTTGATTAGGATTTCCTAAGGCAGCCTTCTGTATTTTGAGATGAGCGTGCTTGGTGACAACGCATTTTTATTTTAACGTCATGCTAATTCAGCCGGCTGCCGTGAGTGTTAGAATTTTAGTATTGATATTCATAAATTGATTGGCCTCTGTTTTCCTTTTGTGTGTGTGTGCTAATTTATCCAGTTTTTAATGTCAGGGTCATGCTGGTTTCATAAAATTAATTGATTAACCTTTTATTTTCTCCCTGTTTTCAGGAATAGTTTATGCAAACATGCTAATGAAGCTTTCCTCTCAAAAGCTTTTTGAAGGAAATAAGTTGTGATTTTTTCTGTGTCCTGGAATTGTTTTGGAGGCAGTTTTGACAGCCTTTTCAATGACCTCCTGGTCTCCCTTTTTGTTTCATAATTGTTGGTCCTTTATATTAGTAAGAGCACCAGTCAGAGATTCTTTATTTTACAAATATTTGAAGAGGTACAAATAATCTTCTCCGTCAATGACATTTTTCACAGCACCTCTGTCCTGAGTCTGTGAGGCTCCTATTTCCTTGGCTAAGATTGTGGATTTGTGCTTTTCCTCTTTTCTGTCCTTTGTGTTGGTAGAAATTTGTTATGTTGATTTGCTTTTATAAACCAGACTCTTAGCTTTACTTTTCTCACTGTACACATTTTCTGCTCTATTTTAATCAGTTTCTGATTACTGTTATTCATTCTTTCATCCATTTACTTTTTTGTACTTTTAATTTTGAAATATAATACACAAATAAAAGTGTATACAGTGTACATACCATTTAGTAAAAACACTGAGAGAATTAGCCACATAATTTAGGAAATAGGTTCCTTTTAAGCCCTCTGGGTGCCATGTCTTGAAAGGTCTATGTCCCTCCCTTTCTCCAGGAGGTAATGTGCATTGAATTTCCGATTAGTTATTTCATTTATAGTTTTACAATATGTGCATCCATGAAATATGTGTTGCTTGATTTTTTTTTCTGGTTTTTATCTTTGTAGAATTGGTACCAAACTGACTGAATTCTGCATTTTGGGGAGGATGGAACTCAGGGGCACTCGACCACTGAGCCACCTCTCCAGCCCTATTTTGTATTTTATTTAGAGATAGGGTCTCACTGAGTTGTTAGCACTTCATGGTTACTGAGGCTGGCTTTGAACTTGCAATCCTCCTCCCTCAGCCTCCTGAGCCATTGGGACTAGAGACTTGTGCCACCACACCTGGTTGCATTAAATTTTTTTTTCTAGTTGTAGATGGACAGAATGCCTTTATTTTATTTGTTCATTTTTATGTGCTGAGGATTAATCCCAGTGCCTCACACATGCTAGGCGAGCGCTCCACCGCTGAGCCCCAGCCCCAGCTCCAGCTCTGCATTTGGTTTTTGTTCAACATTATGCTCCTGAGATTTATTCCTGTTAATACAGTCAAAAAGTTAATATTCAAGAGCATATTTCTTTATGAGAATATATGAACATATACAAATACATAAAAATTAAAAATATATAAAAACAAAATTATATATTATAAAATATATAAGTTAAATAGCAAATAGTGCATAAGGTGTAAACAGGAGATATAGAAATATATGGAATTTATTCATTTCATGTTGGTAGGTATTTGAGATGACTTCAATTTCGTGTTTGTGTTTGTGCTTTGGTGTTACCAACAATGCTGCTGTATATATTTTTGGTAGCTGTCTTCAGGCTTATTCATGCCAAAGTCTGTTCAGGCTACTGACATGGTATTCCTGAGTCCTAGTGTATATTCAGCTTCGCTAGATCACATCAAATTCACCAGATAGTTTCCAATGTACTTTTATTTTTGTTAGACTTAATTTGTCCTTAATTTTCCAGCTAGCTACCTGAATTTAATGGATAACTTATTTATTTTCACGGTTGATGTTTAAAAATAAAAAGGGAGAACATGTATAGTTATGAATTTTTTTCCAGAATATAGATTTTAACTACAGAATTTTCATTATATAATCTATGATATTTTTTTCCTAAACAGAATGTATTCTATGGCTATTTGCTTCTTTTTTTTTTTCTGAAAAATTACTTAGGGTGTTTTTAAAGTTCCATGTTATCAAATTAATATTATTTTTCTATTTTTGTTGCTTAGAACTTGAAGTTTTTATACATTTATAACCATTAAGAGCAGAGATTATGAAGATTATACTTAACTCCTTTTTGCAATGTTATTGATTTTTTTTATGACAATGCGTGATCAATATTTTATTGATAGTTGAGAAAAATACATAGTCTCTGGAGAGTACAGATCTGATTCCTGTTTACGTAAGTGATGATGCATGATGAACGTGAGATACCACATACAGCTCAGTGTCATATCAAGTAACTTTCCATTGGTTTTGTCCTGAGATGAGCCTGAGGAAGCCTCAGGGTCTCCTTTGGATGTGCTGGAGAGGTCTCCACATTAGTGCACACAGATGACACCTACGTGAATACGGCTGTGCTTGAAATGATTTACGGCACCATAGTTTATGTCTTACTCTGATCTTACTTTTCTTGCTTTCCATTTCTTGCTTCTCTGGGATTGACGACTTATACCATTTTCTTGTTTCTTTTTGTGTCCTTGAAGTTCCATGTATGCTTTTTAGTTTTTTGATGGCTGTCCTTAAGTCCTTGACAAACTTTTTTTTTTCTACCAGTGTCTAGTTAAGTAACTGTTATAATCTCCTTCCTGAAGATGGCAATCTCCTCAGCCACTCTTTTATTTCCTTTCTTTCTGCTGGCCCCCTTTTCCTGTCTTTTAGTTTAATTATTTGCACATTATATACAAGTTTTTTTAATTGCTATTGTGTTTTTGTATTTTACCTACTTTCTTGTGCATTGTGTCTTTAGCATTCTCTTAGGTACGATAGTCAAATGATTAACAATTATTTAGATATAAATTTACTTATATTTTCACTTATTTTCTCTCATATATTGCATAATTTTATTTTTGTTGGAGTTGTGTTTCATGATGCTGGAGTATTTCCTTAGGTAGCTCTTTCAGAAAGGGACTATGCATGAGCATTTCTAATTCCTTGAACATGTTGTAATTTCTTAATTTAGAATATATTTCTTTCAGCCAAAATAAACCTTCCTCTCTTGACCACTTTTCTATTAACAAATATCTAATGTGAACCTCCCATTATCAACTGTTTTGGGGTGATGATACCTTTTTTCCTTTTAACATTCAGGTAAATGAAGCCCATTGCTCTGCTCTTTGTCCTTCCCATCCTGGCCTTTGCATATATCTCACTACTCTTTTCTTTATTTTTCCCCATTTTGCCCATTCTGACCTTCCTGCTGACCTTGAATGTCCCATGTTTCATTTTATGAATTGTTCGAAATACTCTTTAATTTTGCCTGAATGCTGTCTTCCTGCTCTACGTATTAATCCATATATATATTTTCAACCCTTATTTCATACAGTCTTCCCATTGGAAATCTTCCTTGCTGTCTAAGACCAGATTAGACTTCCACACTTTGTGCTTTAGTCCATTCTCTTTCTTTTTCACAGCCAAAGAGGAAAACAAGCCAAAAGTAGAAGACATTAGGTTGGAATTGGTTTGCACGACTATTTGGTTGATGTCCGAGTCCTCGAAAGCTCATGGAGACAAGGGCCACAGTCATTTTTCTTACTGTTGTGTGGTCCTGGCCTCTGGAGTAGTGAGTGTGCCGTAAATACCTGTTAAATCAATTCTGCTTTGTTTTGGCCACTTTTGATTTCTATTTCCATTTTCCTTGCATATTCTTTCCGTTCATTCATTTTTATGTTTTCATTTTTAGCTAGAACTATAAGTACGCACCTCAGTGGGTTAGGAGCTGAGGGTTAGAGAAGGCCTCTGTGTGTGAGCTGGTCTAGGTGTTCGCGTCCCCTGCTGGGCTCTGAGCCGGGGATTGCCTCTTTTTGCTCCTCAACTGTTTCTGTTTATTTATCCTCTCTCTTTTTCCCCCAGTCATTCTTGTTAGTGCTCAATTTTTTTCTTTTTAGTATTTTGGCAGTAAGTTCGTGGATTTCTCTATGGTGTGCTTGTCTTCTATCTTATTTATTTCTGATCTGTATGATTTATAAAATGTCTTCTACTTTTGGCTTGTTTTCCTCTTTGGCTTAACAAGTTTTTACATGCTTCTTTACCTCATTAGGTTTTAGCCTGCCTTGTCCTCTAAATACATTAGTTAAAACTTAAGCTCTACTTTAACTATCTAGCACAGCCTTTAATATATAATCCTTTCATTATTATTGATTCCAAACATTTTATAATTTATACTTTGGTTAAAAGTATGTTTATTAATTTCCAAACATGAAGATTTTCTGTTTGTTTGTTTATTAAATTTACTTATTGGTACTTGGGATGGGACCCAGGTCCTTGAACATGCTAGGCAAGCACTCTACCACTGAGCTACATCTGCAGCCCTTTCTAAATTTTATTTTGAGACATAGTCTTGCTAAGTCACTCACACTGGCTTGGAACTTTGTGATCCTCCTGCCTCAGCCTCCCGAGTTTCTGGAATTTCAGGCATGCAGTGCCAGCTTATTATCTTTATTTTATTTTATTTTTCATATATATATTCTTTTGGTTAGACACAATACCTTTATTTATTTATTTTTATGTGGTGCTGAGGATCAAATCCAGTGCCTCACACATGCTAGGTGAGCGCTCTGCCTCTGAGCCACAACCCCAGCCCTGTTATCTTTATTTTATTGAGCTTTAGAATAATTGTATTGTTGAAGAACATAGCCTGTTACTGACACTAAAATGTGTTGAGCCTTGCTTTGTCTCCTAGACTCTGGCTTCTCCATAGATGTTTTGTGTAGAGAGTTTGTGGACACAGTGTGCTCCATGTGCCTTTAGGTGGATTATTAATATCTATTATAATTAAAACGTTTAGCTTTGCTGAGTTTTTGATTTGCTCATTCTATCAGTTACTGAAAGGAGCATTAACATTTCTATTCTGAGTGTGGATCTATTTATTTTTCATTATAATTTTGTCAACTTTGGTGTTGTGCCAGTTGTTACACTATTTTGAGCTTCTAATGTTAGGTGCATAGAAATTTGTCACTTGCATGTGTTCCTAGGCAATCAGCCTTTTCCCATCACAAAAAGGAATTCCTAATTCTATCTAGTAAAGCCTTTCGTTTTAAAGACTGTCTTATCTGAGAATAGAAGAGCTATGTTGTATTTTTTAAATAATGTTTGAAGTTTCTTTTTCTATCATTTTGGTTTCACCTTTTCTTAATTGATATGTTTTAGGTGTATCTTCATAATTGGGTTTAAAAATCCCATCTGATAACCTGTGTGTTTCAATTGGAATATTTGGACCATTTATATTTAATACAATTAGACATATATATTTTGGTTGAAAACGATCGTTGCACTGTGTGCCTTCTCTTTGTCCTACCTAGTTTGCATTTCTCCTTGTCTTCTTTTGTGCCTTACTTTGTACTGAATGAGAAAAATTTTCACCCCGTTCTCTATGATTTCTTCTTCTCTTTTATAGGTTACTTGAGAAATCACAACAGACATGCTTGGCTTAATTTTTCATGTTAAAGTTTTACACTCTCTCCAGACAATGCAGAGGCCTTACAAAATTTCAATTGAATATATCTTCTTTTGTTTAAATACTGTTGTTTTTAAGTATTTTATTTCTGTATGTTTTATACCCTAAAGGGCAATATTATTGTTGTTGTTATTATTATTTTGATTTCTCCATATTCTCCATTTTTGTGCTCTTTATCTCTTTTTCCATAGCTATCCCTACATATGAAATATTTTCAGAACACTTTTTATTATTTTCTTTAGTAAAATTCCCTTCATTTTTGTTTGTCTAAGGTATCTGTTTCAAATGTGTTCTTGCGGAGTTTCTTTTTTTCATCGAGTAAAGAATTATTGGGTTGCATTTTTTCTTCAGTAGACTAAAGATACTGTTCCTTTGTCTTCTGGGTGCCGTGGGTGTGTTGGGCTGCGGAGTTTATGGAGTTCCATTTTTTCATGATTTTAGGGAATGGTGGTCATTCTCTCTTTCCCCTTGCTCTCCTCCTTTCTTGTGATAGTCCACTTAAATCCATGTCTAACTCCAGCTCTGTATGGAGTGAGGCTTTGTCTCTTAATGGATTTTTTTTTGTTCTGTGCATGTTATGTTCTAGTTCATCTTCCAGTTTAATAATTCTTCAATCATCTGTTGTCTACTCTATTGTCAAATTTTCTCCGAGGCTTTTAATTACGGCTATTGTATTTTTTAGTTCTAGAAATCCACTGTGCAGTTTTTTAGTTTCCATTTAAAATTTGTTGAAATTTTTTTGTATTGTCTCTTAGCTCCTTGAACATAATAAACATAGACATTTTAGAGTCTGTGCCTGGCATTTCAGTGTTCGGAGCTCCCGGTGGTCTGGGCGGTCTCGCATTTCTGCCGGTGCTCATTAATGTTGTCTTTCGTGTCTGTTTATCTTTGATTGTGTTCTTGACATTGTGTTTGGAAAAAGGCTCACAGAACTTAACTGAGACGTGGAATAGTTTTACTTTCCTTTGCTTTTATCACAATCTCAAAAATAAAGGATCATCTCAAAGCGCTGACAGGGATGGAGATTTTCTGGACCATCCAGATGACTCACAGGTGGGTTTGGTCTTAGGAGTCTCGTTGTTCTCTTTTGACCTCTGAGTGTAGGGGCCCTTCACAGATGCTGAGTAGATTGGCTTTTGTCATCTTCTCACCTGACTTCTGGGCTGGGAAATACCCGCCTGGGACCCCATGTCTGGATTCACTCTGGCTTTCCATTTTCTCCAAGGATTTGGCTGGATAATTAAAAGGAATTGTGCAGTTCCTTTTTAATTCTCCTGTTTCTCTATTTTAGTTTGTCAAGAATCAGACAATGTTTTTCTATGATTGTTTCATGTGTACGGATTTCCCAGTTTTTGTTGTCATAACAGGATTTTATATTTTCATTTTAGATTTTAATATCTATGTATTTTTTTAAAAAAGATTAAATATTAGCTTTCACATTGACCTAAATTTTACTTTTATTATTACGAGTTATTTTATGACACATCTGCCCTGTCCCCATTTCTGAATTTAATTTGATTTACTTTGTAGTTGGTCATGTGGCATGTGTGTTGCGTGTTGTGCGTTGGTTTTTTTTTTGTGTGCGTGTGTGTGTTCTGGACTGTTGGAAATCTGAAAATAGAAAAGAATTTGTGTTTTTACATGAGCATTTTTCTTGTCTGTCTGTGACATTTGTTTCTTTGAAAAGCACCGTGTGGAGGAGAAGTCTGATGCAAATATGATTAAAAATTAGTAACCTCTGATTCTTGTGAGGTTTTTACTTTATCTTTTAAATTGGCAAGTATTTATCTAGGCTTGACGTTTTCATTAACACAGGTTGGTACGTAGTATCTTGATCTGTAGTGAATTCTTCCAAAACTTTGTCATTGATTATTGAGTCCTTCCTCATTTCAGTGTGCATTGACCATGAATTCACTGTCGCTTTTGCGGATGTGCTCTCGTATTTCTGTCCTTTTGCGTATGGTTTTTACTTTACACCTAATTCTCGGGTAACTTGTTATCCAGTCTTATAATCTGCCTAGTTTCCTGCAGTTTCTATTGTCAACTCCATTTATTTTGTGGCTGCTGAGTTAGTGAAAAGACATGAGCTGCGAAGCCCGGTCGGGGTCACCCCCCAGCTCCTTCCCTCATTAGCAGTGTGACTGGGAGTGTCACCTTGTGTGGAGGGGGAGCAGTAGGCCTGGCCTGGCAGGATGGGCAGGGAGACTCCCTGGTCAGTACCAGGCACCTGGCACCCCCAGCCCTGCCACAGGCGATGCCCCCTCCTCCACTAATGCTCACAGTGGGAGGCCAAGGCCAGTCACGTGCCATTTGGTGAGAGCTTCAACCCCAGCTCCTTTTCCTTCCTTCTAGCAAAGATGGCCTTGTCCCATCCTGGCACACAGTAGGTGCTCAGTAAATCCTGGCAGAATGGATTCTGTGGTGCAAGGAAGCATTTACGTTCTCCAGGGTCCTGTGATGCCCAGGGGTGGCTTTTACAGGAGGGTTGGCTGATTCCTCCTCCCATGCCTTGTCCACTCCATGACTGCCTTAAGTCCGTGGGGTTCCTTGGGTTCAGAAAAGCCAGTTAGAAACCAGATTCTGTATTGTTAGGAATTCATATTTCATGGCTACCCGATGGCCCTTCGGTTAAATGGCTCTATTTCCTATAAATGAAGTTGAGTGGAGGAATCTGCAGGCGACCGGAGTCCCATCCCAGATAAATGGCTGTAGATATTCACGCTATTGGATTAAACACCTGTTACAAGTAATAAGTGAAATGAAGCTTCCCTTCCCCAAGAATGCAGACTGATATATGTAGTACCTCCAAAGTAGAACATGCTCAGAGAGTTCTTTGGAAGTTGGTCTGTTCATTGGTACGGTTTGGAAATTGGGGAATCAAGGAAAGATCCATCTCTATTTTTGCTTTGTATTTGGGTAGAAGTTCTCCTGTTTTTCAGTTGTCTTATTTCTTGAGAGAACAAGACACAGTGTGGTGTGTAGGGGGGAAGGTTCTGGGGCCAGGCTGAGAGTGTCACAGCTCAGCTCAGCCACCAAGTATCTGTGTGGTACGGCCATTGGTGAGTTTCGAGCCTCTTTGTGCCTCTGTTTATTCATCTGCAGAGTGAGGGTACACAGTGCCTGTGTCTGAAGGCTGTTGTGAGGCTTAGATGATCTGGTTAGTGTTTGTAAAAGCCAGTGCCTTGTATTTAGTAGGTGCTCACTAAATGTTCACCTTGAAATCATCACTACTTGGGTGTGAATGTTCCGTGCATCTCCAGGGTTGCTTTTTTAACTTTTTGGTGATTCCGTTTTGCCTTGTGTTCTAGACTCAGAATGAGCAGTCAGATGTATGGTTTGTCTGAGTAACTGCCATTGGCTAGAGTTATATAAATTTGGGTCATTTATGCACCTTTAGGATCCTCAGTCTTTCCACTTGTGAATGAGTTCAGCAAGGGTCATATCAATCTCCCTGGGTTATGTTGGGAGAGGGTTATACCAAGGTGGGGTCTTGCCAATGTCTTGGCTGGGCACAAGATCAGGAGGCACTCACACTTTGTAGATTCAAACAGCAATTCTTTATTCCCGAACTCACACCGGCCTCTACACACGTTCTGGGGAAATCCACGTTCTTCCCGCTCCAAGTTCTGCCCGCACAATTCACGTCCCAAATACTTTCTGCATTCCACGAGAACTCAATGGGAAATCAGGCAGCAGGAACACCCTATTCCCAGTAGCAATAGCCTTAAACCTCCAACTTCCCTAAACCCAGATTGTCTTAAACCGGGAATGCCCTAAACCCAAGGAGCGGGATACTTCCTCAGACCTGCAGGATACACCTTAAACCTGGATCCACCCTGGTCCTTGAGCAGGGTCACCTTTCTCAAACACACATGCAATGTCCAAGGCAAGTCCATTTAACATGGGGTACGCTGGCAAGGAAATTTCGATGCGTCATTCCTACTTGGCAATGGCCTCAGCAGGGTCTCTCTACCCATATTAGAGAATGTCATTGTCATTGTCCTTGGTCAGTGCCGATTATTACAGTTGAAGCCCTTCAGCAAATTTTAGGCGAAATATAGATTTGGCTTTAAATAATTTTCCTTTAGTAGTAGAGGTCAAACTACCCTCTATGTTTTCTTGGTCTTCTGAAAACCCCCCTTGGTGAACTTTCTTTATATCCCCAGGCATGTTATGACTCACATACTGTATGATCAGCTCTTTAGAATATGAGCTCAGTAGTTTCTAGTGTATCTGCAGAGCTGTGTGAGCACCACCGCAGTCAGTTTTAGAACATTTCTCGTTATCTTCCTCTCCTCCCTACAAACCCCTGTACCCATTGGCTGTTTCTCTGCATCCCACCAGCCGCACCCTGTCGCACCCTGTCACTTGTCCCCTGGCAGCCATCAGTGTGCTTCAGTCTCTGTGGACCTGCCTTTTCTGAGCCTTTCCCGTCACTGGTGTCAGGATACAGACCCTCTGGCTGTCCTGACAGTCCTCTGCACCGAGGAACTTCGTTCCTTCCGGCTGCTGGTTAACGCCCATCTTGCACCCACTCATCTGCTGACAGCATTTGGCCTGTTTTTTGCATTTTGATGCTTGTGAGTGACGCTGCCGTGGACCTTCCTGAGCAGGTTTTCGTGTGGACAGTTTTCCGTTCCCCTGGGTGTGAGCCCAGGGACTGCCGAGCAGTGTGGTGACCACGTTGAACTCTTTCGAGGAACACGCGACCGTTCCACCGCATGCCACTTATTTTATAATTGGGGCTTAAGTGCTTTTCTTGTATGATTTTTATGTGAGGGACTTCTGGTCTTGTCAGATTCGTTGAAAACATTTTGTTCACCTTTTGATGGTGGCCCTACGGTTTTTACGTAGTTCCATCTGTTACTTTGATCTTTTGTCCTTTTTTCATTGCTACAAAACATTCCCGCCTTCTGTCACCAACAGACTGGCTGAATATCTGTTGGGAGTGGGCTACGGGTAGGTTTGGTGTGGGTGGATGTTGCAGTGGGGTGGGGACAAGCGTGGGTCTGTGGACATTGGTGCACAGTGAAATGGGGACAAGCTTATGACACCTGGTCCTCCGCGCAGTGCTGCTGCTCGGGCCTCTGGCCCAGCCCTGTGGAAGGGCAAAGGGGCCTTATTGGAACCTGTAAAAACCTAGAAGGTAGTGGTGGTGCGGCTGTCCACTGCCCTGCACCCCACCCGCGCGGGACGGCTGCTGCTCCCAGGGGAGGCGCGCTCAGGATGGGCTTGGCGGGGCTGGCGCTCGCTGCTTCGGCCTGGCCCCCTTTCCATCTGCATGTTTTGTTTTGCTGGGGAAAGTCTTGAGAGGTAAGTTCGTCCCGGCAGCTCCCCTGAACAGGGTGGGTGCTAAGGCCAGTACCTGATGGGTCTCAGTTCTTTGAGGGAGTCTCTGTGCCTCCGTAGTCCTCATTCCCTGTGTGGGTTAGTTATGAGTGTCCCCAGAGCTCAACGTGAGACAAAGCAAGGACGTTCAGAGGTGAACGGATTGGGTTAGGAGAGCCGTAGCCTAGAGAGCATTAACCCCCTGGTAGGGGTGAGCTGGGGGTAGCTCCTCACACCTCCAGGAGGGTGTGCCGGAGGAGGTGGGTCATTGGGGCGTGCCCTTGGGGTGTATGTTTGTCCCTGGTTTGCCGTCTCTCTCTCTGCTTTCCGGTGGATGTGTGTCCTGAGCTGCTTTCTTCTCCAGACCTTTCTGCCTGATATTCTGCCTACCTAGAGCCCAGAGCAATGGAGTTGGCCATCTGTGGACTGAGACCTCCGAAACCACGGTCCCCAAGTAAACTTCCCCTCCTCTCACTGTTCTTGTCCGATCTTTTGGTCCCAGTGCCGATGGGACACACTGACTTACACACTCACCCACAGGCCTCCATCTGAACCTCCTGGCATCTGCCCAGCCTTTGGCATCTGAATCTGGGCCAGCTTCCTGTTGCCCTGGTTCTCCAAACCTAGTTGGAGAGCTGAGGTCTCACTCCGATGTTGATGTTGGACCCATGACTGTGTTTTCCTTGGGGAATTAAAACAGTCTCCTGGTGAGGACAGAATCGACTCTACTTCATGACACCCTTCAGTGGGGAATTGAGCCGTCAGACCCTGAAGGAGACAAGTTGCTCCTGTAAAAATCCCTTTGACTTCTGAAGGGCAGTGAGCACAGTGGTTTGTGGACAGTTGTCTGTGATGGATGGACATGCACGTCCTCCACGGTCGACGCAGTCCAGGGGAACTTCAAGAAATCATGAAGGGAGAGTCAGGCAGTTTCTCCAGGTGTGTGGGGTAACGGTGGGTACCCGACCAGGCAGGATGTGTGAGGAGCTATTTCGTGTTACTGACCAGTCAGCTCAGCCCTGTTGATGTGTGGAACTCCTTTTCCCACGGCGGGGATGACCTCCGCGGGGTATTCTGAAGGCCGCTGTTGCAGGATCTTACTGCAGCGCGTAAACAGATGCCGGCGAGGTTTTGATCTCTGTGTTCTTGTACAGCTGTTTGTTCCTGCCCCAGCAGCAGGCCCCTTTACTATAAATATTTTAGTATTGACACTGCTGGTCTCTTTTAATTAATTATTCTTATACAAAACCATTTTATTTCCTATCCTCCTGTTGGGAGGAGGATTGGGATCGCAGCAGTCCTAAGCTTTCATCTGGGGCCGGGGGCTCTGTGACACTGTGTTCCTGGGTTTCTCTCTCTGCTTGAGGGACATAGCTCCCTTTTCCCAGATGGCGTCCTGTCTCTCAGCGGTTTTCAGTTGTCTTTAGGTAGGTTTTGTATGCGCATTTCTTGCTAAGACCTTGTAGGTGGAGTATAGTGTTGAAGTCTGTTGTGTGAAGGGTGCTTTTAGATCATGCTTTGTAAGTGGCTATTGCTGGGCTATAGGAAAGAGAGTGATTTTTCTATATGTTCTTTTCCTACCTAGCCACTTGTTTGTGTTCTTGTTTATCTTTCCCATGGCTTTTTCTAACGTGTTCTGTCATATTGTCTTTCAGGACTGGTCTTTTTCATTGACAGGTGCAGTGCTGCAGCGTCCAGGGGAGAGGCTGTGGTGCTTTCTTGCACAGTTGGGTGACTACAGCGAATGAGCCTAGGTTTTGTCTTGCTTCTTTTGATATTTATCTATTTGTTTGGTGCTGAGGATTGAACCCAGGGCCTTGTGCATGAGCATTCTACCACAGAGCTCTACTTCTCTATATATACCCCTTTATATTTTCACTTTGATGCCGGGTCTCAGTATGTTGCACAGACTGGCCTCGAACACGCGATCCTCCTGCCTCAGCCTTCTGCATAGCAGGGGTTATAGGTGTGCATAGCCAAGCTCAGCTCCCCATTTCCTCTTTCTCTCTGTTTTTTCCATTGCTTTTCCTTGGCACCCCATTTCATTTCAGCTCCCCTCCCTCTGTCATACCCCCTTCCCTATTTCTTCTTTCTCCTCAGTTCTTTGACATACCATATGTTAACTTTTTAAAATCTCCATGGTCTCCCAGAAGTGCACCAGCTCCGTCGGGCAGGGATATTCTTTCTTCACAGTGTATCTGTGGATACAGCTCCTTAAGTTATGCCTCAATAAATGCTTGTCCAGTGGAGGGATCTTCTGATTATTCTGGAACTGCGGGTGAACTCATCCGAGCCCAGGGAGCCGAAGCTTTTAAGGTTCCCTCCATTGGACCCTTTCCTACTGGAAGACTTTTTCTCTGTTGCACACATGGGGCAAGTTGGCTTTTGAGTAGCTGCGGTTGCTTGTGAGTGGTTGTCATTGTCCACAGCAGTCACGCTCTGTGCAGCTGCCCTGGGAAACGTGGGTCAGGGAGCACAGGCTGCGGTTACTGTGACGTTCAGTGTCCGTCCCCCTCAAGTGGTGGCCATACCTGCTCTGTCAGCCTTTGAGACGGGACCTCCTGTTTCCCTGGGAAACACGCTCCTTGAGCTCTCAGCAGCAGCCTCCACAGGTCCTCCACAGCCTCCTGCACCCAGGGACGCTCAGCACTCCAACACTCAGTCCCTGGTTCCGACGGCCAACACCAGCCCAGACAGAAACTACGGGAGAGGGAGCATTGAATAGGCGGCAGAAGGGACCCTTCTTGGCAGCAGGAGGCTCCAAGGAGCAGCAGTGAGGCCTTGTGTCACTCACCTGGCTCTGCAGGACGTCTGCAGCAGGGCTGACGCCCTCTGGCCCTGCGTTGCCAGCGGCCTTGGGCTGCTCCGAGCCCTGCTCTTGCTCCTCCACCTCTGCTCTGTCCCCTGGGGCCTGGCTCCCCGGCCTGCAGGAAGTCCTCCTCCCTTGCTTCCCCTCCTCCTTGGGATCGTCGGTGCTGGCACAGTTTGAATGTCCTCCTGGATGCTCTCCCAAAGCTCATTGACACCATCTTTCTTCTTGGCACTTCTGAGTGATGGACGTGACCTTTGACCCTCACACTGTCCTGAGTCTGCTTTTCCGAAGTTGGGGCTCTTAAAACGGAGGCGCCCGTCTACTTACCTGAGGCTTTCACAGAACAGGGCCACCCTGGCCTTCCCTAGGCCTGCGACCCAGCAGTCACAAGGGGTTGGCGTGTTGGAGGAGCACCAGCAGTGCTGTCTGCAGGGGGTGGGATTGAGAGCCACTTGTGCCCAGAGTCATGGGAAGAATGGCAAGAATGAAAAAGTGTAACTTGCAAATTTTAAAATTTTTTGTTAAGTTATAGTAGTCGAACTTAGTTATGGGGAACAGTGACATTTCAACACGTGTATAGAAGATTTTAAACTAGAATTTTACTGCTCCCAGAACCTTATAAAGCGTGGACTCCATTTCTTCCTTCTGCGTCTGTTTTGATGACCACACGTTGACATTGCTTTGCACGCTGAGCGTTCACCCAGGTCTGCTCACGTTTCTGCTCCTGTGTTTCTCACTCTCTTGCATTTCCAGCCTGTAGTGTGAGGTACCTTTCCTTGCTTCTTAAGAGTCCTCTCCGGCTCCATGGGTGGCATTTGTGGGAGCTCGTTGGGTGCATCCTGTTCCGACTCTGCAGCAGGGACGTCACCCTGTAGCTTCAGTACAGCCGTGAAGGGAGTTTTCACAGCTCAGAAACGAGTAAGCCCTGGGGATCAGGCCTCCCTCCCCCTGGCTGGTGGCAAGTGCTGTTTCTGTGCGTCTCAGAGAGTCTGCTTGCTCCTTCCTGCAGGATATCTCCAGAGGTAAAGGATTCTAAGACACCTTTATTTTCTTTCAGCAACTCATATTATTATTTTCACTGAGATTTCAAGATAAGACCACTCCCCCAGTCTGGCTCCCTTTGAGACTTTCTCTTGCTTTTACTTTTTATTTCTTCTCTTGAGGTCTTCAGACTTGAGGTTCTTGGTCATATCCCTTCATCCGACGCTCCCCTCTCTTTCTCCTTCCCTCCTCCCGGGACGCCCATCTCACGGGTGCTCTTGCCACCGTGTCTGTCTGGATATCGGCCCGTACAGTGTCTTTCACATCACTCACTCCGTCTGTGTTTAGTACGGTGTTGAACTCATTTACTGAATTCTTAATTTGATTTATTGTGTTTCTCAGTTTTAATTAGTTTTTCATTGCTAAAATTCTCCCCATGATTATCTATTTTATAGTTATTTTAAGGGGCGTATTTGATAACTAATATTTAATCACCTGTGGGTCCAAAGTTTATTTTAACTCTTGGTCCCACTTCTTGGTGTACCTGGAAATTTTTGATTGAATGGTGGACATTTATTTATGTCACTGAGGATGTTTCCTTCTCACAAAAGAGCATCCACCTCGCCCGAGAAGACGTGCCCCGTCCTCCAGCGAGCAGAGAAGAGCAGATTGATTCAGCCAGAGGCTCAGCTGGGTTTTAGTCTTCAGAAGGTCTTCTCTGGTTATCCCTTCTTTATGAAGAACCTTGAGGAACTTTGAAGGCAAGACAGGGACGGAGTGTCACAGTTGTCGGTCTCTCTTCTGTCCCTGCTGCTGGACCCTCAGGTCTTGGTTGCCCTCCGTGCTATCTAGGGTTTCAGCTCGGTGCACCTGTCGGGAGGTGCCCCAGCTGCCGTGTGCTGCTTGGATTTCAGTGTGTCCCTGCCAGGCTTTTCGGCATCTCGCCCCACACTGCTCACAGCCTGGCAGACGTCCCAAGGGGAGAGCAGCTGCCGCATGTCAGGGCGCCTCCGCTGGTGTTTTCTCTGGGTTTTGGTGCGTCGAGTCCTGGCTTTTAGGCAGCTCCTGAGTGTGTTGGAGCAGAGTATCCTACCAGCTTCCTGCTGCTCTTGGCAGCAGCACTGATTTCCTAAGAGTCACTCTGCCTGGGCTGAACGTAGAAGTCTGCAGTGTTTGTTGTTATTTCCTGCATCATCTGTGTGGTTGTGGAGTCAGGGTGCAAGTGCCGAGCCTGGCTGATAGATTCCCAGTTTTCCATGATCTACACTAGCGGAAGAGCTTTCTTCCCAATGTGAAGAAGTATTAATAAAACCATCTGGACCTAGCACCCGCTCCCCGGTGTTCTTTGGTGACACATCCTCATTTATTTTCTGATCATTAGCTTAGTCAAGGTTTCTCTTTCCTCTTGAGTCAATTTTGATAATAGGGTTTTTGGGTTTGTTTTAAAGCAGCGGTGAGTTTCTTCTGTATTTTCTGGTTTATTTTGGAGAAGCGTTGTGTTTTAAGATTCCCCTTCCCCTAGTGTTTTAGATTTATGTTCTCTCTTTCTCTCTCTTGCTTTCTTGGGGTTTGCCCTTTGTTTCTTCCTTTTTCAGGGGGAGGCCTCCTTGTGTTGTCCAGGTGGTCTTGAGTTCCTGGGCTCAGTGATTCTCCTGCCTCAGTCTCCTGACTGCTTCAGATTGTGGGTGTGCACCCCCACCTGTAGCTTGAAATCTGCATTACTTATCAGTCCTTTTAAATAACTGGTTGCTAGATTTTTTTGACCCACGCTAGTGTTCTTATTTTATTATTTACTTATGGTGCTGGGATCAAATCCGGGGTCTTGCACATGCTAGTCAGGTGCTCTGCCACGGAGCCTCCTGGTCTAGGGTTTTTGCTTTGTTTCTTTTAATTATTTCATGTTTAAAAGTTAATCCCTTTTTTATACTTTGATTAGGATGATTTTGTTGATCTTTTTAATCAGCTTTTTGTACTTTGTGCTTTACATAGTCTTATTCTTATTTATTTAAAATTTTCATACAAGGCTACTTTTTTTCCTCTGAGCACAGTTTTGGCTGAATCCTAAAGTTTGGTGTATGTTGGGGCTGTTATCATTATTTTGTATGTAATTAATAATTCAGACTACTTTCTATAGTCAAGAGTTAGTTATTGGAGTGTCTTGAGGATTTATCTTTCAACTATTTTTTAATGTGTCTTTTAAAACAACATTTCCTAGAGCAGTACAGTTATCCATGGTACCTGGGTTCATTCCAGCCACATCAACTTGCACAGACTCTCACCTACTCTATGTCAGCCCCTGTTGCCCTCTGTCCCCCTCACCCACCTTCACTCCACTGACCCTCCCCTGGCTCATCCATTATTCATCCTTAATTGGTGCTTTCTGCACACATGAAGGTGAAATTCCCTGTGGCGTATTACACAAATCCATTCTGCATCTCCTCCCCTTTCCCATCCCTCCTCCCTCACTCTGCATCTCCTATTCTGTTCCATTGATCTTCCCTATATCTGATTCCCCTTCTTTCCCTCATTTTGCTCTAGTTTCCCCATGAGAGAAAACATTCCACCTTTGATTTTCTGAGTCTGGCTTATTTCATGTAGCGTGATATTCTCCATTTTCATCCATTTACTGCCAAATGCCAGCATTTCTTCCTAAGTAAAACTCCACAATGTATATAGATCACATTCATCCATTGACAGGCATCTGGTCTGAGTCCATAATTTGGTGATTGTGAATTGGGCTTCTATAAACATTGAAGTGGCTATATTGCTATAATATGCTGATTTTTTTTTTTTTTTGCTAAGTACCAAGGAGTGGGATAGCTGGTTATACGGAGGCTCCCTTCCTAGTCTTTTAAGGATCTCCATACTGTTTTCCAGAGTGGCTGTGCTAAATTTCAGCTCCACCAGCAGTGTATGAGTGTACCTTTTCCACGCATCCTCGACGGCGTCTGTTGTTATTTGTGTTCTTGATAATTTGCCCCTCTGACTGGAGTGAGATGAAAGCTTGGTGTGGTTTTGGTTTGCGTCTCTCTGATTGCTAGAGGTGTTGAGCAGTTTTTCATGAATTTGTTGGCTATTTGTGTTTCTTGAGAATTTTCTCTTTAGTTATTTTGCTTCTTATTTGGTTTTTGGTGTTAAGTTTTTTAGATATTCTGGATATTAATCCCCAGTCACAGGAGCAGCTGGTGAAGATTTTGTTTTCTAATGTTATTTATTATTCACAAAAGCCCCACAAAAATGTGTCTTAGTAACCTCGTCTCCCATTGTGTAATCCACGGCTCCAGGAGTCAGATGAAGACTACTCTCCCAGCCTGGAAGGGCAGAGCCAGGATACCTGTGTGCTTCCCTTCTTACCTGTCGCCTCCCAGAATGCCCTGCTTGGGCTGCTTCAGGCGGAACTCGTAGCCACTGGCTCCAGGCTGGCCATGCAGACGATGCACGAGCTTGAATCAGGCCTTTTTGTTCTGTTGCTTTCCCTTGGAATTCAGAGACGTATTTCCATGTCATAAGAAAACCGAGAGCATACGTAGGATGATAAGTGGCGACCCCCTCAGTGTTGGGGTGTAATAGGGGGTAGTGGGGATTGGGGGAAACCCAGCGGTGGGGTTGAACTCCAGCTCTTTGTGGCCATGTTACATTGTAGACCCAAGGCTGCCAATTTTCCTTTCTGTGATTTTTTTTTTTTTTTTTAAGAGAAGCTGGAGTTTTTGAAGCCTGCTCAGTGTTTTTAATAACCCTGAGTCTACAATCCTGGGAATGGGAAGGAGTCGGCTTCTGTGAGCAGCCTTACTTAACGTGGAGGCTCACAGTGCAGCCTCACCGGGCCCCTCCCCACCTGCATGCTGAGGTGCTTTCCTGGCAAGTCTCGTGGCCGGGAGGATCCTGCCTGGGAGGACCCTCCAGGAGTTGTTCCCAGCCTGCCTTGGGCACTTGACTCCCGCGCCCTGCATTCTTGGGGTTACTTTTCCTGTCTTCAGGATTGTGGGAAGATTAAAGAACCCTGGACATGAGAAGGGGACAGAGGTCACTTCTGGAGTTGGCGTCCCATGCAACGTCTTGAGCAGGGGAGGCCTCTTGTTCCCGTCGCACAGTTCCTGCTAGATCCACAGCCGGGGGAACGTGAAGTCAAACCCAGTCAGTGGGTGGATCATTGTGTGTCGGTTTACTCCCCTCCCAGCCTGTGCTGCTCCCAGGTAGAGGGCGTTTCAGTCTCCGTCCTTCCCAGCATTCCTGTGCGTGGAGGGTCACCGCCCTCATTCTCTCTTGGGCACAGCCTGGCTCCCTGGCTGTGCCTGGTGCAGAGTCACTGCCTCCCAGAGCCAAGGGTGGAAGGGAGGCCTGGGGGCAGAGCTCGGTTGGGGGGCCATTCTCTTCTGAGCCCCAGGCACTGTGAGCAGTGTGCAGACAGAGGGGGACCCGGCCCCAGACAGGCTTGCCATCGCTGCAGGGCGAGGGGCCTGCCCCTGCAGGGGGTTCAGTCAGCTGGCCGAGGCCTGCTGCTTGCTGCAGACCAGTAGTGTTCCCACTCTCCCTGCCCTCCTCTGACTTCGGGACGAGAGAGGTGGCCTGAGTGGAAGGGCAGTGCAGAGACCTTCTCAAGCCTCCCTAGAGCTGCTATGCACACCCTGGTTGTGGGTGCCACTGACTTCCACTTTCCCATAGGTGCCACAGTGTGACGCTGCCACTGTGTGGTCTTTCCCCTGACCATCCAACCCAAGGCTGAGGCCACCGCCTGTTTTAGGTTGATAACCTGGGCATCTGGAACAGGCGTAGATGGATGCGGATCGTTGCTCTAAGAGCAGCAGCTGGGATTTGCTGACGGGTGCCTGTGGCAGGCAGGCGTTATGTGGAGTGTGTTCTAGGCACTGTCTCGTCGCCTCCTCATTCCGACTCTGAGGGGTGCTGCTGTCACCTTCCTTTTGCAGACTAGGAATGCCAGCACGGGGAAGTCAGTGGCTTTCCCAGGATCCGCGGCGGGTCGATGGGTCGGTGGGATTCTGCTCTGCAGGAGCTCTTGATTCCACTGTGCTGAACTGCCTTTGCCAGTGGGTATCTGAGTGTTTGTGACAGGTTCGTGTGATGCAGGGTCGCTGGCTGTCATAGGGAGCGAGCATCTGATTTTCCAGATGCTCAGTTGTCATAAAAGACTGCCCGGTGTCATGGATGGACCATGGGATTTGTAATCAGAAGGCCCCTGCAGTCTAGCTGTGGGACCGGGGTGGGGGCGGTGGGTGGGCCTCTCTCCTGGGTTGCCCTGTTCACTGGCACCGTGCACCTGCACCTGCCTGCTGGGGGTGGTGTGCAGATGGAAGGAAGTGTGGTGAGGGTGCCTCATGGATGAAGGGCCTCCGTCACGGTGCTTTATCGTCCCAAGTCTGGCGTTCTCCCTGTTAGCAGAGGGTCCTGGGTATAGAGGCCTCAGGTGCCTGGTGCCCCTGTTCCTGCTGCTGGGCTTGCAGCTGTTACGGCAGGAGGGCCTTGGGTGGTGGCCCAGGTCTGTCCTTTCTGATCACAAGGAATCGTTCTGCTGTCTGTCGAGAGATAAAGCTCCTGCCATGCCACCCTGTCAACCTGTCAACCAGGAAGCCAGCCTGCCAGAGCTGGCGGGACCAGAAGCTCCCTTGGCCCGGTTGCCCTGTGGACGTAGTGCACCTGGCTTCGAGCGCTCTTACGTGTTCATTTCTCACTTTCCTTTTTGGTCATCACCCTGTTGCTCTCCAAGGTCAAGATGTGGGGAGAGGGCATCTTGCAGCTTCATGGTGTGCAGCGGGGGGTGGTGTGAAAGGGAAGGAGCCCCCCAGCTTTCTGGGGCCCTGCTGTGGTTGATAGTTGCCCAGAGATGGGGGGCAGGGTGGGAAGGTAAAAGCGGCGGGGAGTTGGGGTCCTTGGGCTCAGGTGCCAGCCTGGGTGACTGGGAAGTGGAGTCCTAGCCTCCCTTTTGTATATCTCTGTGCTTAGAATCGCATGGATTCCGTCTGAGTATCTCGCTGCCTGTGTGTGGCTTTGATGGTTGCTCTAGCTTCTCTTTGCCTCACTTTCCCTGTTTCCCACAGGGATTTAAAAGAGGGAATGAGTTGGTGGTGTCGGGTGTCTCTGACCCACGAAAATAGGGGTGCTCCCTTCCCCCCAAGGAGCCATCAGCAGAGGCAGCCGGGATGGTGGGGTCGCCTGCCACAGCAGCCACCGAGTGTGGCTTTGTGACCAGGAGCCAGTGCTGTGCTTCGTGCCTCATCAGCATGACTTCACCCAGTTCTTCTGTTGACATCAGCCTTGATCAGTTTTGGAGAGAGTTAAATAAAAATAAGGAAGAATATTTCAACCTAAAATACATTGTAGAAAGTGATCTTTCTTGGATCAACTTCCAGTGAACTCGGAGGTCACAATGTCCTGTGGTCTTGGCGTTATCCCCTCTCACCAGGACGCAGGTAAGACCATGACTAACCGAGGCTTGGAGAACGCGTCCTGAGTCATTCTGAACCTCTTACCCGTCCTCACTTGGACATCCCCGAAACAGCCCTGCAGCGTATCCTCTGTCCACACTGGGCCCGGCCGCCAGAGAGATGTCCCGTGTGCTCTTGTCAGGCTTTTTTGTCTCTTTGGTTGCTGGAGGCACAGACCTGCAATATTTTTCCCTCTGTGACTTCTCTTGGATTCTCTCTACTATATGAAACAAAGAAGAACCTGGAAGATAGCACCTGCTGGCCTGAGGTCTGCTCCCATTGTCTGCGCTCCCACTTTCACTTCTACCTCTGGGAACGCCGGGTTTTGCCGTTTGTTTCCCATCTGTTTCATAAAGGGCTTAAAATGTACCTGGAAGTTTGCCTGCCATGAAGCTGATCTGCAGTACATGTGAGTGGGAACAAAGATGGCGATGTATTCCCAAAGGAATTCTTTCTGACTTGTACCTGTTACCCATCCATCTATCCATCCATGATCCATTTATGATCCATCCATCATCCATTAGCCATCCATCATCATCCATCCACACATCACCCATCTACCCATCCATCATCCATCATCTGTTCATTCATCATCCATCCATCCACCCATCCATCCATCCATCCATCCACTCGTCATCCATCAATCCATCATCCATCCATCATCCATCCACTCATCCATCCATCCATCCACTCGTCATCCATCATCCATCCACTCATCATCCATCATCCATCATCCATCCATCCATCCATCCATCCATCCACTCGTCATCCATCTATCCATCATCTATCCATCCATCCATCCATCCATCCATCCATCCACTCGTCATCCATCATCCATCCACTCATCCATCCATCCATCCATCCATCCATCCACTCGTCATCCATCATCCATCCACTCATCATCCATCATCTATCCATCATCCATCCATCATCCATCCATCATCCATCCATCCATCCACTCGTCATCCATCATCCATCCACTCATCATCCATCATCCATCATCCATCCATCATCCATCCATCCATCCATCCATCCATCCACTCGTCATCCATCATCCATCCACTCGTCATCCATCATCCATCATCCATCCATCATCCATCCATCCATCCATCCATCCATCCACTCGTCATCCATCTATCCATCATCTATCCATCCATCCATCCATCCATCCATCCGTTCTGTCACATGTGTAAGCCAAATCTTTTGCAATTAGTGTTGACACTTCTTTATGGCATCTTAGTGGTTGACTCTGGCTGGCAGTCACTGCCTTCGTTTGAGTACTTGCTTCCCCACATACTGTGTGACCTTGGATGATTTTCTTGATCTCCCTATGCTTCAGTTTTCTCATCCATGAAAGTAGACATAACAGGATCTACATCTTGTTTTTTGAGGGTTGAATTACACAATCCACTTGATGTATGGAACCACACCTAATAAGTGAGTGATAAGGTGGTGATGTTGAAACCTTATCTGTAGTTACAGCAGCCTATTTTCTGAAAGTGGAATTACTGGCCAAAAGAGGTGACTGTTTCAAAGGTTTTCAACATATTGCCAAACAGCCCTTCAGGAATGTTGTAAATTAGGACAGCATTTAACTCTTCCCAGAAGTAGATGAGAATGCCCATTTTACCTGAGCATCTGCCGATGTGGTCAGTTATTTTAATTTTGCAAATTGTGTGAAGAGTGTCAATTCATTGCTTTATTTTCAATACATTAATTGCTGGTGAACTTAAATATATTTTATTTGCTTACTGCTCGTTTTGTGTTTTTTGCCTCTCTACACTTATTTTTCCTGTCCTTTTCCATTATCTGTTCATCTGTTTCTTACTGAAGCATAAGATTCATTTCAATATTTAAAACAATTTATCTACTACATATGTTGCAAGTGTTTTTCTCACATTTTGTTTTCAAATCAGGATGACACTTTTTGATATCCAGAAATCGAAAATAGTTAATGAAAGTGTTTAAATTTTTCTGGAAGTTCAGAAAGAACTCTGTCCCTCGTTCATATATGTACGGGCACATTTATTTATTTGTACATTTAATTCTTGAGTTAAAATATATAATACATTCATGTCTGTTGATGATATGAGGTGAGAATTCCAAGTTTACCTTTAGTTAACCAGTTATCCAAATCTAGAATCTAAAATGTCATTTTCATTATATAAAAATTCTAAAGTATGCATGCGTATAGTGTATGGTGTGTATAGTATATACAGGGGTGTGTTTCGGAGCTTTTTGTGCAGTTCTAGTTTTTGTCTGTATTTGTATCACTAACAATTTATTGTAGCTTTATGTTTTAATAATAGTAGTGTAAGTCTTGAATTCATTTTGGGGGGGGGTTTAAAAAAATTCTGCTCTATTTCTATTTCTTATTTACTTAAAATAAATTTGTCAAGTTTAAAAAATCCAGATGGGATTTTGATTGAAATTGCTTTAAAGTTTAAAGTTAATTTTGAGAACATTAACATGTTTATAGTAATGAAACTTCCCATCTACAAATATAGAACTGTCTCCATTTGGTATAATCATTTTTTTAATGTATCCCAGTTTTGTGGATTTCTTCATTTAATCCTGCACATTTCTCGTTAAATTTATTTCTAGGCATTTTATATTTTTGTTGCCTCCCAAAGTAGGATTTTTCCCTACTATATTTTCTAACTGGTTATTGCTGATTGTTGATTAGATCTTTATCTGGTAACCAAATATCTTTCTGAATTATCTCATTCATTCTAAGTTCGTTCACTTTATTCTCTTGGGCTTTCCAGATGTATGATTATGCTTATAATAATATTTTTTGGATTCTTTCATATAGATTTCTTATTTATCTATCTATCTATTTATTTATTTATTTAGCCTTAGTACATAGTTAGAAATTCTAGAACATTATTAACAGTAATGGTTTTGGATGTCAGGCCTGAATTTTTTTAAGGTGAAATTTTATGCACAGTGGAACTTGTGGTTGGTCACAGTTCACCTTCGGAGGATACCTTTCAAACAATCCTCCGGTGTGCGTCTCTTCACATGATGGTGTTTGTGTACCCACTCCCCACCCTCCACCAGGGAGAAGTGGAAGGCAGGGACAAGGGTGTCCCTCTGTGAGGTCATGGGCTGCAGGCTGACGCTGATTCTGGAGAACAAGAGACCACATTTCGGCCACAGGTTGTGCGTATCTTCCAGGACAGGCTCCTTCCTGGGCTGCACCAAGGTTGATAATGAGGGACGCTGCTCTGAGGAACTTGTCCTTGTGGGTGTCAGTCCTGCCTAATGTCATCAGTCTATCTTTTTCTGAGTTAGAGGCCTATAGGCAGCTCTGTTGTCTTCTGTAATTTCTCCTCCTGGTCCGTCCTGCACCCATCACCTGGACAGCTACCCACCACCTGAATGGCCACCCACCAGATGCAAAGCCACCATCCAGCTACAGGACCACCTACCTCTCTCACGGTCACCCCCACCTGCATGGCCTCCCACCACCTGCAGGTCACCCAGCAGCTACACAGCCACAGGGGAACCCTGACATACAGGGATGCTGTGTTCTTGGTCCCAGCACCGTCCTGCCCCAGCTTTATTTGTGCAGGCTGGGCTGCTGCTCTGGGTACCTGAGACCTGCACTTCTGTGACTTTGTGGCCCGAGTGGGAGGTCCAGGGTCGGTGCAGGGGCCAGGTGGTGTCCCGCAGTCTGTCTGCAGGCAGAGCTACTGTGACTCACTGCGCCCCCATCTGCCTCCTCCAGTGCTGAGCTGGCGCTCCCTGTTCCAGGAGGGTGTGGGTGGCAGCGGGGAGGGCAGGGCGTCGAAGCTCCCTGCAGAAGGTGGCCGGGCTGGGGGAGCTTTCTGTGCTGGGGCCGTTGGCCCTCCTGGGCTCTGGCGCCTGGTCTTTTCCCTGTGAGCTTCTCCAGGTCCTCCCCCTCCCCCAGTTCTCCCTTTTCATTGTGGTAGGAGACAGACACAGTTTACCATCACGACCGTTGGTTAGGGCTCGGTGGCTCACGGTGGGTGCAGTTGCCCTGGCTTGCAGCCTGGGCACCACCATCTGCGGAGCTCTTCTCCTTGCAAGGTGTAGGCTGCCAGGTTCAGCACCAGCTCCATGTGCTCCTGCCTCTGGACCTGGCCTCACAGGTCCGTCTTGTGAGAGGAACCTTGGGGTGTTCTGTGACTGACTCTTCCACTCAGCTGTGCCCTCTGGGCTCGTTCAGGTCATGCAGCCTGTGTCAGAAGGCCCTTCCTTTTGAAGGCTGGATGACATCCACGTGTGTGCTGGCCATGTTTGTTTTCCCATCGGTGCACTGACAGGAAGTTGGACAGTCTGCATCTTGTGGTTGTAATCCTCAGTCTTTTGTAATTGATGCAACAGCGGCACGCTTTGTGAAGGCACACCTCTGGATTTTCAGGATACTTTTAAATGTGCCACTAATGTCTTCTCCATTTAATAGATGAGGAAACACTTGGAGAAGTAGTTTTCTTAGAGTTGTGTTTTAAATAAGCAGCTATCTCCTACTACAAGCCACCTATCTGCAGTTCACCCGCGTTCAGTGTGCACGTCCGTGGTCTCACCAGAACAGCCACCCGTCACCAGGGTTGGGTTTTGAACCCTTCGTCACCTCAGGAGAACCCCGTTGCCGTCAGCAGTCACAGTGTTCCTGCACCCCACTCCGCCCCGCCCCAGGTGGCCACACGCCTTCTTGCTGTCTCCGTGGTTTGCCTGTTCTGGGCTTGCAGGTGACTGGAATCCACCAGGTGTGGTCTTCTGTGGCCGGCTGCTTACTTGGCATGTCCTCAGCCTCTTCAGATGTAGCAGGTGTCACTGCTCATTTATTCTCCTGGCCTGAAGGTGCTTCCTAAACCCCCAAATCCCAATCTGGAGTCTAGTGAGACTGGTGGCAGTTACTTAATGTCTTCTAGCTCTTCTTCTCTTCACAAGATGGAGACAGTGCTGTCCCTCTGTTGGCCACTGTGGAATGGTGCGTAAGAAGGACTTGGTAAAAACCAGTGCTTGGTCTGTAGCATGCTGTGTGGGACAGGGTTGTGTTAGGGGGTGATGGGTATGTGTCATGTTTTGCCATTAGAAAAGAGACAAATGAGAAAATGTTGATTAAATGGTGGCTCTGAAACGGTGGAACTGTGGCTGTACCCGTGGTGGGGACGCGCCGCCGCTTGCCGTTAGGGCTAGGAGCTGACAAGTGGGCAGCCCACAGGAAGGCAGTTTTCACGCACAGCCCCTGGGCCCGGGGCCAGCAGTGACAGCTCCAGGTTCTGCAGTCTCAGGGTCATTAACCTGTGTCATGAGAGGCAGGTGACCCTGAGTCTGGAGGTTGGAGCAGAACGGGGCATGGTGTGGTTACTCTCCTGCTGGAGTCCCTGAGCTAGGAAGTGCAGGCCCAGGTCTCCGAGACTCCCAATTCCTGCTCCTTCCACTCTCTAACCCTGGTGCGGACAGGCCTCCTGGGAGGCTGGTGAGGCACAGAAGCCTTGTCTGAAAGTGGGAGCTGGCTGTGTCTCCCGGCTGCCCCAGGTTTCTTTGGAGACCCCACCACAGTGGAAGGGGTGGTCTGGGAGCAGTGCTGGGCCCCGAGCCTGCTGTGTGGGGAGTCCAGGGATTGTTTCTGTCAGATCCCTGAGAAAAAATAGCTTTGCATGAAAAGCCCAGGTGCTTTTCTATTCCAGACCCCGAGCTCTAGTGGGAGCCTGGGGCCATCCTCTGGGGTCTGTGTTGTTCCCGAGAATCCCCTCCACTCCCCATAAGCACATCATCAAGCCTGATGATCCTGAACGTGGGGACAGCCACCATCACTCCCCCTCTCTGAGCGCCTGTTCTGGGCCAGGCGTGGAGTCAGGGCTTCAAGTGAATTGGCTCATTTGTTTCTGACAGTGAGCTGGTCAGTCTTAATCCCATTTTACAGATGAGGAAACTGTGGCCCAGGCAGGACTTGCTGAACTCTGGAAGGATGTGGCTTTATTTGTTCATTTTTCTCAACATCTTTATAGGACGTTGCACACACTCAGTGTAGTACAAGGCTGGCTCACTGGCAAGGACGGTGGCTCGGGCACCACGTGTGCTCCAGGCTGCGGGTACCCCTGCCTCCCTTTCCTTGATGATCGCCTGTTCTGAAGAGCTCCTGCCTGCCTGGGGCCATCCAGTGCAAGGAAGTGGGGCAAGCTGGGTGGTAGGTGCCCGTCTTGGGGTGACTCAAGGCAGGGGCCTTTGTGGACTGGTGAGAGACAGAGGAGGAAGCGGAGGGCCAGGGATGGCTGGGAAGTGTCCCTTCCAGGAGGACTAGTCATTGTCAATAGGGGACCTTAATGGTGTCCAGCTCTAAGCTGAAGAAATGTTCACCCCAGGTTACACCACTGTGCACCAGCTCTCGAGGGGACGTGCCCGAGGCAGTGACTCTGCTGGCACGTGCCTTTCCCTGAACGCATGCCTACAGTGAAGCAGGTGCGTCTGCGCCCTGGGCCCGCCCAGGGTTTTCCCACAGTGGGGATTGTGCAACACACCCTGCTGAGCGAGAGTCCAGGCCCCAGGCCTCCCATTGCCAGGTAGCCTGACTCCACTCTGCTCTCCCAGGCCGACATGGTTGCCGAGTTCTGTTCTCTGCTTCCTACGTTGTGCCCCGTGAGTACAGCCGCTCCGGATCCACGGCACGTCTGCCTTCCAGTCTGCTGCCCTTCTCAAGGCCTGGCTCTAGTTCTCTTGTCTAATGGTGCACATCTTAGCCATCCCAGCCCCATGTCCGTGTAGAATGCTCCTCTGTGTGTGTCCTGCTCCATGTAGCCTGGCTCCCGTGTTTCTAACTTGAACCCAGCCTCCAGTCATACTTACGTGAAGTAAAGTTTTGAAGTACTTATTGAATTAGTGAGCTTTGAGTGGTGGGATTTCCTAACCTGGTCTATCAGAAGATTAACTGGTATGAAATGTCCACCCAGGAATCTAAGTGCCATGTAGGGCTTTGGTGTCATTAAGTTCATTGACTTTTTGAATGAACTGGTGGATCTGTTCCCTTTATTCCTGGCAAGAGTCATTCGGCAGAGCCAGCCTCCCACTCAGAACGTTTCTGGGAGACCTTGTACATCTTGCCTTTGGGGGTAGGTTAACCTTGTTGGGGAGTCACTGCAGAATTTTGAGAGGAGGTTAAGACCGCAGGATTTTATTTCAGCAGTGTCAGCCTGGCTTCTGAGTGGAGACAGGTGTGGAGGAAGGGGACTGCACGGTCACCTTGCCATCTATGACAAATGCTTGAGAAAATCAACTTACGGGAGGAAAGACTCATCTCCCCCCATGGCTTCCGAGTTCTAGGCTGGCTCTGCTGCTCCTTGGCCTTTGGTGAGAGGGAGCACGGGGCGGGAAAGGGCTCACCTCATCCTGGTCCCAAAGCAAAGAGAGAGCACATGGCGTCACTCTGTGGATCCACATGTGGATAATCCACTCACAAGGCCGTAGCCCTCAAGACCCATCACCCCCGACTCCCCCTGGGGACCCTGCTCCAGGTGGTCATTGTGTGCGTGATCCGAGGAGTCCCTGAAGTCCCTCACAAGGCCCCACTGCCTGGCTGTCCGCAGAGCGCCCAAGGCAGCCTCCCTGATGGTGGCGTCTGCTTTGTCGATCGAGCGTGGTGACAAGGCCCTGGAGGGAGGACACATCCAGACCCGTTCCCTTTCCTCTGCACAGGTGGGCCTCTCGCCATCTTGGCAGGGAGGTGCTGTCCCCAGTGCAGCTGGAGTTTAGAAACTGCCACTTCCTACTGCAGGAAGAGAGGACCCAGGTGCCTCGAGGGAGGCCGTGTGCAGCTGTCCAGGGAGTCCTGCGGAAGGTCCGCCGTGTGAAGCTGTCCAGGGAGTCCTGCGGAAGGTCCAGGATGTGTGTGTTGAAATACAGCAAAGCCATCGCCGAGCCCAGATGGCGTGGTGAAACTGTGCAGAGTGCTTCCAGCCGGCTGGACAGTGGCGTCCTATGGCATCCTCTCCCTGCCCGCTCCCAGCCAGGCTGCCACTCATGGCCCTTCACGGTTCTCAGGGCCAATTAAAATACACACATCAGGGATGCTGGGGTCATATGAAGAGCGCCTGAAGACCGCTGCCTTTGTGAGGCCAAGTTCCACAGTCTGTAACTCCATCCTCCTCTCAGTACAGTCCCGTGGCCCTCCCACATGAGGTGCTCGCTGTCGAGGGTCACGGCTAGAAATGGTCATGGGAAGACCTCACCAGGAGGTGCGGGGGACACCTTTACCCTGTTGTGTGTACGTCTCTGAGTCTGTTTTGGTCTGTGGCTTTGAAACAGCTTTTGGTACACTGATGGGTCATGGCACCTCGAGACGTGTGTGTGTGTGTGTGTGTGCGCGCGCGCGTATGTGCGTGCATGTGTGTTCTGTTCTCAGCTTTCCCAACTAGACCCTTGTGGAGGAAGAGCCGGAACAAAAGGAAGTCGTTCCATTGCCGTCTGGGTCTGGCGCTTCAAAGTCATTTTCAAATCTCAGCTAATGTCCAGATTTTAGGCTTCCTTTTAAGAATTTTTACTTTAGATATTTGAGATATTTAAAAATTGTAATTTTTTGATAGGCAAAACGTGTATTGTATAAAATTCAAAAGGTCCCTTTCTCTGTGCTGTAGCAGGGGACATCAGAAGACTCTTGCTAGAATGTTGGGTCACAGAGGCCCCAAACTTGAGCGAAACCTCTCAATTCAGGAAAATACCATATTTCACGGAATCTAAGGTATTGTCAATGATAAGAGGTCCCACTAAGAAAGCAGCGTGCCTCCGGTAAACTATGACACTCCCTGTTGTAAGACATATCCTGACTTCAGAGATGTGAGAAAGTGGTCTCCGCATCAGTGAAACATCCTTGGATCACTGATTTCCTCGAGGGTTAGTGCATGCCTGTCACTCAGGCCCCCGTCACCATCGCCTGGGCCATGGCTTGCCCTTTCCAGCTGCGCTGAATCTCTCATGGGCTGGGTTCCACGAGTTCTGTTTATTTACACTGTTGTTATGGTGGAGCACATCCTCAAGTAGATTCTTGAGAGAGGTGGATGGAAGTTATTATTATTTAGATTTGCATTTTTCTAAACATGTCCCTTTTGTGTTTTCCAACTTGATCAATGCTTTGGCTAAGGGTAGGCCCCTAATCATTTGGCAGGATAGGCTTGCAGATCATTTTTGTTAAGACTTTGGCATACTGCTCCAGTGCTTCTCCTGCTCAGTGTTCCTACCAGGAAACCTGGAGCCATTCTGAGTCTTGGTTCTTTGGATGTCAGGCTCCTGTTTGTTCTCCAGAAGATTTCAGGATCTTCCCTTTGAAACCCAGAGCTGAATTTTCACAGGGACGTGCCCTGGGCCAGCTTTGTGTTGGTCATTGTGTGGCACGCCTGGTGGGCACTTGCATTTCTTTGTTGAGAGAATTTTGCTGTTATTTATTGATTTTCTCCCTTTTAGTTTCTCTTTTCTTACTTTTTTTGTATTTAGGTTATTCAGATAAAGTATTTCCTGGTCTTCTAAATTTCTCATATTTTCTTTCCTATTTTTCTTATGATGGTTTTATTATATTTTGGGGATTCTCTCAACTTCATCTTCTATTTATCCTCTTTTTTTTCTCTCATTTTTGTTTCCAAGCACTTTTTAAAAATTTGGTTTTGCTGAGATCCCCTTTTAATTGTGCCCTGCTCTTACTTTGCATGTGCATTATGTATATCTTCTCTCTTGGAGGATACTTGTGTAGCAGCTTCATTAAGGTGTAATTAACATACAATAAACTGTACATATTTAAAGTATAAATTCAGCTAAGTGTTAACATATGCACACCTGTGAAGCCGCGGAGGCAGTCAGGTCATGTGTGTTACTTCCGGTGTTTTCTGTGGCCTGCCTGTAATCCATCCCACCCTCCCCCGGCTCCCAGCCATCACCCCCTGCTCTGCCCACTTTCTGCCACTACAAATTGGTTTGCATTGCCACAGTTTTATAAAAACGTGGTGATACAGTATCATCTACTACCTTTTGCCTGATTTCTTTGATTCAGTAAGATTATTTTGAGACTCAAGTTCATTGCTTTTTTATTTCTAAGTAATATCTTACTGTATGGACACATCACCATCTATTTATCCACTCACTTTGTGATGGACACATGTCTTGCTTCCAGTTTGTGATTATTACAAACGAAGCTGCTGTGAGCATCTGTGTACATGTCTTTGAAAGGCACGGGCCTTCCCCAAGCTGTGTCCAGGGTGCTCAGACCATTCCACAGCCCTGTCTGCAGTGTCTGAGGTTTCCAGTTTCTCTCTCTGATATTTGATGTGGTTGGTGTTATTAATTTTGGCTGTTTTTATAAGCACATAGTCATCTCGAGTGGATTTAATTTGTATCTTCTTATTGACTAATGGTGTTGGGGACCCCTCCTGTACCCACTTGCCATTTGTTTGCCTTCTTTGGTGAAGTGTCTGCCCCTTTGAAAATTTGGTTGTTTTCTTATTATTGATGTAAGTCTTTTATCATATACATGTTTGAAAATATTTTCTCTCAGACAGTAACATGTCTTTTCTTACCCTTAGAAGTTTCTTTCAAAGAGCAGAAGTTTTATACTTGTGAAGTCTAATTTGTCCGTTTTCTTCTAGGGCTTGTACTTTCCATGTCCTGTCTAGAATGCTTTGCCTAAGCCCTGGTCACAGATGTCTCCACCTGCATTCTTTCTAGAAGTGTTGTTGTTTTAGGTTTCACATTTAGGTCTGTGATCCATTTTGGGTTCATTCCTGTGTATGGTGTGAGGTTTGGACTAGGGGTTTTGTGTTGTTTTGGTTTTGCAAGGAACTCTCCATTTGTCCAGTCGTTTCTGTACCATATGTTGAGAGAAAAAAGGACTTAAGCATGAATGTCTCTTGCAGCTGCATTTGAAATCACCACAAAGTGAAAAAAATGCGTATGTTCAGGGTCTGTGCAGTAAGGTATTCCTTAGAAATAAAAAGGGACGAGCATTGATACACACAAGAACATGGTTGAATCTCACAATGATTATTATACTGGGCAAAAGCAACCAGATAAACAAGGAGTACCTATTGCATTATTGCAGTTATATAAAATTGTGAAAATGCAAACTTTCTCTACTTGACTGTGTTTGTTCTTTGTCAGAATTAGTTGTTGATATATGTGTAGGTCAATTTTGGACTTTTTATTCAACTCTATTTGTCTGTTTGCTTGTTTTCACACCAAACTGCACTGATTATTGTATCTTATTATAAGTCTTAAAATTAGGTAGGATTACAATCTAGCTTCATTCTTTTTTTAAATAGTTTTTTTTTTTGGCAATTTAGGTTTTCTATTTCCATATTAGCTGATTAGCTTATCAGTGTGTCAGTATTTACAAAAAAGCCTACTGGAATATTGATGGAATTGTGTTAATTGTATAGATCAGTTTGAAAATTGACATCATTACAGTATTGAGCTTATGACTTGTGAACATGTTTCTTATTTAGTAGGTGTTCTTAAATTTTCCTCAACAATGTTTTGTAGTTTTTAGAATAAGTTTTATGTAACTTTTATCAGATTGATCTTTAAATAGTCAATGTATTTTGATGATGTGGATGATGGGATTTTTTAACATTTCAATTTCTGACTGTTCATTGCTGTCATATAGAAATGTGATTGATGTTTATATAGTCATCTTTTATCATGTGTCCTTGATAAAAATATGTATTAGTTCTAGTGTCTTTTTTTTTTTTTTTTAAAGACGTCATCTGATTGTCTGCACATACAAACATGTTTTCCGGGAATGAAAGCAGTTTTGTTTCTTAGTTTCCAGTCTGAGTGCCATTTCTTTCTTTTTGTTGCCTGCTTACATAGAACATCCAAAGTTGAAGGAAGTAGTAAGAGGAAATTGTGTTATTCCTGATCTAAGTGGGAAAGCATTTGATTTTTCACCAGTAGGTTTGATACTTATTGTAGATTGTTTTGTAGATACATTTCACCAATTTGAGGAAGTTTCTTTCTGGTTCTAAGTTGCCGACATTTTAAAATCAAGGATGAGGGTTGGGGGCTAGGGATATGGCTCAGTGGTAGAGCCCTGTCTACCACAAAACAGAACAAAACAGAAAAAAACAGAACCAAAGAAGGAGTGGTAGATCTTGTCAAATGCTTTAATGTGTCTTTGAGTTGGTTGTATGGTTTTTCTTTTTACTTTGGTTAGTATGGCAAATTATATTGATTTTTTTTTTAATGTTAAACCAACCTTGAATTCTGGGAATAAATTCTTCTTGGTCATGAGGAATAATAATAATAATAATAATAATAATTATTATTATTATTATATATTTGGTTGTATTTGCTAAAATTGTAGAGTTTCTGTACTTGTATGTATGATGGATATTGATTTACTTATAATGTTATGCTTCATTTTGGTGGCAAGATAATATTGTCCTCCTAGAAGGCATTGGGAAATGTTATTTTTTTCCTCAGTTATCTAGAGAATTTGTGTAATTTTTAAAGTAAATATTTGATGTAATGTACCAATGAAGAATTTCTTGTGGAGAGATTTTAAACTACGAATTCAAATTTTTAAATACATTTGGGGCTATTCAGATTATGTATTAAGGGTCTTGTGTGAACCATGTTTTTGTGTCTCTCCATGAATTTATTCATTCCATATAAGTTGTCATATTTATTGGTAATTATTTCTTTTTGTTGCCTGCTTCCATGATTATCATTTTAATACTGTAGAATCTGGGGTGATATCAACTCCTTTGTTCCCGATTCTTCCTTGGTATCTTCTTTCTTCTTGTGATCAGTCTTAGTAAAGGTTTATCAATTTTGTTGATTTTTCTCATTGAGAATTTTTTTGATTTCAATGATCCTTTTCTATCATTTAAAAAAATTTGTTCTAATTGGTTATATGTGACAGTAGAATGCATTTTGACACATTATACATAAAATGGAGTATAACTTCTCATTCTTCTGGTTGTAAATGATGTAGGGGTACACAGGTCATGTAATCATATATGCACATAGGGTAATAATGTCCAATTCATTGTACTGTCAATACTACCCCATCCCCCATCCCCACCCTTTATTCCCCTCTGCCTAATCCAAAGTACACTATTATTCCCTAGGCACGCCCCCCCCCCCCCCCCCGTCCGTTGTGAATTAGCATCCTCATATCAGAGAAAACATTCAGCTTTTGGTTCTTTGGGATTGGCTTATTTTGCTTAGCATGATATTCTTTAGGGCCACCCATTTACTGGAAAATGCCATAATTTCATTATTCTTTAAGGCTGAGAAATATTCTATTGTGTATATACATATACTACATTTTCTTTATCCATTCATCTGTTGAAGAACAACTAGGTTGTTCCATAGCTTGGATATTGTGAAGTGAGCTGCTATAAACGTTGATGTGGCTGTGTCTCTGTAGTATGCTGATTTTAAGTCCTTTGAGCATAAACCTAGGAATGGGATAACTGGGTCAAAGATAGTTCCATTCTGAGTTTTCTGAGGAATCTCCATACTGCTTTCCAGAGTGTTTGCACCAATTTGCAGTCCCAACAGCAATGTATGAATGTACCTTCCCCCCGTATTCTTGCTATCACTTATTGTAGCTTGTATTCTTGATAATTGCCATTCTGACTGGAGTGAAATGGAATCTCAATGTAATTTTGATTTGCATTTCTCTAATTGCTAGAGATGTTGAACTTTTTTCATGTATTTGTCGATCAGTTGTATTTCTTCTTCTGTGAAGTGTTTGTTCAGCTCCTTTGCCCACTTATTGATTGGGTTGTTTATTTATTTATTTATTTGGTTTTAAGTTTTTTGAGTTTTTTATATATTCTGGGGATTAATGCTCCATCTGAGGTGTGTGTGGTAAAGATTTCTCTCCCATTCTGTAGCCCCTTCACATTTTTGATTGTTTCCTTTGCTGTGAAGCTTTTTGGTTTGACTATATCACATTTATTGATTCTTGACTTGATTTCTTGTGCTTTCGGAGTCTTAACTGAGGAAGTTGGTTCCTAAGCAGACATGGTGGAGATTTGGGTCTACTTTTTCTTCTATTAGGCACAGGGTCTCTGTTCTAATGCCTAAGTATTTGATTTGTTGATCTTTGTGCCCTGTGAGAGATAGAGGTTTAATTTCATTTTGTTACATATGGATTTCCAGTTTTCCCAGCACCGTTTGTTGAAGAGGCTGTCTTTTTTCCAATGAATGTTTTTGGTGCCTTTGTCTAACGAGATAACTGTGTTCATGTGGGTTTGTCTCTCTTCTGTTCTGTACCATTGATCTACATATCTGTTTTGGTGCCATACCATGCTGTTTTTGTGAATATGGCTGTGTAGTATAATTTAAGGTCCCGTATTATGATGCCTCTTGCTTCAATTTTTGCACTAAGGATTGCTTTGGCTATTCTGGGTCACTTATTTTTCCAAATGAATTTCATGATTGCTTCTTCTAGTTATATGAAGAATGTCATTGGGATTTTAATAGGAGTTGAATTAAATCTGTATAATGCTTTTGGTAGTACGGCCATTTTGATAATGTTAATTCTGCCTATCCAGGAGCATGGGAGGTCTTTCCATCTTCCAAGGTCTTCTGCAATTTTTTCCTTTAGTGCTCTGTAGCTTTCATTGGAGAGGTCTTTGACTCTTTTGTTAGATTGATTTCAAATATTTAATTTTTTTGAGAGTAGTTTTCTTAATTTCTCTTTCAGTGGATTTATCACTGATTTCTAGGAACACATTTGATTTATGGGTGTTAAAGTAATGTCCTGTTACTTTGTTGAATTCATTTGTTAGTTCTAGAACTTTTCTGGTGGAATGATTCTTATCTTTAAGTCTGTTGATGTGATGAATTACATTTATTGATTTCTGTATGTTGAACCAACCTTGCACCCTGGGGATGAACCCCACTTGATTGTGGTGCACTATCTTTTTAATGTTTTTGTTTGCAATTTGCCAAAATTTTATTGAGAATTTTTGCATCTAAGTTCATCAGGAATGTTGTTCTGAAGTTATCTTTCCTGATGTGTCTTTGGTTTTGGTATCAGTATGATATTAGCCCCATTGAATAAGTTTGGAGGGATTCCCTCCTTTTCTATTTCATGGAATAATTTGCCAAGTATCGTTAATTCTTCTTTGAAGGTCTTATTGAACATGTCTGAGAATTCATCTGGTCCTGGGCTTTTCTTAGTTGGTAGGCTTTTGATGACGTCTTCTATTTCATTGCTTGAAATTGGTCTGTTTAAATTGATCTGTTTAAACCTGATTCAGTTTGGTAGGTCATATGTCTCTAGAAATTTGTTAATTTCTTCATGATTTTCTATTTCATTGGAGTATAAATTTTCAAAATAGTTTCTGATTATCTTCTTACTTTAGTTCCTTGTTATTTCCTTTTTGTCATGAATTTTAGTAATTTGGGTTTTCTGTCTTTGTCTTTGTGAGCATGGCTAAGTGTTTATAAATTTTATTTATTTTTTCAAGAACCAACTTTTTGTTTTGTCAACATTTTGAGTTCTCTTGTTTTATTGATTTCAGTTCTGATTTGAATTATTTCCTGCCTTCTACTGCTTTTGGTGTGGTTTTGTTGTTTTCCCAGTCTTTAAGATGTAATGTCAGGTCATTTTTTTGTTGACTTTCTATTCTTTTAAATGAATGAGCTCAATGCACTGAACTTTCCTCTTAGCACTGTCTTCATAGTATCCCAGAGATTTTGATATGTTGTACCACTGTTCTCCTTTATGGCTTAGTGTTTTTTTTTAATCTCATCCTTGATTTCTTCTGCTACCCATTCGTCATTCAGTAGCTACTATTTAGTCTCCAGGTGTTAGAATATTCTATCATTGATTACTAATTTCATTCCATTGTGATCTGATAGAATGCAGGATAATATCTCTACTTTTTTGTATTTACTTAGAGTTGCTTTGTGGCATAAGATATGGTCTGTTTTAGAGAAGGAGCCATGTGCTGCTGAACAGAAAATGTATTTGCTCATTGATGGATGAAACATTCTATATATGTCTGTATTATTTATTTCTGTAGTTTCTTTGTTTAGTTTGTGTTTGGAAGATCTATCCAGTAGTCAGAGAGGTGTGGTAAGGTCACCAATATTATTGTGTTCTGGTCTATTTGATTCTTGAAGTTGAGAAGGGCTTGTTGGATGTAGGTCGATGCTCCATTGTTTGGGGCGTGAATGTTTACAATTGTAATATCTTGTTGATGTATAATTCCTGTAAGCAGTATGTAATGTCCTTCTTTATCCCTTCTTACTAACTTTGGCTTGAGGTCCACTTTATCTGATATGAGGATGGACCCCCTGCTTGTTTGTGCGGTCCATGTGGGTGATATGTTTTTTCCAACCTTTCTCCTTCAGTCTGTGGATGTCTTTACCTATTAGGTGAGTTCTTGGAGACAGCATATTGTTGGGTCTTTGGATTGATGAGTTTAGGCCATTAACATTCAGGGTTATTATTGAGATCTGATTTGTATTCCCTGTCATTTTGGCTTATTTCTAGTTTTACTTTGAATTGGTTTCTCCCTTGATTGACCTTTCCTTTAGTGTAGTTCCTCCCTTTGCTGGTTTTCATTGTTTATTGTTTTTCATTTCTTCCTTTTGGAATATTTTGTTGATAATGTTCTGTAGTGAAGGCTTTCTAGTTGTGAATTCCTTTAGCTTATGTTTATCATGGAAAGTTTTTATTTCATCTTCAAATCTGAAATTTAATTTGCTGGATAGAAAATTTGTGGTTCACATCTGTTTTTCTCAGAGCTTGGTATATGTTGTTCCAGGCCCTCTAGGTTTGAGAGTCTGGGTTGAGAAATCAGCTGAGACCCAAATTGGTTTCCTCCTATATGGAATCCGATAGTTTTCTCTTGCAGCCTTTAAAATTCTATCCTTACTCTGTATGCCAGGCATTTTCATTATAATGTGCCTTCATGTGGGTCTGTGATTTTGTACATTTGGGGTCCTTTAAGTAAGCCTCCTATATTTGATTTTCCATTTCATTCTTTAGATTTCTACCCTGCGGACTTATAGTGTCCCTGAAGGTTTCTAGTACCTCACTGTTTAGGGGGGAGACAAATAATAACAATAATCAATGCAAACAATAGACAGAATTAAACCAAATAGTTCCTACTATGATGTCTACAATGTTAATTATCACAATAAACAGAAATAATATGATCAGCTATTGCCTACCATAAAACCAGCAAGTTTGCAAAGGGTTTACAAGTTCAAATGGTGGACAGGGAGAGAACAGAAGTGATGTAGGATGTGATGATTATGAGGGAGGAAGAGAGAAGATAGAAGTAAACAAAGCAAAAAGTGAAAAAGAATAGAGATAGGCTGTCAGCAGAAGAAGAGAGAATCAAGAAAAACAGGTGGGAGAAAAATATGTATATAAAGTAAAAATTTTAAAAATAAAAATAGAATACAAAATACACTGATCAAACATTCTAGTTCTCAAAAAACTAATCCGTGAAAAATAACTGGCTTCAGTGAGAAATGAGAAAAACCAAATATGAAAATGTATAAATGTCCATGTACCATCAAGGTCACAATTAAACAGAGAAAAAGAATTTGAAAAAAAAAAGAAAAGAAAAAAATCTTGATAAAGAGCTAAAGAATTCTTTCCACTGGCGTTCAGAACAGTCTCCGCTTCTCTCCTCAGCGGTTTAGGTGGGTCCGGGATGCTGCACCCTCTGGATTGCTGGAGTGAGAGAATCCCATGGGCGGGGTTCCTTGAGGCCGGGTTTGGGTGTAGGTGGGCTCCAGGCTCTCGGCCTGGAGATTTTAGATCAGCGCACCCAGGGCCCGTCAATTGCTGGTCCACGCTGGAGGACTGTACCCAGGGACCTCCCCTGGGTTCCACTCATGGTGGGGCAGCCAACCCTTAGTCCCCTATGCCACCTTTAGACCCCATGCTTCCTGGTCTCAGGTTCAGTCTTCAGACAGTCTCTCTTGCCCTGCCCTTCCAGTTCCTGGTCAGCTGCTCCTGTCCCATCTGGTCCTGCAGCAGTGGGATTGGAGGGGAGGGGTGGAGCCAGGTGGGTTTCTGAGACCAGTTGTCCCCTGTGTAAACCTGGCTCCAGGATTGATTTTCTCCTGGTCCCTTAATCACTCTGTGTCGTGCAGGGTGTGTTTACTGGGCCTGTGATTTGGGCCAAACCTGGGTTTGCAGGGAATAGGCTTTCTCAGTTGGTGGCCCCTGTGTCACAGCTGCAGAATGGTCCTTCCTTTGTCCTCCACATGCTGCCAGGAGAAACAGTGGCTTCTTCCCCACGCATGGATGTCATGGAGCGCATCTTTAGGGTGTGTTGGGCAGTGTCCTTGGTCTCTAAATGCTCCACATGCAGACACGCCTCGGGTGGACCAGAAATGTGGATTCCTTTATCCCCTTCTCCCCCTACTGTGCTCATGCAGGGGCCACTCTAGCTGGAGCTTCCAGCCCCACCAGGCAGCGGCTGTGCCACTGGGGATCTTTCCCTTGTTTTATTATACCCACCCTCCTGTGCCCCTGTTCCTTTTGAACGTCCAGTTTTAAATTCCAGTCAAGTGTCCCCTCTTTCTTTTGTTCACCCACGTTTCAGAGAAGCTGCCCATCTGCTTTCTTGGATTCATGCCACGGGACAGCCAGAGACGCGACCTCCTCTGTTCCACCATCTTTTTATTTATGTTTTTGGTACAAGGGATTGAACTCAGGTGCACTCGACCACTGAGCCCCATTGTCAGCCCTACTTTGTGTTTTATTTGGAGACAGGGTCTCACTGAGGTGCTGAGTGCCTTGCTTTGGCTGAGGCTGGCTTTGAACTTGGGATCCTCCTGCCTCAGCCTCTGAAGCTGCTGGGATTACAAGTGTGCACCACTGCGCCTGGCTATTGGCCATCTTGAAAACCCTTGTCTATCATTTTTATTTTCCTTTTCATTCTTTCTTTCTGATCTTCATAATTTATTTTCTTTTATGTCTTTGAGTTTAACTTTTTTTAAAAAATTTGTTAAGGCAGAATCTGAGATCATTTGAGACCTTACTTTTTTACTGACATAGGCAGGAGCAGCATCCTACAATTTTTTCACTATGTATTTTCATTTTAATTTAAGTTTAAATTATTTCTAATTTCCTTTTTATTTATTCTTTCTCATACACATTATTTAGAATTATGTTGCTTGATTTCTAAATATCTAGGGATTTTCCAGAGATCCTTCTGTTATTAATTTCTAACTTAATTACATTTTGGTAAGAGAAATAGTGTGTATGACTTTAGTTTTCTTAACCTATTAATACTTGTTTTATGTCCCAGTCTATGGTCTATATTGGCAAATATTTTGTATGCCTTTGAAAAGAATGTTTATTCTGCTCTTATCATATGGAGTATACTGTGTCAATTAAGTCAATTTGGTTGGTAGTAGTATTCAGATTGTCACATATTCTGATTTTCTCTATATACTGATTTTCTCTATATACTGATTTTCTGAGTACTTGTTCCCTTCATTTTGGTACATATACCTCCAATGATTATGGATCAGTCTCCACTTCTGTAAGTTTTTGCTTTTTTGTATTTTGAAGCTCTGTTATTAGGTGCACAATGTTATGTTTATATTATCCTAATAAATTGGCCATTTTGTCATTAAATAAACCTTCTTTCCAGAGTAATACACCTTGCTGTGAAATTTACTTTTTCTGATATTAAAATGGTAACTTCATCTTTCTTTTGATTAGTGTTAGCATGACATATCTTTTCTAAATCTCTTACATTGAATGATTTGTGTCTTTATATTTAGTATTTTCCACATAGCCAGCATATGATTGGTTCTCTCTCTTTTTAATTTTTTTATCCCATTTAAAATTCTTTCTTAATTGGAGTTTCTAGACCATTTACATTTGGATTTTTTATTGATATGGGTAGGCTTAATTTATTATTTTAATGTTAGTTTTATATTTGTCTCATCATTACTTTGTCTCTACCCCCACCCTCAATTTTCTGCCTCTTTTTGTATGAGTTGAATATTTTTTAAAAGAACCAGACTTTTAAATCTCTTCAGTTGGAGAACTAACTATACATTTTTGTTAATATTTTAGTGATTGCTTTACAACAAATATATTTTAGTTTTTGTTTATCTGGCAAAAATCTTTATTTTGCCTTCAATTTTAGAAGTTGTCTTTGTTAATTGTCAGGTTTTTGGTTGACAGTTTTCTTCTTTGCACTCACTGCCTGTGTCCTACATTGTTTCTGGTGACAAGGCAGCCATTAATCTTCTTGTAGTTCCCTTGTATGTGATGGTCCATTTTTCTCTTTCTACTTTAAAGATTTTCTCTTTATCTTTGACTTTTAGCATTCAGTATGATGTGTCTGGCTGTGGATATTTTTGCATTTATTCTAGTTTGTTGAACTTTTGGGTTATATAAAGGAGTGTTTCTTATAAAATTTGAGATGTGTTCAGTTATTATTTCTTTTAACATTGTCTCTCTTTCTCATCTCCTAGGACTTCCATTATGCATACATATGTTGATGTGTGTAAATGTTCTTCTCATTTTTCTTCATTCTTTCTTAGTTCCTCAGGTGGCATAATCTGTATTGATTTACCTTCAATCCACTGATTCTTACTCTGTCAACTCGAAGCTGTTTAATCTATTGTTACCATTGTGCATTTTCATTTTGGTTATTGTAGTTTTCAACTCCAAGATATTCATTAGGTTCTTTTTAAAATTTCTTTTTTTATATATATTTTCTATTTGATGCATCATGACATTACATTTCCTTCAGTTCTTTAAATGTGGTTTTCTTTAGGTCTGTGAACATATTGATAACAGCTCTTTTGAAGTCTTCAATAAGTTCAGTATCTGGACCCTCTCAGAGACTGGTTCTGTTGCCTACCTGATGACTGTGTATTGGTCACAACTTCGTCTTTCTTTGCATGTCTCATAACTTTCGGTTGAAAACTGGAAATTTTAGATAATATAGTAAATCTGGATACTGATTCTCTCTCTCGACTTTTATCCAGGACTTTTTTTTCCTTTAGTTATTTATTTGCTTAATGATGAGGCTGAACTAATTCTGTAAGGTCTTATTTGCCCTCAGTGTGCAGCTTTGATGTCCCTGCTTAGCTTTTTTATCTTGTTATTACTTTTTAGCTTGGATTCCTAGGGATCCCCCCCACCCCTGTCAGTATAAGCCAATTATTGGTCAAAAGGTGTGCTTATGCCCCTTTAGTAATATTTCCACTCTTTTCCATCAGATTTCTGTGTGTGTCAGAAACCGGGGTCATTGTCTCTTATTGTTCAGTCAGTGCTTCATGAGCCCCCAGCTCCCACCCTGTGCTGGACTGGTGTGTGTGTGTGTGTGTGTGTGTGTGTGTGTGTGTGTGTGTGTGTGTGTGTGTGTTTGGGGGTGGGGTGGGGGTGAGGGGGCGGTGATTTCTTTTTTTTTTTTTATCAGTTGTTCAAAACATTACAAAGCTCTTGACATATCATATTTCATACATTTGATTCAAGTGGGTTATCAACTCCCATTTTTACCCCAAATAAGATTGCAGATTCACACTGGTTCCACATCCACTTTTTTACCTACTGCCATACTAGTGTCTGTTGTATTCTGCTGCCTGTGCTTCCTATCCTCTACTGTCCCCCCTCCCCTCCCCTCCCATCTTCTCTCTCTACCCCATCTACTGTAATTCATTTCTCTCCCTTGTTTTTTTCCCCTTTCCCCTCACTTCCTCTAATATGTAATTTTGTATAATCATGAGGGTCTCCTTCCTTTACCATGCAATTTCCCTTCTTTCTCCCTTTCCCTCCCCCCTCTCATCCCTGTTTAGTGGTGATCTTCTCATGCTCTTCCTCTCTATTCTGTTCTTAATTGCTCTCTTTATATCAAAGAAGACATTTGGCATTTATTTTTTAGGGATTGGCTAGCTTCACTTAGCATAATCTGCTCTAGTGCCATCCATTTCCCTGCAAATTCCATGATTTTGTCATTTTTTAGTGCAGAGTAATACTCCATGGTGTATAAATGCCACATTTTTTTTTTATCCATTCATCTATAGAAGGGCATCTGGGTTGGTTCCGCTGTCTAGTTATTGTGAATTGTGCTGCTATGAACATCGATGTAGCAGAATCCCTATAGCACGCCCTTTTAAGGTCTTTAGGGAATAGTCCAAGAAGGGGAATAGCTGGGTCAGATGGTGCTTCCATTCCCAGCTTTCCAAGGAATCTCCATACTGCTTTCCAAATTGGTCGCACCAATTTGCAGTCCCACCAGCAATGTACAAGTATACCCTTCTCCCCACATCCTCGCCAGCACTTGTTGTTGTTTGACTTCATAATGGCTGCCAATCTTACTGGAGTGAGATGGTATCTGAGGGTGGTTTTGATTTGCATTTCTCTGACTGCTAGAAATGGTGAGCATTTTTTCATGAACTTGTTGATTGATTGTATGTCCTACTCTGAGAAGTGTATGTTCAGGTCCTTGGCCCATTTGTTGATTGGGTTATTTGTTATCTTATTGTCTAATTTTTTGAGTTCTTTGTATACTCTGGATATTAGGGCTCTATCTGAAGTGTGAGGAGTAAAAATTTGTTCCCAGGATGTAGGCTCCCTATTTACCTCTCTTATTGTTTCTCTTGCTGAGAAAAAACTTTTTAGCTTAAGTAAGTCCCATTTGTTGATTCTTGTTATTAACTCTTGTGTTATGGGTGTCCTATTAAGAAATTTGGAGCCCAACCCCACAGTCTGTAGATCGGAGCCAACTTCTTCTTCTATTAGACGCAGAGTCTCTGACTTGATATCAAGCTCCTTGATCCATTTTGAGTTAATTTTTGTGCATGGCGAGAGAAAGGGATTCAGTTTAATTTTGTTACATATGGATTTCCAGTTTTCCCAGCACCATTTGTTGAAGATGCTATCCTCCTCCATTGCATGCTTTTAGCCCCTTTATCAAATATAAGAAAGTTGTAACTTTGTGGATTTTAATTATTTCTTGCCTTCTGCTATATTTGCTGTTGTTTTGTTCTTCCTTTTCTAGGGCTTTGAGATGAAGTGTGAGCTCATTTATTTGTTGGTTTTTTCTTTTTTTGAGGAATGACCTCCAGGCAATGAATTTCCCTCTTAAAACTGCTTTCATTGTGTCCCATAGATTCCGATATGTTGTGTCTGTATTTTCATTTATCTCTAAGAATTTTTTTATTTCCTCCTTTATGTCTTCTGTAATCCATTGATCATTCAGTAACATATTGTTCATTTTCCATGAGATATATGGTTTTTCCTTCCTTCTTTTATCGTTGATTTCCAGTTTCATTCCATTATGATCAGATAAAAAGCATGGTATTATCTCTACCCCTTTATATTTACTGAGGGTTGCCCTATGGCATAATATATGGTCTATTTTTGAGAAGGATCCATGTGCTACTGGGAAAAAAGTATATCCACTTGATGATGGTTGATATATTCTATATATTCAGTTAAGTCTAGGTTATTGATTGTGGTATTGAGTTCTATTGTTTCTTTATTCAACTTTTGTCTGGAGGATCTGTCCAATGGTGAGAGAGGAATGTTGAAGTCACCCATTGTGTTGTGGTCTATTTGATTCTTGAACTTGAGGAGAATTTGTTTTATGAATGTTGCAGCACCATTATTTGGTGCATAAATATTGATAATTGTTATGTATTGTTGGTGAATGGTTCCTTTTAACAGTATATAATGTCCTTCCTTATCCCTTTTGATTAACTTTTTTTTTTATTCGATATGAGGATGGCCACCCCTGCTTGTTTACGAGGACCGTGTGCGTGGTATGTTTTTTCCCAACCTTTCACCTTCAGCCTGTGTATGTCTTTTCCAATCAAATATGTCTCCTGGAGGCAGCATATTGTTGGATTTGTTTTTTTAATCCATGTTACCAGCCTATGTCGCTTTATTGGTGAGTTTAAGCCATTTACGTTTAGAGTTACTATTGATATATGATTTGTACTTCCAGCCATGTTTTATTATTTACCTTTTTTTTTTTAATTTGGTTTGTTTCTCCATGATTAGCTTTCCCCCTGCTCTCTGGCTTACTGAGGTACTTCCCACTGTTGGTTTTGGTTATTGTTTTTCATTTCTTCCTTGTGTAGTGTTTTGCTCAAGATGCTTTGCAATACTGGTTTTCTGGCTGCAAATTCTTTTAACTTTTGTTTATCATGAAAGATTTTTATTTTGTTGCTGTACCTGAAGCTTAATTTTGCTGGATACAAAATTCTTGGTTGGCATCCAGTGTCTTTCAGAGTTTGAAATATGTTGTTCCAGGATGTTCTCGCTTTCAGCGTCTGTGATGAAAAATCCGTTGTTAACCTTATTGGTTTACCCCTGAATGTAATCTGCCTCCTTTCTCTTGAAGCTTTTAATATTTTCTCTTTGTTCTGTATATTGGACATCTTCCCACCCTTTGCTGGACTGGTGGTGTGTGTGTGTGTGTGTGTGTGTGTGTGTGTGTGTGTGTGTGTGTGTGTTCGGGGGGTGTGGGGGCTATGATTTCAGGTCTGCTCCACGTCTGGCTGTGGTTGCTCTTAGTGGAAGCAGCCTGATGCACACACCCAGACCTGGGTTCTCAGGGAGGAGAATGACACAGTTCCTCTGTGCCACTTACGACTGCCCTGCCATTTTGTGTGTGGCTCCTGATGTCATGAAGCGATTAGTCCCCCTTTAACTGCTCCGCCTTCAGGTCTCCTTTGTCTTCAACAGGATCTTCTGTGTCACTTTCCAGCTAGAGCCATTCCCTGGGGCATAGCTTTTGGCTCCTTTGAACATTTCTGCCACTGCGTTGAGGCTGGAGGTGGGGACAGAAGCTCATGTCTCCTGGAGTGACACGCCTGTCCTGTACATGAGCATTGGAGACAAGATGGTGGCCCCCAATCTTCTGATGCAGGCAGTATGCACCTACAGGCAGTCTAGATTGGGGGGATGATTGCTCCCCCAGTCTCCTCTCAGAGTGGCACTGAAGCCCTGGACTGGGAGCTGGCAGGAGAGGGAGAGTAAAATTTCTGTGACACAGAGCTGGGCAGCAGCATGGCGTCAGTCATAGAGCAGATGGCATAGACTCTGTCATTACAGTTCAGCAGATATTTGTTCCATGGTTGTTTCCCCCTTGGTGTGAGCATGGAGAACAGGTTTCTGAGGCTGTGTGTACTCATTTTCCTTTTTGCAGTTTTCACCAGTCGAATGATTATTGTGCTGGGAAAAGGGTCCTCTGAGCCCCTCGCACAGCTGTTCCAGCAGTCCAGCCTCGCTTTCCTAGTAATCGTGCTTTAAACTGAAATAGACTTTCATCTTAGGATGGTTCTAGATTTGCATCAGAAAAGTGGCGAAGGTTCTGCCAAGAGTTTATCCAGGGTCGTCTCTCCTGTTCGCGTCTTCACCGTGGAACAGTTTGAGAACCCAGTGTCATTAACAGCTCAACGCTGTAATTCTCACATCTGTTTGGATGTCAGTGTATTTCCTCTAATGCCCTTTTCTGTTCCAGGATTTGCGGTTTAAGGGATCTCGGGGCTGGTCAAGGAGAAAAGATGGTAGGGGTGGCCGTATTTGGGTGGTGCTTCATTTGGGACAGGCTTCCTCGTGGATACGGCCTCTCACAGTACAAGACCTGCTGGCACCTGTGGCACAGGGGGCACTTCTCAGAATGGAAGGAGGGCACAGGTGCTCCTGGGGCATGGCAGAGGCTCAGGTGTCTGGGTGATTTGTTCAGCAGCCCACCCGGGTCAGAGAGCGGAAGGGCAGCAGTGTGGGCTGTGTAGGTTCATCTCATCTATGACCAGCAGATGCTGGGAAGTTCCGTAGGCTCTGGGAAGCTGCAGCTCTAAACGGACAAGCGTCTGCTCCCTGGGGCTGTGTGGGAAACAGTGAGATGTAAAAATTTGAGTTTGGTTGTGACTTTACTATGGAGTCAGCAGCCTGGCCAGTGTTCAGAGGCCACCTCTGGCGCAGGGCAGCAGCCTGTATGTGGAACATCACCTCTTCCTGGCCTTCCCGTATCCGTGGCAGTTTCTGGAAGTCCCCTCATGTCCGATGTGCTGCCAGTTTTGAGGAGCACAAGCATGTGCTTGGTAGAGTGCCCTGGGTTGGCTGGTGTTCCCCTCCCGGTCGGTTTGGGTGAGGTTTTTGGAGGCAGCCCTGAGAGGTAAAGTGCCGTTCTCTGCACATGTCATCAAGGACACCCGCTGCTGGTGTGGCTCACCCTGACATGGCCTGGCTGGGCTGGCTGGGGTCGTGCTGCCCAGTGGCTCCTCTGTAAAGTGACCCCTCCCCTTTTCTGTAGGTCACAAAGCTCTGGGGTGGGAGCTGAGCTCTGCCTCTCACAGGGGAATATCCACATCAATTAATTTATTCCGTTACTCACTGGACCTTGTGTTTTCTGTGCTGGGATTGGAGGATATGTGCTTCATAATCTGGGTTGTATTCCAGGAGTACTGGCTGTTTCTGTTACTCATGTCGTCCCAGCCTTGGCCCCTGGGAGGGAGCTCTGCCCAGTTGTCTCCTGGCACTTGGACATTCCTCCATGCTGTTGAGGTTTTGGGTCACTTCTTTACTGTCTGGCAGGACAAGATGGTGCAAGTTTGATTTGTGTATTCCACAACCCACTGGAAGAACCAGCCGTTTTTCTGAGGGTAATTGGTTCTTATAGGAGAACGATTGTGGACCTGTGATCTGAACTCAAGGGTTAGGGTTAGTATACTTTTTTATTTAGCTAAAAATAGTTGCAGTTTAGTTGACAAAGATGCCCAGCTGTTCTTTGATTCAGTAAATGTGTATTGGATGCCAGCCTGTCCTTGGGGTCCTGTGTATGTTATTTAAAACTTACTGTAAATAGATTTCACTTTTTGTAATAAGGAGTATTTAGAATCCATTCATAATTTAATGTTATTTTAGTCATGAGTTACAGTTGAGTTGAGGTAGTATCATATAATTCTTGTTTGATTGGTTAAAAGCAATCTTTATTTTACAATCTCCTTCATTCTATGATGGTTTTAAAACAAAGGCTTTTGTTGGGAGAAAACATGAATATTGATCTGAGTCACTAATGCCCATCAAATAATTTTTCAATTTTTTTACAGAAAATTTCAAAAACTTACAAAGATAGAGTACCTTATCCTGAGCTCACATAAGCTTATCACCCGACTTGAACAGTTTGAACTCACAACCAGTCTGGATTAGCACCATTTCTCAACTTGAAATAGGTGTGAATGCTTTAATTTGACTCAGACATACATAATGAAAGCAGCTCAGATAAATCTAAGGAACGCGCAACACTTGGCCTTTTTGAGATCCCACGGGTGCCCTGTTGCCATCCCACCCCAGAGCAGAGGCCAGACGCGTGCAGTGGAGACTTGGGGTTGAATGACACTGAGGGTTTTTGCCACGAGTAGGACTCAGAAGACAATGAGCTTTGCTCACCTGGCTCATGGAATTCAGGTCCTCCTCCTCTAGAAGAGCAGGATGGGTGCCTGTCACCAGAGCAAGCTGCGCCCTCTGGGGTTGGCTGGCTTTTAAGAGCAGAAAATGCAAAGTGTTTTTCAGTTCCGTCTGGACTAAAGTTCCTCAGGTCAGCCACACACGCTGCTCACCAGGACTCCTCGTGGGCTGCTGGAACTTCTGTGTCTAGGTGAGGCTGCGGTGACGGAGGAGGTTCTTAGACAAGGAAGTGAGCATTCAAAATGTGGAGGCTGAGATTTGCATTTGCAGGCTGGGAGACTCAGTCATTTGATGAAGGTTTCTTGAGCACCGGGGGCTGGGGGCAGATGCTGTGCTGGGACAGACACAGACCCTCCTGCACGGGGTTTGTGGTCCAGGGTAAAAGTGACAGTCATCATGAATCATACAAACCACTCATCCCACTATGGGAAGCCTGTGAAGGGATGGAGGGAGTGCCAGAGGACAGAGGTCCCTACTTTTGTCTATGGTGTCCGGGAAGATACTCCAAGGAAGCGATATTAAACTGGGACCTACAGGGTGGCTCGGAGTTGGTGAGGCCCAAGGTGTGTGTGTGTGTGTGTGTGTGCAGCCTGCCTGTGGGGATAGGTGTATGGCAGTTGAGAATGTTCCAGCCAAAGGGAGCAACGCCCACAAAGCCTCTCAGGGGGAGAGAGCCGAACGTGACCTAGGAACCGCAGAGAGCAGCTGGCTGAGTGAGGAGAGGAGCGGGGCCTTGCAGGTCCAGGCCCTGCCAGCTCCCTGGGACGGGATAAGAAGCCTGGACTTGTCTTAGTGCAGCTGGATGCCTTGAGGCAGGACAGTGTCCAAGGCCCCCCTGGCCACCGCGTGAAGTGTATTGGTTGGTGGTCAAGACAAAGCGGGAAGACCAAGTGGGAGGCTGCACTAAGGTCTGGGTGAGAGGCTTTGTGACTTGGTGACACAGAGAGGTAGGTAGGGTTGAAATCTAATTCAGAGCTTTCAACCTTCTTTGTGGCCTACTGAAAGGAATATGTGTGTGTCATAGACTTAGGACACAGCGTGGGTGTATATATGTGTGTGAAACAAAAGCCTCATACAACGATACCTTATTTATTGTAGGCACAGCACCAGGATGTGTCTTATGGGGTGTGTTTGTGTGTGTGTGTGCGCGAGTGTGTGTGCGAGTGTGTGTGTGGGGGTCCGATTGTTACAAGACTTGAGAATCTGATCTTCATCCTGCATGGGGTGGAACACCTCCAGTTTAGAGCTTTGTTCTTTGAGAGAGCCAACCCTGGGGACAGAAGGAGGAGCCGTGTGACACACAGACACAGTTCATCTCTCTCATTTCTCCTCCGCTTCCTTTTGCTTCTCCTCGTTCTTTCTTCCTCCTTCTCCTTTCCTCCTTCTGCAGTGGCAGTTGGCAGAATTTTTCTGTAAAGGGAAAGAGAGTAAATATTTTCAGCATATTTTTGGCTTTGTAGGCCATTCTCTTGTCACTGTCACTCGGCTCTGTGGTTGTGAAGCACAACAGCCATAGACAGTATGTGAACGATGGTTGTGGCTGTGTTGTCAATAAAACTTTATTAGTAAAAGCAGCTGGGGGGCTGGCTTTGGCCTGTAGGCTGTGGTTTGCTGATCCCCTAGGACACCAAGGGGACTGAGCCATGGGATCAGTGTCTCCTTGGGATGAATTCAGTGTGCTGGGGGATGGTATCCGTCTGCAGAAAGATGGCCTCGGGGCTGTGGTGGCCACTGGGCAAGGCTGACACTTGGGGGTTTGCCTGTGGAGTCTGGGCTTCCAGGTGGGTATGGTTAATTTCCTTAGCGATGTCCCCTCTCAAGGGCTCAGATGCAGCCACAGACAACGCAAACTGTAAATTGAGCCTTAGGATCGCTTCCTCAGTACTGCAGGGCCCATGCTGGACTTGATGCCTGGCCAGGGATTAATTAATCCAACCCCTGTGGGCAGTGCTCCTTGCCATAGGACCGAGGTGGGTGAGGATGGCCTTTGTCCTGGGGAGCAGTTCCAGAGAGGAGGCTGTAGCTGGAGTGGCTTGCAGGGCTGCTGTCCCCTCTCCAGGAATTCCAGGACCCCAATGTACCTGGAAGCAAGTTTGCCCAAGAAAGTGCCTGAAGTGGGGACTGTGGCCAGGGGCCAGAGGGGAGGAGCAGCATGCTCCTGCAGACCTTCGCCTGCTGCAGGGTGGGCCTTCTCTCACCCCTCCCTGTGCCGCTCCTTTTGCACTGTCGTGGAAGTCCTCCTCCCTCCAGGAGCCAGCCCCGTCTTCTCCTCTAGAAGACTGGATCCTGCATCAAGAGCAGTTTCCCCTCCTGGGTACTCCCTCGTACCTTCCTGTGTTGGGTGCTCAGGGTGACCAGAGTCCCTGCCTCGTGGGGTGCTTTACAGAGACCTTCGTGTGCATGGTCTGGTTCATCCATCCTAGCATTCCCCAGCTGTATATGTGGATTATTCTGGAGAGTCAGCATGGTGTTTTGGAAAGGGCATGGGTTTGGATGTCCACCAGTGATTTCCTCCATCTCCTTGGGCAACTTGTCTGATTTCCTCAAGACTCGGTTTCCTCAGCTATAAAATGGGCCCATCAATTTTAGGTACATCCTGAGGACTAAAGATAAAGTACTTGTAGAGCTTGTGTGTCCATTCTGTTACCGATCATTTGGCCATGATTGACTTGGTGAAGTATCTCATCAAAAGGAGCTGGGGGAGTGTTGGAAATCAGACTGAGGTCTCCAGGAAGTTCTCAGGGTTCAGCAGGGAGCTTTCAGTGGCCCTGAAGCTCCTCCTATTGTAAGATGCTGTTCTATTTTGTGCACCTCTAAGCAGTAGAATCACCTGCCGGCATTTCCTTGTCTCAGTGCCCAGGTGATGCTCCACACCACAAGATCAGAAACTTAAGTTTGGACATTGCTTCCGTTCACTCATTTCTTTCTCAATTTCTCATCAGTATTTTCAAAGACGCTCTAGGTGATGTGATGTGCAGCCAGGATAAGAACATGACACCAAGAGAACTACCACTGTCCATTCTGTGATCCCCAGAGCTTCCAGATTGCTGGGGATTTTATTTTAGTTTGCTGGTCCACAACCTCTTCTCTACCGGGAATGCTGTCCCAGCTGACAGATCAGAACTGGGAAGAGCCAGGATTTCTCCCTGGTCCTGCCTGGGGTACAGTCCCCGAGTTTGCAGCCCTGGCAGCTCCTGGGCTCAGGTTCAGTGGGTCAGGGAGAAGTGGACAGGGCAAAGGGGCTGTGGGACCCGGATGATGCTGAGTGTTCCCTGTGGCCGCTGCTCAGCTTCTGTTCTGGGAATCAGGAGGGTGCCCAAGCTGGGCCAATGTAAGGCGCCCTTGATTTCAGCCCTGGTTGCAGAGAAAATGGGCAAGATCGTGCGTTTCGAAGTCTGGAGCATAGTGGGTTATGCCAGGTGATATGCTTTGAAGAAGGCGGGCACGAGCAGCTCAGGTTGGCAAAGGATGCTGGGGCTTGGTTTAACGCTTGCCGGTGAATAGGAACTCAGAGCCCAAGAGCAGTCAGGACCTTCATTGCCACCATGCCCTCAGATAGTCATGACCTGTGGGTGTCCCTCTGGGTTGCTGTTCACTGTCCCTCCCTGCTCCTGCGTGGGGAGGGAGTTCAGTCTTGTCAATCAGCTGTTGATTTTGAATCCAGGCCCTAGAGTGTGCTAGCTACAGGACTTCAGGCTAAGTCCTGAAGGTTTCTGAGCCTCGGTTTTCTATCATAGAGTAACTGCAGATGATGTGTGTGGCACGTGCCTGGCACACAGCACCCCCGGGGGGGCAGCAGCAGTGACTGACTGCCTGGCAGGGATTCTCGTCCTGTCGGCGCTCCTCCCAGGAGCACTTTGATTGGTCATGCTGGTCCTCCTTCTGGCCTCTGGGGTCCCAGAGAAGGAAGCCCCTGCCTGCCTGGGAGGAGGTGCGTTTTCCTGGGGTCCTAGAGGAGTGTGCTTCTTGTGTTCGGGGTCTCCTCTGGAGGAGCTCCTCGTTTTCTGCCGGTAGCCACTTCCCCGTAATGACACGGTGTGGGCTCTCTGGTTATTTTAGTCTTTCCTCTTATTTAAGATGTTACCCCACTTGTGTCTCTAAAGAAAGCCTTTCCGCAACCGCACGTGCTCCATTTCTGAAGTGGCTGGGCTCGTGGAGTTTATTTTTAAACCTGGAATGACATTACAAGTGGTAGCTGGGTCCCCAGGTCAGCCCACTGGGGTCTTCAGCCACGGTGCTGCTGAGTGACGGTAGAGGTGGAGTGTGCATCCGCCGCAGCCCTGGTGGATGCAGGGTCCCCCAGGAAGGTGCATCCCAAGTCCCAGGAAGAAATGGAGGGCATATCTTTGACAAAGGAACAACTCCCCCAGAAGCCGCACTGCAGGGACGGCTGGTGTGGGACTCTGGGGTGGGACACCCTCAACTTTGAAAGCGTGGCCAGCAGAGCTGGATGTTCCTAAAGCTCATTTCATTGGCAGAGTTCTTCCTGTCAGGATCAAATCAGTCTGACAGCAGGCTTCAGCTGGGGCGCTGACGGGCCCGGGCTGAGGTTGCACAGCCTGGCCGTGGCGACTGATGGTGGCTAGCCATCGCAGCAGGGATGGCATTGAGTCTGCAGGCACAGACCCAGGCCCAGTTCTCGTCTCCCTGTTTCCCTGGTGTCCTGGCATTTAGAGTTCAGGTGACCGTCCGTGTTTTCCGGGACTGGGGCATGGAATGCAGGTGTGTCCACGGAAAGGGAAGTCGTGAGGGAACTAGGAGAGCCTCCTGGGTCTGTGTGGGTACGGCTTCAGGGTCTAGAGAATGCTCAGATTGATTCTCTCCCCACCCTCACGCTTTACTTACCCGTTTCTGCCTGAATTCTGTTTGCTCTGTCGTTAAAGGCTGGTGACTTTGAGGGGTCAAGCATGGGTGAGGACATGCTGTTGAAAAAGGACCAATCCACAGGAACTATCAGCTGGTTTTGAACCCCCTTGGGTGCTGAGATGCCAGGATGGGGTGTGGCAGGAAGTGATGCGGGAGACTCGGCCCGCATCTCTGCTTTCCCCTGGGCTGATTCCGTTGTGTCACCTGCACAGTGTGAGGCTCTGTGAAGCTCTGTGAGGATGGCCTGTCACTGTGATTGGCTCCACAGGAGATTGAGCACCTTGAAGGGTTCCACACTGGGGGCCCGGATGACCTCGTCCCCCCACCCCCCCAGCAGCCCAGGGTGCACTCACTTGTCTGGATCTTGAGTCATTGGTTAGACTTCATGGGGACAGGCACTGCTATGGGGTGAGGACAGTCCAGGGATTCCCAAGATTTAGTGCACTGCAGTGACGAGGGGGATAGTGGAAATGAAGAGCCCCTTAAAACAGTGTAGAAAAGTAAATCCATGCGACCCTGGTGATCGTGGCTGTGTCTTGGTCCCTCCTCTGTGATGAGTAGAGTCATTAATACAGCAGCCACAGGCCATTCCTGCCCCTAGTCCCACTTACAGATGGGAAATTCAGGCTCCAAGGGTGGAAGACCTGCTCGAGACCCATATAGTCTCCTGTTCCTGACCCCTTTCAGCAGGTGTGGAGCAGGGCCCAGGAATGTGCAGTTTTGCAGGCCTTCAGGACATCCCCGACCGTGGTTTGAGAAACACTGCCCTGGACTCCAGATGTGGAGGGCAGGGACAGCATCCGTCTGGCTCAGCACTCCCTCTGTAGGGCCTGGCCCGGGCCATGCTCATTACAGGTGCTGAAGGCGTGAATGAGTGTTGTTCTCTTCCCAGCAGTCCCTGGAAAGTGTCGGGAGTCCTTGGCCAGTTCCCTGGGAGCAGTAAGGCTTCGTCCTGGAGCTCATGCCCCATTTCTGATGGCTTTGGTCTGGTTGCTGCCAAGAACAACTCTGTTTTTCTGGTTCTGCTCCCTTGTCCCTGCATTTAGGGTTCAGGTGACCGTCCGTGTTTCCCGGGACTGGAGCATGGAATGCAGGCATTGTTCCTGACCCTAAGTCCCCGACTCCTCATTAGCCTTCTCTAGACCCAGCCCTTCCATGTTCTTGACAGCACCTTTCTCAGGGTCTGAGATGTTGTTTCCAACAAATATGTGGCTGCGGGGACCCTGTGGCCTGAGTTGGCCTTCTTGATGCTGCCTCCTGCCCTGTGGTCTGGAGTCTTCATGTGTTGGGACATCACCTACTGCCACCTGCTGCTCTCCCTTGAGTGTCAGGTTACACTTGCCAGTCTGGACTTCCAGCTCCTTCCACTGCCTTCTTTTCCCATAGTTACCAATTCTAGCTCCTTAGTGTGGCCATCATCCCAGCCCACCTGTCACAGAGCCGGCAGCCATTCCTGTTCTAATACGGTCAGGTGATATGGATCTCAGGTGTTGGCCTGGATAGGCTTGGGTTCACTGCTGGCCTTTAGCCAGCACTTTAGCTCTCTAGGCCTCAGTGCTTACATCTGTAGATCGGGTTTGATGGTCCCAATCCCTTCTTCCCTGGATAGACATGAAGATTAAGTAAAATCCTGCATGTAAGGTGCTTCGTGCCATGGCGCCTGTTACTAGGTTTTAGCTCTGTTTTAATTACAGTTTGACAGTTTGCCATTCATCTTTAAACAAATCATGAGTTTCAGTTGTGGATTATCTTGTCATGAAGGTTGCTCATTAATGTTTTATTTTAAATTGGTCCTTCAGATTTGTGCCTGGACAGAGCAAAATCTACCTCTCACTCCCGATGGGGCAGAAAGGGGATGGATGTGGGAGACAATTTTGGGGTTTGATCCTGATTTAGCTACGTGATCTTAGGATCTCATCTAAGCCTCTGCGTCTCAGTTGCTGCGTCCGTGAAGTGGGGATAATAACCCCTCCTGGGTTTGCCAGGGTGACTTAGTATCCGGGAAAGCACTCAGCTCGAGCCAGACCTCACACTCTTGGTCTTGTAAGTAAAGAAACTGACTAGAAGAAGACCTGCCCACTTTGCTCTCTGTAGCCTCCACACAGCACGTGGGAAACCCGTTCTAAGATCCTGTCACATTTGGAATTTCCAGTATGGATGAGGGATCCTCTTGCCAGTATTTACTCACACGAATTGTGCTTTGCACACCAGCAGTTAATTATTTATTTCAGCTCTTTATTTCCTGTCTTTGACATATGCAAGCTCATTCTCCCGCGCAGGTGGTTCACCTGTCCACCAGTCCATGTCCATAGCAGGTCTCTCCAGAACCTGGAGAAGACATTTGGTGCATGCAGTCCCCAATCTGCCCCAGGGATTTTTCTCTTCATTCTTCTAAAGAAGCAAAGAAACCTCCTGCATGCTTCCTCTGTGGAGTCTTCGGAAGGGCTGGGGACTCTCAGCTGCTCCAGCTCAGTCCACCTCCATCTTTGCTGACCTCCACTGTGGCAGTGGACGTGTTCAGTGTGCTGTCTTTTGGAGTGTCTTCTCCACATCGTCAGGCAGTCCAGCCTCCTCTGGCCCTGTTGATGGCCTCAGGTTGGATAATGAGAGGCCTAGACACCACACTCTGTGGTAGCTGGGCTGTCTCTACCCATTGCTTCCATGTGTTCGTCCACTCTCCCTCCCTCCTTTCCTCCCTCCCTCCCTCCCTTCCTTCCTTCCTCCCTTGTATCCATCCATACATTCATCATGTCAGGGGCTGTGGTAGGTACCGATGTAAAGTGTGAGCCAAACCAGGCACTACCCTGGTCTTGTGACCAGTGGGTGAGACGTGCACTAATTGGATAGTCCACTAAAGGACCCATAATTATGATGCAGCAAATGCTTTGAAGGAAAAGGCATTTAATGAGGAAATCTCAGAGTGAAGGGCCCCTGCCAAAGTGGTGTTTGAGCTGAGAGAAGCGTGAGCTGCTCCTGGTTGCTGTGTGCTTTCTGGGAGCCCGGCTCTGCTGTGACAACTTCTCCTGGTTTACGTGTGTTAGCTCTTGACCCTCGTAGTGACGCGAGGAAGCAGGAATGATGCTCATCCTCACAGACTTAGACCTTTGCCCAAGGGCACAGCCACAAGCCAGTGACAGAGCTGGAATCTGAGCTCAGGAAGGCGGGCGTAACCTCTGCTTTCTTCAATCTAAGGGCTGGGCTGGAGTGAGCTAGAGGAAGAGGACTGGGCATTAAAGTGCCTCCAGGGCAGCCGGTGCTGAGAGGAGGGTTGAGGGCTTGGGGGAGCGAGTGGGGGGCAAGGTGAAGGGCCTTGGCGGCCACGACAGGGTTGTGTGCCTTCTCTCTTGAGCAGTGGAGGGCTGCTGAGGTTTTCACAGGGCGAGGGGATGGGACCACAGTCGGGCATTAGTGCTCACTTGTGTGCTGTGGTATCTGGAGTCTTTCCTGGGAAGACCTGGAAGCTGTGGTCTCCTGGAGCCTGGGGGCTGGCGTCTGGAAGCAGAGTTGCTCAAGTCTGGTGGTCACTCTTGGTTCCTGATTGGGGCCTGTGTGGGACTGAGCTGGGACACCTGCTGTGGTCCCTTCGTGGGGCCTCATTTGGGCCTCCACATGGCATGGCTTCTAAGAATGAGCGCCCCCGGAGAACACGGTGGAAATCAGTGGCGCTTTTGTGAGACAGACACAGAAGTCACAGGCAGTCACCTGCACAAGTGTTGATTGAGACTGTTGGTGGAGAGAGTCTCAAAAGCCTACCCAGACTCAGGAGGAAAGGACCCTGCCTCTTGATGGCAAAGTCTTAGAAGCAGACAGGAGACTCCATTGTGGCCATCCTTGTGAAACCCACATATAGCGATTGGTAGGTGGAGAAGATCATGCTAAGGTCACAGTCATCCCCATGCCGAATCTCTGATAAAAACTCATTGAAGTCCCTGCATTCTTCATCACAGTACTGGAGTGACTCAGCACCACGCACAGCCAAAGGAATGAGAAGTTGTGCTCCATTTGTGTGTCAAAATGCATTCTACTGTCATGTATAACCAATTAGAACACATTTTAAAAAATTATATTAAAAAAGGGAAAAAAAACCTCAGTGAATGTTTGGAGGGATCTTTTGAGCTCAGGGTTAAACTTTAGTATCCAAATGGAGCATTTTAAACAGTAACCCATGGCTGTGGCCACAGAGCATCTGAATGGCCATTTGATTTAGTAAAATAAAATGCTGTCAGTCTTCTGGATGTTTGTCTACAAATAGCACATGACAGTCTGATTGAGTCACCCGGATGATTTCAGACATCACTGTCAGTGTACCCAACTCACAGCCTTGCATAGTTTGCCCCAGAACTTTACCCAGCTACCCATCCATCCATCATGTACTGATCCATCCCTGCAGTGCTTATGAAGCGCCGACTGTGTGCCAGGCCATTAGGAGCAGGAGGAGAGGTAGAAGAAGCCACCGAGCTCAGCAGGTCCTGGGCCACACCGACAAGGAACAGGCCGTCTCTGAAGAGAGATTCTGATACAAGTGGACGGGGTCACTGCAGGACAGGAGCAGCTCTTATCCTGCCTCTAAACCACAAAGTCACACCCTGGACCTGGGGTGCGTGTGGCTTCTGATATGCATGAGGCTCTCCTCCTCTCCTCCTTTCAGTTAGATATTGGTGGAAAGTGCATTTGCTACCCAGTAGGCCAGTGCCCCTGCAGACTGGATGTTACTGAGCTTGTGACACCCAATAGATAAACGTTGAGAGCCAACTGTGAGTCCTGCATGAATCAGAGGAAGGGAAATGTTTTCTGGTGGCAGTGGGACACAGTCCTTTTTGACTGAGTTTTCTCCTAGCGTCCATATCCCCTTATCCCAGGGCTGTGCCAGGGATACAGCTCAGGGCTGTTACTGCATGTTCCTGGAGCCTTCTCCCATGTGGTGGAGCAGACACAGCTGGCCTGTGCTGCCACCGGGTCGAGGTCATCTTGCCTCCTTCACCTCCACCAATAGTCAGCTTTCTGCTGTTAGTGACCAGGCAACAGTGAGAGGCCCTCTGGCATGTGCAGAGCCAGAGAGCAGCACTGTCGTGACGCTGGCAGGTGAACCAGAGGCCTCCAGCAGATGCCAGGCCATGACGGCATGTGCCGCGCCGTGCTGTCATACAGTGTCCAGGTGCTCATGTGGTCATTTTTGAAAGGCCTTTTGGACATTATTTAAAACGCACAAATTTGCTTACATTCAATTGAATCACAATGAACAGAATGAATAGTGGTCTGGATTTTATTATTATTATTATTAAGTTTCAAGGAATAATTCTTACTATTTATTCTCCCCTGCTTACCTTTCAATCTCTTCATTCCCACCACCCTGCCTTTTTTTTTTTTTTTTTTTTTGGCACTAGGGATTGAATCCAGGGCTTTGTACGTGCTAGGCAAGCACTCTGTCACAGAACTGCATCCCCAGCCCTCGCCTTCTGTTTTTATGGCATGAGCAGTGTGTGTGTGTGTGTGTGTGTGTGTGTGTGTGTCGGATGATGCCGGGTGATGCCGGTTGGACAGTGGGTAACCAGGATCCCATGGAGGTCTTTGTCCCGTGTGCCGTGTCGAACATGCTCAGTCAGGGCATCTGACATCTTTCTGGGGATGTCAGGTAAGGGGTCAGGCTTGGGAGTGCAGTTGGTTGAACTGTCTCTTAAAATACTCAGCTTCAGATATAATGAGTATTTATTAAGCTCCTCTTAGGGACAGGTGTGTTGTTTTTAAAACCATTTAATCCTCTGAACAACCCTTTGAGAGATATTATTATCTCTACATTTCTGAAGAGGAATGTGAGGCTCAGAGAGGTAATTTTCTGATGCTCGTGCAGCAAGTAGCATGAATTAACTCCCGGGGCTGTCAGGATCCAAAGCTGGAGCTCCCTCTCCCACTCTGCTGCTGGGTGTTGAGAGGAGGAGAGAGCGTTCCCACATGGGAAACCCAGCTCTTTTATTAACGTGTTAATAAAACAGGACTTCCTGTTAAGTATTCACAGCAGCCCATCTTTGCCCCTCCCAGGTGTGTGGCAGGCTTGCTGCCCCTCCAGCCCCTGCAGGACCTGTGAGCCCCTGTTCCACATGTGGGAAGGCAGGCCGTTGGGGATTCAAGATGCAGACTTAACACGGCCCATGGGATCGAGGGGGTCGGGGTGTTCTGCGCTCCCATGGAAGTGCCCTGCTTCCTGTTGGCCATCTGGTGTGTGCAGGAAGTCATCCTCCTGGGCACAGACAGCCTTGCGTCAAACCAGCCCCAAGCCTGGTTTCACCCGTCCACACAGCCCGCAGGCACGTCCAGGTTGCCACTCAACAAAACCTCCGCTTTGTTGGTGTGTTTCGCCCTGCGTGTTTACGTGTTGCAAGGGGCTATTGTTTCCATATTTACAGCAAGCTGCAGGGCTGCAAATTAGTTTTAGTGACAGACTGAAGATAACCAGCTGTAGTTCAGGCTTCAGATTTGTACTGTTACAAAAATATGTATTCATGAAACTAAAATTTCAAATTACTTCCCTTCACATCTCAAAATAAATAGTGTGCTGGGTGTATGATATGCAGTGAAGAACTATTTCTGATTTTTAGCAAACCCCCAAATTAGCATATTCAAAACCCTTCTTGGTGACTTAGCTTTTCACAAAATTTAAAACACAGATGTGTGTGTGTGTCCCTGTGTGTGTAAGAGTATTGTTAAGGAATTTTTCTAAGATGTAGAATAAGTCACCCTCAATCCTATCCTATTAATACAACTGATGCCGTTGTTGTCTTTGTTGTCTTACCATTAATCGGTTTACATACTTTTTATTTCGTGTATACTTATACCTACCTAAGTCATAGTCACTCTTTAGTTACACAGTCCTTGTAATTATGCTTGGTAGCTTCACACACACACACACACACAAGCCCATGTACGTACAGGTTACTGTCACGTGGGCATCTTGAGGTATATATATTTCCTCTTCCTTGTTGGATGAGGGTATGTTTCCAAGAAGGGGATAACTTGGGCCAAAGATGTGGGCCTGACTTGGTGCCTGTTGCCATACAACCTCTGGGAGGGTTATGCCCGTTTACAGTGCTGTGTGTTTCCTTTAGAAACAGAATAAGCTGTGGATGGACATTTACACACAAACAAATTCTATTAAAAACAGTTGGTTCTGCTGCTGTGTGACTTGGGTATTCCTAAAAATCACCGTGTGTGTCCAGAGTCATGCAACAAAAGTCACAAGGTTTACAGGAAAAGTAGGGGTGGAGTATAGCACTCAAAAATGTCTTTAGTGGCACAGTAAATGAAGAAAGCAGCATGTTTTTGCATATGTTAAATGGGTAAGAAATCCATAAATACTACAACAGAAGTGGCACTTGACCTTGAAGAAGTCTGAGAGCTGGCCTGTGGATTTGGGTGTAGAAAGGGCTGCAGCTGTGAGTTTGTGTGAGCTAGGGCAGCTGTAGAGTGATGGACGTGTGCGTGTGTGCATTTGTATGCATTTTGTGTGCTCTGACATGGCTTAAGTTGACTGGTCGGGGCTTTCTGCATTACCTGTTATTTCTCATGAACAAAATCATGCAAAAGCAAATGTAAAACTTGCAAGATGCTCAAATTGTTGCCTAACATATCAATGGTGTTGGAACAAATTTGTGTTTTCAAAACAAGTTAAAGTGGTACTGACTGTTCTTTTCTCTTTTTATTTCTCTTGTTTGATTGGCACCTTACGCTTCTATCCAATTTGCAAATGGGCCGTGTTGCCAGAAGAATGTTTTTATCTTTATATTTAAACACAGGAATGTAGATAGGTAATTGCCCCATTTTGCTTTGTAATAGACTATTTTTGTATTTTAAGATATTTTTACAAGGGTTGCATCAACTTTATTTTATAGTAAAGATTCCATTGCTACCAGATTTCTGCCTGTTCTGTCTTCCTGCTTTGAAACTGAAAACAACTTGAACCACAAAATGAGCTCATAGGACCTTTTATTTGTGAGTTTAAAAAAGTCTGTGTCTTTTATATATCTATCTATCTATTTATTTATTTATTTATAAAAGTCAGGCTGACTGACAGCTAAAGTGCATGGATTGCCTGTTGGGTACAGCGATGCCCTGTGTGCTCAGTCGGGAGGACTGAGTTGAGTCTCCTTGATGGAAACCTGTCTGAGCCCCTGGCCCTAATGGTGATGCACTAGATAATGGAGAGGAATCTCCAGTTCCTATTGGGAAGTGCGAACTCCCTCCTTTCCTGGTGTCCTAGTCCTGGACATTCCCATTGACTCAGTAGCCTCCACTTGGTTCCCCTGGAGCGCTTCTGTCCACGTGAGGCCATCCTGCCTCCCTTTCTGGATCATCCTGTGGGGATGGAGCCTCAGTCACTGGCACCTGCTGGAGAGAAAACAATTGTGGTTGAAGAGGTGTCAAGGGTCTCTTCCTGGAATTCAGCCATAAATATTGACGAGACACTTGTGTCTTCAGAGGACATCCCCCTTGAAGCACCAGCCCTTGACCTGTGCCAGGATCCAGAAAAGCTGTGTTCCCACAGCGTTCTGGGGCTGCCTCTCTGCACCCTGGATTTGGTCATTCTGTTACAAACAAACTTTTTGCACACAAACGAATTCTATTAAAAACTAGAAAGGGATGATGAGTTCAGCCTCAGGCCTGCACACTCCAGATGACGCGGCCAAATCATTTGGAATGGGGTAAGCTGACCCAGAGAAGATTCTTGTTCTGGCTTATTTGATGCTGCTACTGCAGCTGAGGGCATTTAGAGTCGTAGAATCAGAAGGAGCTTCCAGAAGGAAGGATTGAGGAAGGATCAGCTTGTCTAAGATCTTTCACATTTATTTTTATCTAAAAATGTTCTTTTTAGCATCAAATGCAACACAAGATGGAACTTTGGCTGTCCCCAATCTGTGATAGGTGGTTATAGGTAAAGAGAATTGGACGCAGGGAATTCATGGGTCCCCACTGCTCCAAGTTGACATCCTGAAAGGCCTCCATTGATTCGTAGGACTTCCCAAAACTTGGGTGGAAAACCTCTGCTTTGCAGGGAGACATGACTATAGTCTGTTTTGCCTGAGCTTCTTGGCCAGGTTCTTGAAGAGCCAGGTCTTCCAGTACCTACCCTGTTCTCCATGAAACAGAGACCGGCCTCTCTTCTGCCTCACTCAGAGGATGATTTCTTTTCTTTTTTTGTTTTGTTTTGGTCCCAGGGATTGAGCCCAGGGGCACTTAACCACTGAGCCACATCCCCAGCCCTATTTTGTATTTTATTTAGAGACAGGGTCTCACTGAGTTGCTTAGTGCCTCACTTTTGCTGAGGCTGGCGTTGAAGTCATGATCCTCCTGCTTCAGCCTCCTGGGCTGCTGCGATTATGGATGTATGCCACGGCGCCTGGCTCTGATGAAGCTTTCTGAGGGCCCAGGTCGGCTTGTGGAGCAGGCAGGCCGCAGCTCAGACCTGCTGCTCCTCCACCCCCGTCTCTCCTTGTCATCGTCCCTGTTTCCGATGCTCCCTGCATCCTCGTTCTTCTCCATGTTTTCTGTAATCTGTTTGGCGTTTTTTGTAAGTGTTCCCCCGTCTGCTTTTGTACAGAAGGAGGGGATGGCTTCCTCTGGGTTGTCCCTGGAGTCTAGCGTGGTAATTCAGTGGTGGCTCATTGTTGCCAGGCCTAGGAGTGAGTTCTTTCCGGATGCCATCTCATCTGGTCCCTGCAGTGTGCAACAATGTGATCATTATCCCCAGGCCTCAGACAGGAGAGCAGGGCTCACAGAGGCCAGGAGGGCTTGGTGGGCCACATGAGGGGAGGAGCCTGGATTCAGCCTTGGCTCTGTCTTGTTGCTGCCCTTGACCACCAGCTTGGATCCAGCTTTGCCTTTGTCTCTGAGCTCAGGCTCTGCTGAGTGTTGGAGGGAAACATTTTCATACATCTTTAGATGTTCTTGGGAGGCTCATGGACCTGCAGCTAAGGGGCGACTGTTGGATATAATTGATTTGTACTTCTTGAAACACTGTACAGAATTTTAAATCTTTTGATATAGATATTTGGTCACTTGTTGGCTTGCTGGCTGGAGTTCATGTCTTATCCTGAAGGAAAGTTGGAGGAAGGAGAGGAGTGAGCACTTTGCCATGAGTCTCACTGGATGCAGGGTTCCATGAGAATGTGGACCGTGGGTACGGGGTTTGGACTCTACCCTCCAGTGCCTAACATATAGTGTCCAGCATAGAGCAGGCACTCAATATATGCTTCCAACCCCAGTAAATGAACAAAGAGATAACTTGAAGGAAGATTTCACAATGTTTGTGGTTGAAAACTGGAGACATCATAATGCCCCCAGGCCAAATCTGGCCCACCCTGTTTTTATAAATAAGGTTTCATTGGAACGCAGCCACCACCATTTGTTTGCTTATTGTCCGTGGCTGTGTTTGCACTCCAGGGGCGCAGTTGAGCTGTGGCGGTAGAGACTGTGAGACCTGCAGGGCCGACCGACATAGTTACCATCTGGGCCTCCACAGAGGGTATTTGCTGACCCCTGAATTATAATAAGTCGGCTGTACTGAAGGGAACAGGGAAAATATTCACGATACACACTGAGCCCTGCAAATGCCCCGAGCAGGACAGACTCTGCCAAGGAGACGTGCCTGTGCCCCCTCATTGTGCCTTAGAGAGCTGGGATGCAACCTCTGGAATTCTCCAGAAAACAGATGGGTTCCTAGGAGGATGCAGCGGGCTGACTTAGAGGACTCGGTGAGTGGTGACATCAGAACTCTTGTAATGTCTTATTGCATTATCGCAAACTGCCCCTGGTTTTCAGACGTGCCTTCTTCCCTATCACCAGCTGTCAGGGATGGTCCTGCCTAGGGTGACCACCAAGGTAGGAGTGGACAGAAAGGAGCATGTTAGAGGCCATTCTACCAGAGTTAAACGATTGCCTCCTGCTGTCCAGGAGGACTGTGCTCCCTCCTGACCCTGGTGTGTGTGCTTACAGAAGTCCTAAAGGGGGCACCTAGGGCTGTTGGGCTCAGGGGGAGCTGGGATATGAGGATGGTGAGCTTGGCGGGCCTGGACCAGGGGACTTCCAGCTCCCGCCTCTGCCAGCTCTATCCCCTGCAGCCCTGATGTCTTGCCCTGGAGTGGTGAGGAGCTGCCCACAGAGTCCATCTGCCTTGGTCTCCCTCCCCTCCCCTCAGCCCTCAGCCTCCCTCAGTGATGGCACTCCCCGGCTCACTCTGTCCCCTCTGGCCGGAACTGTCTTCTCCTGGGCCCCTCCCGGCTCTCTTCTGGTCAGCGGTGGCTCCTCCTTCCACCCCCAGCAGGAGAGCCGCTTCCTCAGGGGAGCCTCTGGGGTCGGCTGCCTGAGCTGTCGGGTCCGAGCCCTATCTAGTGGGATTCTGCGTGGATTGGCGCAGTGACTGCCGAGTGTCTGTCTGTCCCACTGGCCTGCGGGCTCCCTGACAGGAAGGACCACGTGGCCCCTATTCCCCGCTGCCCCTTTGGCGTCTGCACAGTGCCTGGCATGTGACAGGTACTCGGAGCCTTCTACTGAAGCAATGAATGAACTGCGTGTTCCGTGCCCCTTCTGAGAGGGCAGCTGTGGCTTCCTGGGTGTTAGATGGAAAATAATAGTAATGATGTACTGAGGCCTCCCTGTGTAAGTCAGTCACTGAGTGCCTCCCGGTGTAAGTTAGTCACTGAGCTTTTGGGTTGATGGGGCTGATGAGGGTGGGTGTCCCGATGATGAGCAGCGTGTGCCTGGGAGAGGGAGGCGCGAGGGGAGGGAGTGACCTGCTGGTGGTCCATTTGACTGACCTGCTGGGACAGACATCTTGCCCATCTCAGGTGTTGGAGATTGCAGGCCGCCTCCCTGGCCCAGTCTTCCTGGCCACCTGCACATTCTGCTCTCATCGAAGCTCAAAATGTTGCCCGTGTGAGCCGTGGCGTTGGGTGTGAGGTGTGGCAGGGCACATGGAGATGTGCAGCTTGGCAAGAGGAGGCGGAGAGGCCCCTGGCTGACCTGGACGAAGGTGTGAGCCACACGGTTCCACAGGGGGCTCTGGCCACTCGAGGACAGGTGTGGTTTTGGAAGAGGGTGGGCAGCAGGAGCAGGACCCTGAGGTAAGGTCCCAGGAGCAGGTGAGACACCAGGGAGCCTCTACCCGGGGCTCCAGGAGCTGGCCACGTAGGAGACTGGCCATCGGGTTTCCGTCCTGGGAGAAGGGCTCGTGCTCGCCCCGTCCTTGAGCCAGTGTCGTACAGGGTCGCCAGAGTGCAGGAGGAGGTCCCTGTGGCTGAGCATGCACAGCGTGGCGGGAGCCTGACGCAGGGAAGCCTGACGGCTGTCCTGGGCACCAGGTCTGGTCCAGGGAATCTGGGGAAATCTGGGGAGCAGTGAGGAGCTTGGGGGCTGTTGTGTCAGCTGTGTGACAAGCCCCAAGGTTCAAGTTCAGTCCGAGCCTCCACCGCCCAGGGGGCCACAGTCTGGTTGAGACAAACCCACCTTTAAAACATGGTGGTGTCTGCCTAGGTCACCTATGAACAAAATGAGTATAAAGAAGATAATGAAGCTTAGTGCTCCTCTCTGGAGATAACCCTCCTATCAACTTCCTTGCTTCATTTTTCCCCCCAGGGTGTGTGTGTGTGTGTGTATGTGTGTGTGTGTGTGTGTGTGTGTGTGTGTGTGTGTGTGTGTGTATGTGTGTGTGAGATAAGTGGTTGAGATAATTCTGTAAGTTTCTATATTCCTAACATTCCCTTCTTTTAGTTTAGGGTGTATGTATTCAATATGATTCAGCCAATTCTGGGGAAACCCTCTGTACCGTGGTGTGTCAGTGATACACTTGGTGGCTTAAGACAACATCCAGTGACTTCTCTTGGCTCTGTGGGCTGCTGAACCATTTTCTGTGGGTTTGATCTAGGCTCATTCCTGCCGGTGAGGGACGGTCCAGGGTGGCCTTACCCACATTCAGCATGCAGTGCAGGTAGCTGGCTGGGCACTTGGTGTCCTCTTGTTCTCCTGTTTGCTGGTCTGGTTCCCTAGTTCCCTTAGAGGGTGGTCTCTGGGCTACAAGCCAGAGAGAGGAAACGGCTGGGGAGCCCCTGCAGGTCCAGCTCCTAAAGCTGCCCACAGTCTCTTGTGCCACATGCTGTAGTGCAGGGACTGGATGGGAAGGGCAGCCAGGTGGGCGCCCTGGGCCACAGACACCCAGAGGTGAGTCACTAAAACAGCCTAGGTTCCCCGAAACAGTGGAAGTAGTTTTCACTCTGTACTCCACTCCCACCTCATTAAGCCCATTCCTAGGAATATTTAGAGCATATGTGTTTCCTTTTAATCTGTTGCAGATGTAGATTTTAATCTGCTTCCTTGTAAAGCTTCAATAAATATGCATGATCCTTTACCACTCCTCGGAGAGACATTGCCAAGTCCAAGGGCATAGGCAGCTTAAGCCTCTCCATACGCAGAGTGGGATTCTTCTCCTGAAAGTGGTGGCACTGCTCAGTGGTCCACCAGGACCACGCCCTGGTCAGCATGAAGCGCTACTGATTTTCAAGACACCTTTGTCAGTTTAGTGAATAAAAGCCAGACCCTCGTTCTCGCTCTTGAGTGCTTTCCTGATCCTCCGCGCCTCTTGTGTGTGAAGCAGCCATCCATGTACTGTGTGTGTGGACGATCCCCCGCGTATCCTCTGCCCCTCTGCAGCCTTTTCTTTAATGATACTCCCGAGGTCTTCATGTTTCTGGACCCCCCCCCCCCATTTTGTGACTCTTTTTATCAGCATTTTCCTTCTGAATAAAAAGTCTTTTAAACATAGGCTTTCAGTTAAGAACGAGATAGCTCTCTGTTTTCTTTCAGGTTGTCACAGTTGTGTGTTTTGGTGTGTGTGTGTGTTTAGGCTTACTAACTTTTGAAACTACCTGGAGTTAATTTCTTGAAAAAACCAACTCTGTTTCCTCCACTGGGAAGTGAGGGCCTGCTTCCCGCTCGGTCCTGTTGGTGTTCCAGAGCCACTCACCCAGTAATCCTTCCATTTGGCAGGATTTTTGATGCTACTTTTTTTCAGATTATATTTCCTAATATACCCGGGGGGTGTTTCCAGGCTTTCTGTCCTGCTCAGTTGATTTATTTGTCCTGCCCTAATACTGCCCTCACAATGATGTTGGCTTTGTATTGTGTTTAATTATATAACTGTGGAAGTGCCTCTTCATTCTTCTTTTTCAAAGATCTCGTGGCTATTTTTGTTGAATTCTCCCAGAGGTACTTGAGAATCATTTTGTAAAGTTCTGAAAATGGACCCATTGGGATTTGATTGTAACTGCATTACATTTATTGATCAATTTGCTGCAAACTGACAGCTTTAATATATGAAGGCTTCCCATCCAGAAATGTGATACATGTAATTCCAGCCATTTAAGCCCTTTGAAGTAGCTCAGTAGAATTGCGGTTTATCTTCTTATAGTTTCCAATATATCTTGTGGAAAGTTAATCTTTGCAATTTAACCTTTTTGGATGCTTTGTGAAATATGCTCATTTTCCCATTATATGTTTTAACTGGTCATTTTTTATATGTCTAGAAAATTTATTCTTAAAGATATTTTTGTTGATTTAAAATGACACAGATACTATATAAATAATGTTCATTAAAAAAAGTTGAACAATACAGAAAAAGATTGAATGAAAAGCAAAGAACCTCTTAGCGCCTCTTCCTGTGTATGCTAGCCAACCTTTGCAGATTGTTAGGCAATAGCTATAGAGCATTACTAGGTTTTTATTTATCTTCATGTGCATATCTTAACTTGAACGGGATCATGCTATATAGGTCAACACAGCTCTCTCGATTTATTTAGTCATTTTACTTTGACAATGATCATCTAGAGTGCATCTTTATTTCTTTTTCTCATTAGAATTGGTTGTAAATCAGGGTCCAGAATTTGTGCAGATGTTTTTTCCCAGTGGCTTAGACAGCAAGGGTTCAGTTGTTACTCGTCCTGCCTGATGCTTGCTGGTGGGCTGTTCTGCCCACCTGATCCCACAGAGGCCCTGGCTGCTGATGGTGGCTTGAGGGTCTCAGAGGTGCAACAGGTGTGACTCCGCCTACAGGGAGAGAGAGAACAGGAAATTAAGTGTCCTGTTCAGAGCTCACAGTTGCTCTGTTCCCTGCCCACCGGCCAACCTAACATGATGTAACCCCGTGTCCCCTCTGTGTGGGGGACGGCTGTCCATCTCAGTTTGCACAGCTGTCTGTTAAGTCACTCTCTGTAAAAGCTGTGCCCGCCAACACTCCAAGGGCATCGGTCACCCTTCCCCTACATCCTTGCCAACAAAGAACGTTATTAACTTTTAGAACTTCCTCATGGTTCTATCTTTCAGACCCCTGATTATCAATGAGTTTGACCCTCTTCTTAACGTCAATTTTTATGTCTTTGAATTGCTATTTCTTTCTCTGTTTTTTTCCCCATTTTTTTTCTTTACTGATTTTAAGGTTCTGTATATTGGGGGTATTAATCCTTTGTTATAAATGTAATCACCCTGCCATTTATCACTTAACTTTGTTTTTGCTACCTTTTAGTTATTAAAAATGTAAAGTTTTGTGTAGTAAAATTTATCACTCTTTTTTTTTTTTTTTTTGCTTCAGAGACCTCCTCTTCTCCAGGTCTTTAAAAAGTATGTTAGTTTTTTAATATATTCTTTGTTCACCAAATCTTAATTTATCTAGAACTTTGCAAAGTACTTGTGACTTTTCCAAATCTTTTTTAAATTGGTTGTTTTAGTTATTTGGCTTTCCCATATAAATTTCAGCTTTGGAAATCTATGTAAAATTCTGTTGAAATTTTGATTTGTTTTATATTGACTTTATATTAAATACCAATTTGGGGAGAAATGGCATCTTAATAATATCACGTCTTCTGATCCATGAACATGGTATATCTCAATTTTTTTATGTTTTATTTATTTCATTGGTGTTTTATGATTTTTAGCATATTGATCTGTACTTTTTTGTTAGACTTATACCAATTTCACTTTTGGGGTGTTTTTATTAATGGTACTTTTAAAACAAATACTGAATTCTGGTTGTTCACTTTTATCACATAAATGCAATTACTTTTCTTGTACATTGTACATTTTATTACCTGATTATAAATACCAGGATGAATTCTTTTGATCAGGTAACTATTTTCAACTCCTTTTAAAGTCAATGTGCTTTTTTGTTATTTTACTCATTCTTTATTGATTCTTTTTGGTTATAGATATCCTTGGAATTAATTTTGACATGATTATAAAATCATGAAATATAATTTGTTCTAATTCAGTCCCTAGTACTTTCCCTTTCTCTTCCCTCCCTCTGTTTCCTTCCCTTCATTCTATTGAAATTTCTTCCATCTACCTGTAGCATTTTTAAAAATTTGTGTCTTGTGGATATTCATAATCGTGAGATTTACTATGGTATGTTCATTAGATACATAGGAAAGTTAGGTCAGACTCATTTCCTGTTCTTTCCTAATTCCATTCCTCCTCTCTCCCTCTCAATCCATTTTGTCTATTTCACTGTTCTTTATTATATTTTGATGGATCCTCCCCCTCTCCCCTTCTCTCTACTTCCTTATTTTGGACAAGCTTCCATGTATTAGCGAAAATAGTTGACCTTTCACTTTTTGAGTATGGCTTATTTACTTATTATATTTTGCATAATAGTCTCCAGTTTCGTTCATTTACTAGCAAATGGCATAGTTTCTTTCTTTTCTAGGGCTTAGTAATATTCCGTTGTGTATATATACACAACATTTTCTTTATCCATTCATCTGTTGGAGGGCACCTAGGTTGGTTTCATAATTTGACTATTATGAATTGTGCTGTTATTGATATGAATGTAGCCCCAGTATGCTGATTTTAGATCTTTTGGGTATATCCCAAGGAGTGGGATACCTGGGTCATATGGTGGTTTCATTCCTAGTTTTTTTAAATACCTTTATTTCATTTATTTTTATGTGGTGCTGGGGATTGAACCCAGGGCTGTGCGCGGGCTAGGTGAGCACTCTACCGCTGAGCTACAACCCCAGCCCCTCATTCCTGTTTTGTTTTGTTTTTTTGAGGAGTCTCTATATTGCTTTCCAGAGTATCTGCACTGTTTTGCAGTCCTACCAACAATGCACCTTTCCCCTCACATCTTGCCAACACGTATTATTTCTATTCTAGATGACTGACGTTCTTACTGGAGTGAGATGAAACCTTAGTGTAGTTTTGATTTGCATTTCCCTGATCGCTAGAGACATTGAACATATTTTCATGTGGGTTGGCCGTTTGTGTTTCTTCTTTAGAGAACCTTCTGTTTAGTTCTTTTGTCCATTTATTAATTGCGATTACTTTTATATATTGACTTTATGTCTTGTGGTTTTACTGAACTCAAATTCTAAGAGATTGTGTGTGTGTGTGTGTGTGTGTGTGTGTGTGTGTGTGTGTGTGTGTGTGAAGCTCACTGCGTTCATTACGTAGGCAATTTTGTCATCTGTAGTGGAGGCCGTTTTCTGACTTCCACTTAAATTTCCATACCCTTAGTTTATTTTCCTTGCTTATTGCTCTGGGTAGGACCGCCAGGACGGTGTTGAACTGGAGGGTGAGAAGGGCACCCTTACCTTTCCCCAGTCTTGGAAGGAAAGTCTTCCACTGTTGAGTGTGTTGTTGCTGTGGGTTCTTATGTAGATAGAGGTTCTTTACCCATTAAAGGAGTCTCCCCTGGTCCTAGTTTGCTGAGAGTTTTAGTTTATGAAAAATGTTTGTCAGATTATATTCAGATACTTTTTGTGTGAATCTTTTGAGGTGATCATATGGATTTCCTTTTTAATCTGTTAATGTGGTGAATTACACTGATTTTCAAATTTTGACAGTCCTACTCTCAGAATAAATTCCCTAGTTGTGTTACAGTACCTTTTATATGTTTCAGAATTGACTGGCTGTTATTTTGTTGAGGATTTTTGAATTGTCATAGCAGTCTGTAGTATTTTTTTAAATGTCTTTGTCTACTTTGGCATCAGGATAATACTGGCTTAGTAAAATGAATTGAGAAGCATTATTTTCTCTTCTGTTTTCTGGAAGACACTGTATATAATTGGTATTGTTTCTTCCCTGAATATTTAGTAGAATTGAGCAGTGAAATCATATGGGCCTATAATTTGCTTTATTGCAAGGTATATAGCCATGAATTTGATACAAAAATTAAATATAGGGTTATTCAGGTCACTGGTGTCTTCTAGAATGAGTTCAGGTAGTTTGTGTCTTTCACATCATTGGTCCATTTCATCTCAGCTGTTAGATTTATATCTGTTGCTAATCATTTTTATGTGTAGAGCCTGTATTTCTGTCCATTCTTTTATTTCCATCCTTTGTTGTTTGTGGTTTTACTGGTTATCTTTTGAAGTCTAGCTAGAGGTTTGTCAATTTTATTATTATTTTCAAAGAACTAGTTTTTTGTTTCATTGTTTTACTATTTTCAATTTTACTTATTTCTCTTCATAAAGAAATTATAAAAATTTTCTGTGTTCTGCTTGCTTTGGAATTAATTTGCTCTTCTTTTAAAATTTGTTAATATGGAAACTTAGATTATTTATCTTAGAACTTTCTTTTTTCTTATATAATCATACAGTGGTATAAATTTGCCTCTGAATACTGTATGCCCACACATTTTGATATTTTGTGTTTTTATTTTAATTTATTCCAAGATATCTAAAAATTTCCCCCGAGACTACTTTGATCCCTGGGTTATTGAGGAGTGTGTGGTCTAATTTCCAAATATTTGTAGTGGATTGACAGACATTTTTTACCTTTGCTATGTTTGATTCTGCTTTGGTCTGAGAGCCTATTTTGAATGACTTTTAGTATTTTTAATTTAGTAAGTTTGATGTCCAGGACATGGTAAGTGATCCCTATTCCTTTGAAGGGGATGTGCTGCTAGAAGACATGATATTGCAGTTCATTTCATTTGTGGTTTGTTTTGTTCATATAAAATACAAACAAATCCTGTGTCTCCTTCAGTAGGATTTACCTGAAATTGACCTAGTTTTTTTTTGCTTTGCCCCAAGAATCTTTTTTGTTGTTGTTGTTGTTCCATACTGTTTTGATGCCCTTCTCAGTCCTTTTCTGTGTATTTTAATACATTTTCTTAGTGTTGTCATGGGGTTTGACATTAGCATTCTAGGGTTGTAATGATTTCGTTTGCATTGCTACCAGCTGAGCTTAACAGTGTACAAAAACTCGGCAACTCTCTCCGTTTATATCCCTGTTATCACATGTTGAGTCTTTATGTACTTCATGCCCATTCACATAGATTTAGAACTAGTGCTTTGTGTTTTAAATCATATAGCAAACCCAAAGATAAGTTATAAACCAAAACCATAATAATATGGCTTTTGTATTTACTGGATTTTATGTTTGTTTTTTGTCAAAGTTCTTTATATCTTTATATGGTTTAGTTATTGTCTAACGAAGTATCTTTCCATTTCAGCCTCAATGACTCCCTTTACCATTTCTTATAGAACAAGTCGACCAGTAGCCCATTCCTTCAGTTTTTGTTTACGAGTATGTAATAACTGATTCTTTTTTTAAAAAAGATAATTTTTCTAGATATAGACTTTGATTGACAGTTGTTCATCATCACTTTAAATATGCCATTCCATTCACTTCTGGCCTCAGTGGGTTCTGATGAGAAAATAGCTGTCGATCTTATTGAGGATCCTTTGTATATAATGGGTTGTTTGTCTCTTAACCACTTTTAGAATTCGGTCTTCTTACAGTTAGTTATATTGTACCTCCATGTAGCTGTGCTTCAGATTGTCCTACTTGAAATTTGTTGGGCTTTTTGGGTATATAGTTGTGTTTTTCATCAAATTTGAAAGTTTTTGGCAATTGTGTTCTTTGTCTTTCTGTTCCTTTCTCTTTCTCCTCTTCTTCTGGACTCTCGTTGTATGTGTGTTGGTTACTTGGTGATGCCCTATTCGTCTTTTAGGTCTGTTCATTTTTCCTCATATTTTTTTCCTTTTTGCTTCTCATACTGGATGATTTGAACTGAAGAAGCTTTAAGTATGCTGATTCTTTCCTTTGCTTGTTCAAATCGTTTTTTTTTAAACCTTCTTGTATTCTTCCAATTAAGGTATTGTGCTTTCCAGCTCAGAATTTCTATTTGGTTTCTCTTAATGTTTCCTGTTGCTTTAATTTTTCTGTTTGTTGAGACATTTCCCTGCTGGTTCCCTTTAATTCTGTGTTTGTGGATTATTTTGGCTTTTTGAACATTTTGAAGTCAGTTTATTTGAAGCTCTTGTCCAGTGAGTCCAATATCTTTGCTCTCCCAGGGACAGTTTCTATTAATTTTCTCTATGAATGAGAAATTTTCTTGTTTCTTTGTATGTTTTACCATTTTTCTGGGTTTTTCTGCTGTGTAGTTACTTTCTTTTTCTTTTTATTTTTTACTTTTCTTACAATAGTCACATATGAGAGGGGAATTAAGCCGTCCCTCCTAATGGGTGTGGTATCGTGTGTCCATTTCTGGTGAAAACACCACAGTGATTAAATATGCCAGAGGAGGTGTTCTGAGGCTCTTATGTGTCCTGCTCCTCTCTGGAGTCTTACCCACTAGTTTTAGCGTCCATCTATGGACCTTTCCTTGCAGTTCTTACTGTAGTCTTCTAATGGTGATTTTCCTATTTCCTCTGTTATTATTATTTTTTTTCACTTATTGTTTGGGATTATTTTGAAAGGAATATTGTCTTTTTCTGCTATTTGTTCATTAACCAGGTCAGCAAACTTTTTCTGTAATGGGACAGTGAATAGTTTTTACTCTGCGAGCTCTGTAGACTGTCACAACAATCCAGTCGTACTGTTGGGCGTGAGGACAGTCACGCTCGTTACATGAAGGAAGGCACTTGCCTGTGTTCCAGGAAAGCTTCATTTCCAAAAACAGGCATCGGGCCACGGGCCATCGTTTGCCGACTCCCGATTCATTAATCCATTTATTTTGTCTGTCAGATGTGTGTATATTCATTTTATTTTGGGGTCTTAATGCAGCACGTGTCTTTATTTTGTTATTGAAATTGTTCCAGCTTTGGCCACTGGGAACTCTCTCAGTTGGCCCCTTTGCTGTTCCTCCGCCATCATGAGCTCTCTCTCTCTCTCTCTCTCTCTCTCTCTCTCTCTCTCTCTCTCTCTCTCTCTCTCTCTCTTCTTTCTTTCTTTCTTTCTTCGCTTTCTGGCACTGTTAGGGCCTCTGGGCTCATCTTGTACATGTCCTGCCCACACCTGGAATCGGGTGTTCCTTTAGAGATCCCTGGTTCCTTTTTTGGGGAATGAAAACTTAGAAACCCAGGTCTGGGTGCTGAATGCGAGCATTGCTCCTGGGCCCTCTCCTGGGCAGGTGCAGGCGGTGTGGGGAGTGCATGCCAACCCACGTGTACGTGGAACTCTGTTTCTGTGCTTAGATAGAGTGTGCTGCAGGTGGAAGCAGCATGCGTGCACCCTAATGTCTCTGGCTCTGGTTGGTGTCTAGGTTCCTTCTTGTCTCCCCTTCAGCTTACTTGGAACGTACTCTTCATGGAGAGAGATCCTGGCCCCGGTTACCTACAATTTATTTACTTATTTGCTCAAATCCAGCATATGTAAGGTCCTGTCTTTATTTTTTGTGCTGCTATGAGAAACACATGTTCTAGGAGTCAGGTGTTTGAGAGCAGTTCCTTTTGTCTGTGCCTTTATTTTATCAGGTAAAGTGCTGTTTCCTGCTCTGCTTGGGTTGCTCCTTTCCCCATCCCTCATTCAGATTGCATCTTAGGGGGCTGGGATTGGGGCTTGGCGGTAGAGTGCTTGCGCAGCACGTGTGAGGCCCTGGGTTCGATCCTCAGCACCACGTAAAAATGAATAAAATAGATATTGTGTCCAACTACAACTAAAAAATAAATATTAAAAAATGGCTTTCATAGGTTCAGCTGCACAGGGTGAATATGTATCTATATCCCAGATGCCTGACTCACAGATTGCATCCTAGGTTTTGGACACAGTGAGATTCAGTGGTCACAGGACACATTCCCTCCCCCGTCCCTAGAGGGACCCTAACATCCAGGCTGATTTTTCAATGCCTACAGGAAAGGTCATTTGTGTGTGATGTGTGGTGTGTGTCACTGTGGGTTTTAACAAATGCGCAGACTGTGTGTCCACCACCACAGCCCCGCAATGGATGTCATCACGCAGCTGGTTTGTCCTCCCCCGCTCCTGCCTGGCCCTGGTACTCACTGACCTGCCCTTCATCCCTCTTGATTTTCCATTTCCAGAGTACCACACAAACGGTCCTCAGATGTGCGAGGGCTTTGGGGTCTATCTTCTTTCCTTTTGCAAAGTGAATGTAAGATTCGTTTATGTCGCTGTGCAAGTTGGTAGCACAATCGCAGGACGGACACCGATTTATCTGTTCGCTCAGTGAAGGATGTCTGTTATTTTCAGTTTGGGGCAATTAAGAAGAAAACCACCGTAAGCATTCAGGTGCAGCTTTTGATTTTTAGTAAATAGCACATTTGGTCTTATTTCTGCTTTCATGATTTAGTTCTCTTTGGCTTTTATGCTTTAATACTGTTTCATTTTTAGAATGTCTCTTGCAATAAAGGATCTTACTTCCATCCTCTTATTTGATTTGGAGTGTTTATTTTCTCTTTTCATTTCTGTGGTTTCATGTGTGTTTTCCAAACGACTTTATTGGGGCAAATTTACCTACAAAAAACTTATGCATTTGAAGTATAAAGGTGACTTTTTCTCTTTTTAAAAAAATTTATTGATTCTATTGAGTTATATATGACAGTAGAATCCAGTTTGATACAATTATACAAGCATGGAATGTATCGTATTCTAATTAGGACCCCATACTTATGGCTATACACAATGGATGGTGAGAGTCACTGGGGTGTATTCATATATGTACATGGGAAGTTATGTCAGGTTCATTCCACTGCCTTTCCTTTTCCTAAACCCACTCTCCTTTCATTCGCTTTGCCCAATCTACTAAACTTCTGTTCTTCTCCTCACTCACCCTGATCAGAGAAAACATTCAGCCTTTGGCTTTTTAGGACTGGCTTACTTTACTTAGCATGATCGTCTCCAGATCCGTCCATTTGCTGGTAAAAATCATAAATTCATTCTCCTTATGGCTGAGTAATATTCCATTGTGGATACATACCGCGATTTCTTTATCCATTCATCTGCTGAAGCTATTGTGAATTGAGCTGCTGTCAACTTTGATGTGCAGGAGAGGTGACATTTGACACCTCTCCCCACTCTGGTCAAATCAGAGAACATTTCTGCTTCCCCAGAGTTGTCTCGGGCTCCTGCAGGCACTTGCTGGAGCCTGCCCATCACTGCTGCTCTGACTCAGGTCCCCGGGATGGGCTCTGCAGGGCATGTGGCCTGTGGGGTTTGGCCCTTGATTCCACGCGCTGCCGGAGGGCGCCTTTCAAGCTGTGCGCATCAGGGGTCGCTGTGCCTCACCACAGTTCACCTGCTGGAATGCCTGTGTTTTCCCAGTGTCTGTTCAGCGTTTTTATGCAGCACATGATTCCTTATGATATTTCTCCACCTATCTTCCTTTCACAATATGCACAATACACAGACATGCTCCTCTGTGAAGACATGCTCAGCTCACAGTCAGGTTTCACTCTGCTTCAGTGGGACCACTGTCTCTACTTGTTCTCTGAGTGCGGTATCTTAAACCACTGCTTTTGCTTGCTTTCTTTTTTTTATATAAATATACATAATTCTTTAAGGATCACTTTATATTTGCGTTTGATTTTATCGTGATTACAGAATCACTTGGACTTAACTCCCAGTGTCAGTTGGTGACATCACTAGCATTCAACCTGGGGCACATCCTTATGGCACCTTCTTGAGTTCTAAGTTCAAAAAGTTTAGGTTATAATCAGTTTTTGAAGTGTATGTTTGTGTCATCTTTTTCAGAGGATAGTTTGTATTTCTGCCGCCTGTGGCATGACGAGTCTTCCCGTTCTTGTCTGAAGACACTCGAGGCTGGTAGGATTCTTGAGGTCACAGTATTTATTTCTTCATAATGTATTCCAGCATTTCATGTTCCCTGAAATTCCCCCGATTTTTGTTCTTAGCGTTTTGGTTGGAGGAGGATTTTCAGGTGATGGTGGGAATTCTTAATTTTTGAAATGGAGATGTCTCTAAGGCTAGAAATAAAGTGTGCGTGTCCCCAGCCTCGGCCTCCCCCGCTGGGCTCTCTCCCTGACCAGCAGACTCCTGGACGTGGATGTTTCCGTCACGCCTTCATCAGCGATTGCGCCCCACTTTTATTTTTCCCTCTGCGGGACTCACACTGGTTGGGTCTCTGTCACTTCTGCTCGTTCTCATCTTCTCTAATACTTTCTGCTCAACTGAAGTGCTTTTCTCCTGCTCTTTTGAAGGGCTTTTTGAACTGCTGTCCCCCCCAACTTGGTTTTCTGCCTTGATTCTGTCCTCTCCGGGTTCCACTGGGAACTGGACTCCTTTGCCTTTGCGTTTCCCCTGGGTTTTCTTGTGACATCCTTCCTTATGTAAATGAATCTTCTTTGATTTCTGTTTCCTTCTCAACTCTTGGTTTCATTCTATTTCTGCTCTCTTCTAAATACCGAGGTCACGAGGTCAGAGGTCACGGTCAGAGGTCACGTTGTCTGAGGTCAGGGCACACCTCAGTGCTCCGCACAGGTGTGCAGGTGCTTCTGTGGGGGAGACGGTCCTCGGAGGCTTTTGCTCGGATCGCGTTGGTGTGTGGTGGGAGGTTCTGTAGCTCAGTGTGTCCCGACCAGAGCAAGGCCTGTCTAGGCGTGGGGTTTCCCAGCGGAGGTCTCTGAGTGAGCATCCCTCTTGGTCGCCTCCCTCACCTGGGTGCCCCAGAGGCCTCTGGTCAGTCCCCGCCTGGAGGCCAGGTTGGTTCACCTGGTTCTGAGCCCGGCTTCCAGGTCCGGAGCAGTTCCCTAGTGTGTCTCGGCTGGGCCGAGGAGAAGGCTCCTCTGAGACGAGATCACCTAAACCAGCTTGTCTGGGGTGACCTTCTGCGGCCCGTTCCAGCTGCTTGATGGGTGCCTGTGTGCTTGCACCCGAGGAGGTTGTCCCAGGATGTTGAACGGATCCAGAAGGCAAGATCCTCGTGGATGTGGCCGTGGAGGTCTGGAGTCAGAGACAGGAGCTGCTTTTGTCCAGGGATGATGGCCACTCTGGGGTGCGGCTGGCAGACTGTGGGTGTGGACATCTTCCTTTATTTCTGTTGACCTTGCTTTGCTCTCAGAGACCAAGATGTGTACCAGGAACTTCAAGCCAAGCCCAGCTGTGGGAGAGGCTCCTCCGAGTCCAGGAAATCTGTGTCCTAGGGCTAGGGGAACGTCATGCACTGTCCTGGGTCCAGACCTGGGGAGCTGGGAAACGGAAGATGACTGGTGACAAGGGAGGGACGCCCACTGGCCTGCTGGGGACCTCTGGGGGGTCAGGCTCAGAAGGCTAATCCCAGGATGGGTAAAGGTGTCACAGGTATCCGGTGAACTAGGCAGGAGTTGAGGGGCAGACTCAGAAGCTGCAGATCCGCCGCTGGCCTCAGGTGGGGCTGCTGGCCATGTGTGGAGTGTGGCCACAGTGTGGGCTTTGGAGCCAAAGTGTGGTTTTGCTCTTAACTCTGTGATGCTCATCGGAGGTGGAGCCTGGCCACGGTCCTTAACCTTGGGGTGCCTCAGTGCATCCTCTGTAAGAAAAGAAAATGGAAGGCTGAGGAGGAGGAGGCGAGTGACCTCTGAGAGCAAAGCAAGGTCCTCAAAAATCAAGGAAGATGTCCACGCCCACAGTCTGCCAATCTCAGGGGTCAGGTCTCTCCATCTCTGAGTGTCCGACTTGGCCTCGGTTTGAACTGCTCTCAGAGGAGCCTTCCTGACCGTCCCCCCTGAGGACGCCACGTCTTCTCTGCCACTGTTCCTTCTAATCCTCTTCTCCTTCCCACCAGAGCTCTTTCTGTGTCCAGCACTGCATCTTGCTCTGTGTCCAGTCTTTCGAGGGCTGTGCACCCCACTGGGCTGCCCGAGCCCTGCTGGTCTGTGTGGGTCCTCGCTGCCCTCAGCAGCGCCTTGCATCTTGGGTATTGAAGCCATTATTTTTTTCTTGGTAAAAGGGATTGAACCCAGGGGTACTTAACCACTGAGCCACATTCCCAGCCCTTTTTATGTTTTATTTTGAGACAGGGTCTCAATAAGTTACTTAGGGCCTCGTTAAGTTGCTGAGGTTGGCTTTGAACTTGCGATCCTCCTGCCTCAGCTTTCCTTCTTCAAGGCCTGTTGCTGTGTGTTGCCGGGCCCTACCTGGTTTGATGGCTTCCCACAGGCGAGGCGTGGCTGGACATGTAGGAACTGGAGTGCTGGAGTCAGACCAACTTGGGTTCAGATCTTTTTTAACCAACTACTAGCTGTGTAATTGAGGGAAAGTCACCCACTTTCTCTGAGCCCCAGTTTCCTCACTTGTCAAATGGTTATAATGCCCAGCTAAAGCCTGGGCACAAAGATGAAAGCTGACCCCATGAAAGTGATTAACGTGGTTCCTGGGCCTTGGGCATATACTATACAATGTGATTGTCATTGTTACTATTCCTAAGGAGACGGCCACTCACCGTCACTGTGGCACTGGTAATTATTCTATCAGAATTTCCCTGCTCCCACCTGCAGAACAGAGTCTCAGTTTAGCTGGGATCACAGAAGAATAAAGGTCAGTTGAGAGCTGCCAGGACCGGGGGCCACGTCTCTGCTTTCTGCAGTGTGCAGAGTTAGGAGACAGGAGAGGCTCGGGAAGCTTCACAGGAGGAAAGGACCTCCTGGGCAGGGTCCAGTCCTTGTGGCTCAGGCCTTTGTTACCAACAGGGCAAATTACAATGCAGGTTCTACAGGAGACACTCCTGGCGAGAGGCAAAGAGGTCAGAAAACTAACACAGGGACATAAAGGAGATTGGGTCCCCAGAGGCCAGGGATCAAAGACTATGGAGGAGGGCTCGGGATGGAGCTCAGTGTGGCGCATTTGCCTATCATGTGTGAGGCCCTGGGTTCAGTCCCCAGTACTGCACACACGCGCACGTGTGCACACACACACATACACACAAGTCTGGTGGAATGTCTGGAGCCAGCTGTATTTGGAGTTTCTTGTGGGCTTTTTGGTTTTTCAGAAAAAGTAATTGGTTTTCCAAAACTGAAAATGACTTTGGTTGGTTGGAGGTTGGTTTTTCGGTTGGAGTGGTGTCTGGACACTGAGTGGAGTGTGTATGAGGGACACTGGGTGGAGTGGTTTCTTGCACCACACAGAGTGCTGTGTGGACAGACACTGGATAAAGTGAAGTTTCCCGTAATTTGTAGGGAACAAAAGTAAGTTCCCCCTCAGTGTGGCCACAGAAAGCCCTTCAGACCCTTGCTGACCCCGGCTGTGCATAGCCATCTTCTACACTCAAAGGGCATGTCCAAGTGGGTGGACTCTCTCCTCCCCAGGAGGAGTTGATTGTCGGAAGAAGTCATGTTTGCAGGGTGGGGAAGCTTTCTGTCTTCAGAGGACACCAAGGTTGTGGTCACAGAGGCTGAGCAAGATTAAGTGACCTTTACTGTGGAATGTGAAAGCGCATATTTGTCTGTTCTCCACAACCACCCTATGAAGTAGGCGTGTTACTTCCTCCTCCTGGTATGAGTCATCTGAGGCCCAAAAAGGTTTGAGACTTGCTCAAGAACACATGATAAGGCTTAACAGGGAGTTTAACCAGATAGTCTTGCTCCAGAGCCTCTGTTCTTCAACACTAAGCTCACTTTGGTAAGTGACTACCATCTATTCCTCTACCCATCCATTCATCTACCCACCTGTCTACCCACTCTTGAGCCCATTATCCATCCATCCATCCATCATCCACCTAGCCACCCTTTCATCCCACTGCCCACCCATCCATCATTCACCCCCCACCCCCTCACCCACCCACCACTGTACCCATTTGGGTGGCTGTTTGTCTGACTTGGTCCTCTGCTTCATCTGGGAAAGGAAGTCTTCCACCTCAGGAGCTGTGCACATGCTGTCACAAGCTGGAGCTCTCCATGCCAGGACATTCTTTAGCTCCCAAGAAATACCCGTGCTTGCTCTCGACACTGCAGTCCTTGGAAATGCTGCTGTCACAGGCAGGCCAGGCTCATGATTCACTTTCCTCCTCTGTCAAGCCGCAGAGGGTCTCCCCCTTACAATGTTCTCAAAATAAGCAAAACTGCAAGTTCTTCCAGAAACACTCTGAGCTTTCTGAAGCATTATTACAAAGAAATACTCAACCGACTCCATTCCTTGACCCACAGGTTGGAAGTTGAATGAATTGGGCATGATTTTACTTTTAAAAACTGTTACAGAGTTCATGTGTTACATCTAAAAATTGTGCAATAAATCTAAAACAGATGCTAACAGAGCATTTTACAAGGAGAGAAACTTTTATAGATATAGGCCAATTTAAGTGGAGATAAATCAATTAAGGAAACAATTACAGTCGTGAGAGGCAGTGCTGTGGAGAGGAAGCTCGGCCTCGCTGTTTCCATATTTATTAAGTGCAAAACAGAAAAAGCTTTTTAATTATTCTGCATAGCCTGTGCTGTACAGAAACCACTGGTGAGGCAAGGCCGCTTCATGGCAATTCCAACGTGCAAACACAGTCACATCATGACCCCTGTGCACCTACTACTCGCCTCCATCAACCACAACATTGCCGATCCGCTCCCTCTGTGATATTTTCTTTTCTTGAGTTTCAAGGGCCTTTTCCTTACTTGTTACTTAATTACATCAAAATTCCATTCTTTAAAGGTATATTATATGGACATTGAAATACACTATTGAATATGATTATTTGCTTTCTCATATAAATTTAGCATTTTGGGGTTAGAACATTGGGAATTTTCCACATTTTTTTTTAATTTAAAAAGTTCCAAATCTGTAGCAGGTTGAAAGAATAGTAAATGAGCTCTCAGATACCCTACGCAGGGGTGCACCGGCTATGGCGTTAGACTGGCATTTCCCTTGGAGAGGTTCTTTAAAGACATGTCGATTGTCCCATGTGGCTTAGAACCCCCTCCACCACATCACCACTGTGCCTCGAAGGCGGCTGTGCATCCCAGGCGGGTTGCCTCAGTCTCCTCATCTGTCCAGTGGGAACAATAGTGCATGCCCTGAGGTTACCAGGCACACTGTAGGCTCTCAGCAGATGTCACCCATCTCTGCCTCCTAGCTGTGCCCCATGTTGCAGCCAGATGGGGAGCTGTATGGGGACAGCTGGTATTGTCAACCCAAATCCCTGTTGGTCAGTGCAGAGGCCTCTTGCTGTTGAAAGAGTTGGTCTAGCCTAGTGACTGGAGAGTAGGTCTGGGATGACAGCCTCAGAACCTTGCTCTGCCCCTGCCAGCTTTGAAACTTGGTTCAGTTGCATGATTTCTGTGGGCCCTCAGTGCCACATGGGGGATCACCTCACTGGGCGGCTTCCCTGGGGAAATGAGAAGGGAGAGTGGACGCCAAGCCCTGGGACAGTGTCCACCTCAGAGTATCCAGTGACTGCCACTGACGGACAATATAATTATAAGTAAATTAGCATATACTGTCTGTGTGATTGCTTAATAAATGTTATTAGTGTAAGTAAGGATGACACACCCACTCCAAATTGGTCTTTAAAAGCCCGAGTCCACTTGCTGTGCTGAAAAGAACAAAAATCTCTCAAGCGATTCTACAGGGTGGGTGCCACCAAGGGCGGGTGCAGATGCCCCAGCCTGGCGGCTTCCTGAGCCACGCTGGGGAGTGACCTGGGTGTCTGGGATTTCCCGGTGACCTCCTGAGGTCAGCCTGCCTCCCTGCTCACACCAGAGGCCTGTGACCCCTGCCAGGGCGGCCTGGTCCGGCCACTGACCCTCTTCTCTCTTTCTCCACTCTCTGTGCCAGGTGGAAAGGATCGTGGACAAGAGGAAGAACAAGAAGGGCAAGTGGGAGTACCTCATCCGATGGAAAGGCTATGGCAGCGCCGAGGACACCTGGGAGCCCGAGCACCACCTGCTGCACTGCGAGGAGTTCATCGACGAGTTCAACGGGCTGCCCGTGCCCCGCGACAAGCGCCCCAAGGCCGGGAAGCAGCCGGGTGCCGGCAAGCTCCTGCGCGACAGCCGGGGCGCTGGCGACAAGTTGGCCCCGCGCCCCGCAGAGCCCGGCAAGAGCAAGGCGGCCTCGCACAAGCGGAAGCGCATCAACCCTCCGCTGGCCAAGCCCAAGAAAGGGTGCGCAGGCAAGTCCCCCGGGCCGGGGGGCGACAGGGCCACCAAGACCGTGTCCTACCGGACTACCCCTAGTGGCTTGCAAATCATGCCCCTGAAGAAGGCTCAGAACGGCCTGGAGAACGGGGACGGGGACGGCGGCTCCGAGAAGGACGAGAGGCACTTTGGGAACGGGTCCCTTCAGCCTGATGTGGATTTGGATGACCCGGTTGGAGAGCAGGATGCTGTGGACTGCGACGGAACCCACTCCGTGCTGGTGGAGAACGGGCTCGGTGGGTGCTTTACTTTCTCTTGGGTTGGGCGCCCGCCTGGGTGGAGGGTTTTGCTTGGGTTTCGCTGCAGCCTAGGGAAACACCAAGAGCCCATCCTTGACTCTTGGCCACTGTGCTTCTCTCTCCTCTCACCTGGGGCCCCACAGACGTGGCTTCCTGCCCACCTGGCAACAGACAGCTTCACGCTGGGGAGGCCGGCCTGGCTGTGGCTCTGCCAAGGCTTGGAATGAACTGTTAATTCCTGACTGTGCTGCAGGGCAACATCTACATCCGTGTCCCTGCTGGTAGTGCAGAGTCCCCACAACCCGGGACCCAGGTCTTGTGTCCCCAGAGGTCTGGCCCCAGGCAGAGGCCACGCTTGCAGCCTCACCAGGGCCTGGCAGTGTAGCCCAGGAGGGGCCTGGGCTGGGGCTGCTCTTCTTTCTTAGACCCATTTGAATGTGGAGTTCAGCAAGCCAGTGTGTCACCTGGAGCTTCTTCCTCTCACTGTTGTTAGGTAGGTGATCAGTCTCATTTCTATGCTAGGTCCTAGCCATTCAGGAAAATTTATAAACGACAGAAATCTGCTCCAAAGTTCTGGAGCCTGGGAAGTCTGAGATTGGGGCGCTGGTGGAGATGGCGCCTTCTAGCAGTGTGGCTAAGCTCCCTCAGCCTTTTCCAAGGGCACTAATCCCAGTCACCGTAGCAGAGCCCTGGCGGCCGGCTCACCTCTTAAGGCCCCCTTCTAGATGATGTTGCACTGGGGTTAGGTTTCAGCATGTGAGTGGGGGCCACAGCGTGCAGACCACAGCAGGCCCCACGTCCTGCCCTGAGGCCCTGTGCTGGTTGCGCTGGCTGGCACCTTCTTGCTCCATCCCGGAGCAACACTAGATTGGGTTAGGAATTGCTCCCTTCTGCTCCGTCAAAGGCAAAATTAAAGAAAAAGAAGGCAATGGCCGGGGAATTCAGTCTCCCAAACCTGACATTTCCTTACTAGTCAGATTGCTCCTTGGCGGAGTCCTTAGTGGCCTGCGTTTTTCTGGGAAGCCATTATGCCCACACCCTCACCCCTCAGACACCTTGTCTACCTGCTGGCCGTTTTTTCCTTGGCTGTCAAAGCCCTAGGCCTTGGGACAGCAGGAGATTCTGTGTGTCATGGCCAGTCTGTGCCCATCAGAGCAGGGCCATCAGATGCCCTGGGTGGAACCAGAGTGGTAACAGGGATGCCAAGATGCAGGTGGCACTGCTGGAGGGGACGGCAAGGCAGATGCCTGTCAGGGCAGTGATGTGACTGGAGTTGGAGGGTTTGCAGCAGCGGGCTGTGCTGCAGAGAGCGTGCTGTGCTGCAGAGTGTGCTGTTCAGGGAGTCTTGTTGGGGAATCGGAGCGATCGCTTTGAGGTTCATCTTTGTCCAGAGAGAGAAATTTCACCCAAACAGGATTTATTTAGCTGACTTTGTCCCAGACTGACTCATATTTCCGCTTGGGGATCCCTCATGCTGATGTGACTGTGCCTGCTAACATATGTAAGAGCTGTTTGTTTTAAACATTCATCTCTTGGGGAGAAGTGGGCTTGTGTAAATGAGGCTTGGCATAAACACCCATGTTTGATGTTCCCCGTGACAGCTGCCAGCAGTCGGAGCTCCCTGTTGCAGGAAGGGTGGCCAGGGGAGTTTCCGAGGCTCTGCAGGTGCAGGCGCAGGAGCTGGGCAGGATCCCCAGCACCCTGGCTCTTGGCAGCCCCTGGCCTGCGCAGAGCACAGCTGCCCCAAGAGTAGGGAGAAGGCTGAGGGAGGGCAGTTTGCTGACCAGCTGCCAGCCTACGGTATGAGGGAGAGCAGAAGGTGGCTTCTCGTCCTCTGCCCCTCTCCCAAAGTGGGTGGAGCCACTAGCCATTTATTCTCCATCCTTGGGTCTCACTGATGCTGACCTGGTCCGTGATCTGACAATGGGCAGGGTATCCGTGACCAGGAGAACAAGGCAGGGCCTGGCCTGGTGAGACCCACGGGAGCCCGGCTAACTCAGAGTGCTGTGTGAGACCTCCCTCATCCCTGGTCTCTTGGGTTCTCCACCCCATGGGCCCAAGCCTGGTGGAGAAGAGGAGGCTCCCCACCTCTTCTGTGTGCTGTTTCGGCTACTCTGAGAGGGTCTTTTCCTCACCACGTCCCGTGGCACTGATGCCCATGAGATCCTCCCAGATGGTGGAGACCACGGTCTCAGGTCCCATGTACGTTAGATGGCCTGGCAGCCATGAGAAACACAGATCGCAGGGGCACTCGACCACCGAGCCACATCCCTGGCCCTGTTTTGTATTTTATTAGTGCCTTGCTTTTGCTGAGGCTGGCTTTGAGCTTACGATCCTCCTGCCTCAGCCTCCCCAGCCACTGGGATTATAGGCATGCGCCACTGTGCCCCGTGAGGTGGACTTTTAGTAGGTGCCCAGTGACTGTTGAATTCTGAGACATCCTCTGTGGCAAAATTGGGTGGCAAGGAAGTTTCACTTCAGGCATCAATTTAATTTGATTTAATACTGATTTTTGAACACTTCCTCAGTATCACTCACTATGCTCAGTACTGGCATAGCATAATAGAAAGGTGGGTACGGACTTCTCTCTCTGAAACTTACACCCTACTCTCCAGTAGGTTGGAGTGGCTGCCTGTGGTTCCATGTTGAGAAGGCACCTGAGGCTAACCCCACGGGAGGAGTAACATGTATGTCACACACTCGGTCTGCCTTTACTACAGCCATATTAATGTCATCTGTGGCCATTGGCACGATTAAGGTCCCAGCCGCTGTCAGCCTTTAACACTCTAATTAGAACTGCCTTTTTATCCTGGTCTTGGGGGACTGCGGAGAGGTAGATTCTGGGAATCCTGGCTAGAGATGGAAGGGTAGATTCAAAGAGAAGTTAGATGTTCTTGGACAGACTCATAATAAAGGTGGTGCTGTGGTTCTAGAACTTTCTATCAAAGAGTTAGAGGTATATTGAAACAAACCATGGCTCCACTTAGATTTTCATCCAGAGGGAAGCTTTGATGAAGGCAATGTCCATGCCTAGGTGGATCCCTGAATGACCTCCTCCTAACCCCTGGCCTAACCCCACCTTCCTGGACCTGGCCCAGGGATCTGGTTCCCAGTGGCCCAGGGGGCACGGGGTCTGTGGCACCAGAGGCGGCTCCGCGCTGCCTGCTGCCCTGGCATGTTGTGCCCTGGGGTGGGCTATTGCTTTCATGTGTGGTAACTCCCTTGGGGAGCTGAGGTCCTGCCTGCAGACGGCGGCTTATGTAACAGCGCTCCCGCCGACTGCTGACTCCCCTGATCTGCTCGGGGGAACGAGTGCTAAATCCGGGCTCCAGTGGGTGCTGTTTTGGTTGCAGGCTGCGTTTCCCCCAGCAGTGTTTGTGAAGTTTATGCCGCGGCTCAGAAGGGCTCTTGATTCTGCTTCTTCTCTGGGAATGACAAATGACTGTGTGGTCCCCAGACCATCTGCCTCAGTAGCCCTCGGGGAGCTTGTTAAAATGGGCTACACCCTGATCACAGGAACTGGGGTCTCAGGGGGCAGGGTGTGAGTTAACCGTATTAAATGCTGAGTTTTTAACAGCGTCAGGTGTGGACACGGAGGTATTTGATGGTGAGCGACGGTCATAGCTCTGTTTGTTGGTCCATCTGAGTTACTGCCTGGATTTTAATTTTCTAAGTAGGAATGTGATTTGGTCCTTCAAAGGTTTAAGACCTGAGCTTCTCCCCTTGCTGGTGCACTTCCTATGAGGGCTGTCTTTCTGGGCCAGACGGGGTCCTCTGTGGGAGAGCTGCTGGGTTAGTCTGCCCTCCCATTCTGTGCAGAACTGCCTGCCCTCTCTCGTCTCAAGGGCCAAAGCCTGCTGGCTTTGCAGCGTCGCATGAGCCTTGTACCTGTAGAAACATCCGTTCCCGTCGAGCCCTGGAGTGGTGCACACACAGAACCCCAGGGTTCTCCAAGTGACCGCAGAGCCCACGAGCAGCCTGCTAACGCGGAGCCCTGTGGCCCCACATCCATTTTTTTAAAAATTTCTGCTGATGTTTTCATTGTGCCGGGCACCGTGCTCTGCCACCCAGGCCTTGTACCTCAGACCCGGCACGGTTCAGTGCTGTCTGGGTCATTCCTGCCATCGAACCAGTCAGCCCGCAGATACACGGCCCCTGTTCTCTCCATTGGGTTTTTAATTGATCCCAGCCTTCACTGTGGAGCGCTCCCTGCCCCTCGCAGCGTGTCTCCGAGGACGACGGCAGTACTGAGCCATGTCTTCAAGCACCCGGCACTGAGCACTAGCAGGGCAAACGCCCCACGACTCTGGAGACCCCGGGCCTCCCAGACCCCCAGAGAGGGTGAGGGCAGCCTTGTGGCAGGCAGCCTGGGCATCTGCACTTGTAGCCAGTTCTCAGGAGCTGCCCACTTTAGAGCCACTGTCCCAGACCCCTGAGCTCCAGGGTACTTAAAATGGAAACACAGAGGCTTGTGGATGCTGGTTGGCTCCTGGGAGAGCTGAGGAGCCCGTGGTTATAAAGGTTCTCACTGGGGCTGGTGAAGCCAAGGTTGGAAGGAAGGCAGAGGTTTGGAGTTCAAGCGCCTTCTGTGAGCCTCGTGGCAGTCCTGGGAGGTGGCTCTTGTTCTGCCTGTTTTACAGAGGTGGAGACCGAGGCTCTGAGTCTCAGGCTGGGACCGGGAGAGAGACCCAGGCGGTCTGACTGCAGGGCTGACTCTGAACCCCCGTCCAGCCGGCTCCTGGGAAGTAAAAAGTAATTCCCAAGCCTGGGGCACAGAGTGCTGTGGGACCAGAGCTGCTGCTTGGACAGCCTCCTCGCTTAGTGACGGGGGGCGGGGGGCACAATCCGGAGCCTGAGACCCTGGAACGAACTCCGGGCCATTGAACTTGAAAATCTGGAAGAAATACACCGAACAAGATTGAATCGTTGTTACGAAGCTCTCAGAAGAAGCCCAAGACCGGCTGGTTTTAGAGGCGGCAAGTCCAAAGGTTCTAGAACAAGTAATCTAACCATGTAGGTCACACCCCTCCCCCCTCACCAGAAGGCTACAGGGAACAGAAGAGTGGCCTCCTGGTGCCTCCCAGGGGCCCGTACAACCAGGATTCCCACACCAGACAGAGGAGAGGGGAAAGTTGTGGGCCAGTCCCGCTTCAGAATACAGCAGTAAATGAGCAGCCCTTGTGGGCTTGTTCCAGTTGCCTGGAGACTTCCTCAAAACTGGACTGTTCCAGAAACTTCTCACCCCTCACCCTGAACTTGACCCCAGTTCACGACCTTTGGAGTCACTACTACTTCTCAAGGCACTCAGCTTGTCCTGGAAGAGGCTCAGGGGAAGCTGACTTGTGACAGCTCTGGGCATCACCCAGACTGCCCCGAGTCCCAGGCCGGATGGGCTGTCCCCACCGCAGTGCCTGGGCACACTCTTCAGCTCCCACTCACAGGCCAACAAGCATCTGAACACTAATTTTTTGGTGTTCAGAAGTGGGTGATTTTTCAAATTAGTGACATCAATAAAAGCCCACGGTTTTCTGTTTTGCTTTTCAAAGTGTGGCAAGTGAGAAAGGTGTGCGAGTGAATAGACCTCAGACCCTTCTACATGGTGATGTGGGGACCCGTCCAGCATGGCCAGCCTGTCTTCTGGACAGCGCGTGACTGTGGTGGGAAATGTGACTCTTCGGGCAGGAGCAGCCTGGCCTTGCAACTTCAAGGGGGAACTGGCTCCCCCGAGTGGGTTCCTGGTCCTCAGCTTCTGGGAGAGGCTGAGGGGGCCTTGGCCGTGGTCAGGCTGTGTAAGTCACCAGATCGCTTTCTCTGCCAGCTCAGACTCGGCTTTCCGCACTGTGACCTCAGAACAGTCCCCCAGGTGCAAACAGTAACAGGGTCCAGTGTCTGTAGAGGGAGTCAAAGCCACAGTGAGACTCGGTTTACCAATGTGCTTGGTGAGCCACTCCTCGGGAATGGACTCCCACCGTCACTTCTGCGCCCTACACTGCTCCACAGCCAGTCTTCTTCCTGCTGCTGGAGGTGAGATCCAGCTCTCTGTGGTGGGGACAAAGCCACAGAACAAGGCTGCCTACCATCCACCTTGCTCTGGACGGGGAACACAGGTGCAGAGGTTAAGGCACAATGCCAAGGACAGGAGTCGGGGAGTGATGCCAGGTCTGGGTGCCAGCCTCCCGGAGGTCTGTGATGAGTGTGATAGAGGCCCGGGGCACTGTTTTGGGCCACACCGCTAGCCTGCCTTTGGTCTTCAGGGGTGGAGATGCTGAGCTGGGGTCTCTGTTCCTGGGGATTTTTCCCTGGGGCTGTAGGTTAAGATGCATACTTGTACACATGCTGGTGAATCTTAAAGGAAGTCCCCTTGATTATCAAACTTTATTTCAGTGATAGAGGAAATGAACTTGGCTGTCATCACACAGCCAGGGGATGCCTGAAGGCCACCTCTGACTGGGTTCTGGGACCCTGTTCTGAGATCCACAGCAAGGGCAGGATCGCGTTCTGTAGTCCTCAGCGTCTCTCGCTTCTCATCCACCTGCCCTCAGTACTTTGCTGGAAGCCTGCTCTGCCTGGCTGAGCCGAGCACCTGGGCCCATTCCCTGCCTGTCACCTCCAGGTGTGTGGAAGGCGCTGACCACTGCTCACTCTTCCAACTCCCTTTTCATTGGGTTTATGCCTTTTATAGAAAGTGTACGCTTTTTGAGTGGTTTTCAAGGAGGAGGATCAGCAGGTCGTGTGGTGTCTCTAAGCCCCCAAAGGGTTTCCTTTTCTCTCTTCTATTTTTTTTTAAGTTACAAAAGTAAGGTGCACATACAGTGTTGAAAATTCAGACCACATGGGAAGGGCAAGCTTTTTAAATGTTTGCATCTCCCTCTTCCTTCTTCCCAGGCCCTCTTTGGAGAGGTGACTGCTGTAAATATTCTCTCTGAATCTTTCCAGGCTGTTTACCAAGTCCATCATGTGTATATAACACGCATTACATATTGCACATGTTATATTTACTTAAATATTTGGTGATTGAGTGGTGGCTGGAAGAGTCCATTTCACTTCTATATCTATCATCTGTTATGCCTCTCTGTCATATCTATCATCTCCCCGCCTATCAGCCACCATATACCTCATCTATCACTTATCTAGCTAGCTATCATCTGCCATCTATCCTATGTATCAGCTGTCTGTCTTTAGCTTCATCTATCATCTATCATATTTGCTTGTATCTATCTATCAATCTATCAATCTTCTGTCATTCCTCTGTCTGTCATCTCCCAGGCCTTCCCGAGGTGACATCTGGATAGGGCCAGAGGTGGTGAGGGCTTCCTGTTCTATGACTTGCTCCCTGTCTGGCTGGCGACATGTGGATCCACTCTCCTCTTTTTAGCTGCTTAGGATTTTGCAGCGAGCCAGGACTTAACTGTTCCTCTCTGATGACGTTCAGGCTGCTGCAGAGGCACCCGCTCTTGCCAACCCTGGCTATTGCCAGCCTTTGTAAGGCCTTCCCGAGCTCCGTTGTTTAATTTTAGTTCCTCAGTGCGGGAGAGTCTTCTCTTGCTCCTGTGTCTGTCCCTGGGAGCTGCCGGGTGCAGGCGTGCTGCTACCTGGTGTGCTAGAAGGTCTGTGGTCCACCCGCCACCTCAGACTCTGGGCCTAGTTCTTTATTAATGAAATGCAGATAATCAGACCTTGTGAGGCTGGGGCAAAGAATAAGAGAATTAACTTGTAGGAAGCACTTAGAACATTACCCACCCTATGGTAGACATGTCTTTACCTGTTATTTAAATTCTTTCCCTATTTTTCAAAGTGGATCTCTGCATTTTCTGAATTGTTTTTTAGAGCACTTTAACTGTTGTGTGTATTAGTTACTTAATACCACACTCATTGAGTGGTTATATAAACCAGGAACTGCTGAGACAAACACTTGTGCCTTATGGAGACACATAGAAGGTACAGTGGGAGCCACAAGCAGGGGCACTAAAGCCAACACAGGAGAAGGGGCAAGAAGAGTGAGGAAGAAGGTAGGATGGCCTCTGCAAGGACTCAGAACCCAGGAACAGCGAGTGGGTGCCGGCCACCACGTCACAAGGGGTGTGGCCCTCCAGCCTATGTCAGACTGCCCTCCAGGAGGCAGAGGACCAGGGAATCCTGTGTGATCAGGGGCGGTTCAAGAACCAGGTCGCAGCAGCACCAGCCCACCTTTCGTGCCATGGGTGTCCCCGTGCCTGCGCACTCCCTCCCGCCACCCTCCCATGGCGGTCTCTGCTCATCCCACACTCTGACTCCAGCAGCGGCTGCCTGTGGAGACCTTCCCAGGCTGTCTGGAGACCCGTCCCTGTCTTCATTTGCACACATAGAGCCACCTTCCCTCAGGGGCAGCATGGTCCTCGGTCTGTAAAGCCCACGGCCTGGTTATTGAATGGTCTCGGTCTCACCCCACGGTCAGGAGCTCCTGAGATGGTCGCCAGCAGGTGTCTAAGAAACAGCAGGGCCAGTGGGTGGGAGAGGGAGCGAGAAGTTCCCACGGCTGGGGACCAGCCACCGCAAGCCCTCCTAGCACCTCTCCAGGCTACACTGGTCCCAGTGTCACCCTCCCTCCCTGAGTTGTCTTGCACACTTGCTCGTGTGCAGCTTCTTGCTCCTGGTCACTGTGGCAGAGAGCTACTGTTTTGTCAGGACTCTGACCAGCAACTGAAGGAGCCCTTCCCTCGTCCTGTCTCTGCCGTTTTCTCCATCTGCCGTGGTGCCCTCCCTGCCGCTCCTGTCGTCCACACGGTCATGGCCAGGCTCCGTCCCCTCCAGAGACCAGCGTGGCCTTTCAGCAAGCGCCTTCCTGTCGAGTTACGTTCTCCCGTCGCTATGGAGGAGGAAGTGCCCGGCTCATAATGACTCCTGCCTCATGTGACATGGGCTGTGGGGCCATGGGCTGCTTTGGCAGAAGCCCCAGGCAGAAGGGATTTTGAGATTTCTCCTTCAGATGGTTGTGAACTTCCGAGGCAGCTACGGGAAAGATCAAGCCTGGGCTTTGTCCCTCAGGGAGGGGTGAGGCGGTTCTCAGCTTTGAGTTTGGATTTTTCACCCCTGCAACAGAGCAATGAGATCCTGCCTCACAAGATCAGGCGGTGGGTGCCAGTCAGCACCTGAAGATGTTCCGTCTCTTCTCCATTTGCGCAGCTGTCCATTCCAGCCCCCGAGGGTCCTGCTGACTCCAGGAGGTGGACCTCACTGTGCTGTGTAAACCATCAGGCAGAACAAGGGGCCCCACCTTGGGATGTGGGACACCTGTCCGTCACTTGTTGACTTCCCTGACTTTCCCACCTGGTACCTTGGGGACAGTGTCACTGAGTTGCAGGTTTCTGTCTCCTCGCCTGTTGTCTGTTCTTCTGTCATTAGAGCTTGTAGTTTATCCCACCTTGCCCCACGTTGGCAGAGAGGACATCTGAGCCGAATTCTGGGAGTTCAAGCAGCATATTCCCACTGCTGGCCCAGCTTCCCACGCGCGACCCCTTGTGTCACTTTGTGGTGGAGAAGGAGAAACTTCTAGTTCCAGGGTTTGTTGAGCATGTCTGTGTGCCTGGCTTGGCTCTGGATGCTCAGGACACCACTGGGATTGTGCTCTTGGGGGGAACCAAGGAAGGGGCCAAACATAAGGCACCATGACTGGGATGCAGGAGCATCCAACATGCAAGCAGAACCTTCTGGAAAGAGGAGACGGGAAAAGAGACCTGAGACCCGAAGGACATGCAGATGTGTGCAGGGAGAATGTCTGCAGAGTCCCACCCCAGACGTCACCCATGCACTCCCTGTCGCCTCTTCATCAGGTGTCCCTTAGGTGACCCCTGTGAGCCAGTGCTGGCACCTCCTCATGCCACCATGTGCCCTGTGCTAGAATAAAATGGTGAGACAAGATGCTCTCCGTTTAGGGAAGAGGACAGATAAATAGGGAAATGACACTCACAGCCACAGTTCCCATACCGTGTCACTACTGAGCCCTGGCTGTGAGCAGTGCCCTGGTCCAGCAGCTCAGTTAATCCTCACGGGCAGCAGCCATCGCTGTCTGCTCACAGGCAGGGAAACCAAGGTGTATGCCACTGAGAGAGCTGGCCTGTGGCCCCTCAGGCAGTAGGCAGCCATTGCAGCCTCTGGGCCCGCGTGGTCTGGCTCCAGACCCTCTCAGCCAGGCTACTCTCCTGCTGCTTTAGGGAGCCCGAGGAGAACGACATGATTTATCCTTTTAGGACCATACTTTTTCTCCTATAATTCAGCTAAAGCAGGTTGTACGTTGCCCCCCTGTGAGCTGGGAACTGAGGACATAGAGATGACCAGCCTCGTCTTCCAAAGAACTCCAGGCTGATTAAACTGATGAAGGGGGGTCAGCTGGTCCCCAGTGACCTGAGTGTGCTGGCAAGTCAGGAAGGACCAGGACCCCCACCTTGGGAGCCAAGTGGGCGGCTGTTCCTGGGCACCTGGGGCAGGAGAGGCAGGTGTTGGGTAGAGAAGCACTGAATGGCTCTGGAACCCCCGGGTGTAGGTGGACGGGAGTGGCTTTGCCGGCCAAGGGGTCAGCTGAAGCAATGGCTCAGATACAGGAAACACAGAGTCCAAGAACCTCGAATAGTCCTGAGGATCCGGGTGTTGGAGGGACAGGAGTGGGAGCTGAGGCCCCACAGCAAGGTGGAGCCAAGGCGAGGCGCGTTGCATTTCCACAGAGGGGCAGCAGGGACAGGAGCTGCAACACCTTCAGCAGGGTCACTGCAGAGCAAGCCACTGCGAGGATTCCGCTGCGTGCCAGGAGTCTGGCGCAGCAGCGCTCTTGGAGCCAGGCGGCCTTGGAGGGTTTCAGTGCTGCAGGAGGCATGTTTGACCTGCGGAAGCAGTTTTGCATTTTGAATTTGTGTTTTGCTCATCTGGCTGTTGCAGACCAGACGTTTAGATGTTTGACAGTAAACATCACAAGATGTTTATAATCCTCAGCAACTCCAGGTAATCCTGGGACCTGAACTTCCTTGAAATGCGGAGCAGATGACTTTTATCAGGCACAGTTATAGCAGGCCAGGCGATGGCCCATGTGGCTGGGGTTCTTTATGCCTGTGGATTTGAGCTTTGCAGTTTCATTAAGGCCCTGAGGTCGGGACTTCTGTAGGTGGACAGTGGGGAGCTGGGACATGACAGCTGTGAGACAGTGGGACAGGCAGGGGGCTCCGGGTGCATGCTGAGCGCTTTGGCCCTACACTGTGACTCTCACAAAGTGCATGGGTGGGTCCCTCAGAGGGTTCCAGCTCCAGGCCCTCCCTGCCCGTCTTCAGAAGATGACACCCTGCCCCAGGCTTACTGCATGCAGGAAGCTGCTGCAGGTGGCAGCGCCTTGTTTCCACTGCCCTGTTGGCAGACCAGGTCTCCACACCTGACTTGGCCCTCTGTCAGCGCCTCCCCCGCCCAGCAGGCCGGCGCAGCCCTTGTTCACAGTTCTCCTGCAGGTCGGCCACAGACCAGGAAATGGCCCCTGCCCCAGACCTCTCGCCTTCTCTTCTGAGAACTGCAGCTGGAAAACCCCGACCCTGTGTGCAGATCACAGCTCTGCTCAGCAGGAGCACTGCTGGGTCTTCCCTCTTGCTGCTCATGGCTGTCCTTTCCCATCCATGGCCCAGTTTGCCACCCGAGGTGCTCAAGTGTGAGCTGCCCTTAGGCAGTGCCTGCTCCTCCTCCTCTTTATGGTTATCTGCTTCCCAAGACAGGACAGACGGGGGAAAGGGTGGCAAGAATGCACCTGGCACTGGCATCTTTATGGGACTGAGGAGGGGCCCCTTCCCAGCTCTTTCCTCATGCTGCTTTCTGGCCTCTCGTCCCCTCTGTCTTTTGGTCGGGGTCAGGGACTTCTGTAGGTCCTCTGTTCTAGGTCTAGCCTTTGTTCGTTCACTCACCAAACAAGGGCCTGAGCCCTCCCCTGTGCTGCTCCATGGGCAGGAGCAGCGACGACAGTCTTGGCCTTTAAGAATCCGTCTGGGGACGAGGAGGGAGCCAGACATTCAGGAGAAGCTGAATCGAGATATGTGAGGTGTGCTTGGGAATTATCCTGGAGTGTGATTTCCTGCCCAGTCCAATAGGGTGACCCCCAGCCACGGGTGGCTAAAGTTAAGTTTCAGTTAATGAAAGTTAAAGAATCTAAAACTTTGAATAGCTGTCTGTGGCCACTGGATTCGGCTGTCCAGCTGCTGAACATTTCCATGATTGCAGGGTTCAGGCCACATCTGTTTCTGCACCCCAGGGACCGAGCACATCACAGACGCTCAGGGAATAGGTGGCAGGAGGATGGAGGACAGTGCAGTGTGGCTGTGGGTGCAGCTTGGACACAGCCGGAAGGGGGGGACATGACGCCCTAGGAAGATGTCCAGAGGTCACTGGAGCTTCATGGGGAAGGACGAGCTCTCCGACAGGTTGGGGGAACAGGTATTCCCTCCGAAGGAGAACCCCCCCATGTCCCTGAAGTTCTCTGTGTCCTCATGGCTGGAGCCACACAGGTGCTACTACGTCCTCGCACTCTCCTCCGCATGGCCCAGGGGTGAGATCTCACTGGGCTGCTGGGAGGCTGAGTGCCAGGTGTGGCACCCGCACAGGCTGGTCCCCTGGGTGTGAGAGCAGGCTGACTGCAGAAGGGCACGTGTTTCCACGCCTTTCCCTGAGCGCTGGACCTGCGGCAGACACCTCATGGTCTGATAATGAGGCGGACATGGAACGCACCCCCGAGTCGGGTCGGTGCTTATGAGCTTGGTGATGCGTGTGGCTGCTGAGTGGCCCCCTCCTTGTGGGTTGGCCCCTTCATGACCTCACTGAACACTTTGGGGGACACGTGCTGTTGGCTGGGCCCTGGGCTCAGTGCTACAGACACACAGGAGAGTGAGTCCCAGGCTTGTTCCCTAAGAGCCCGCAGTCTGGTGGGGATGTCTGGCAGGTGACAACAACACAACAGAGTGAGCTCTGCTTGGGGACAGCGTCGCACGATGCAGGCAACAGTTGTAGTGCCTGGTTCCTTCCTGCTTTGTTCAGCAGAGCCTGGGCTGATGGGAGGAACCTTGGACATCCCCTGGAGCAGCGCCAGGCGGAGGCCTGGGCCAGGGTGAGGTTTCTGAGTCCTGGTGCTTGAGTCCAGCATGCCGCCCCTGATCTCCCAGATGCCACGTTCCGACCTCTGTGTGGCAACCTGCGTGTCGTGGACAGAGCGTGCCATTGCTCCTTGTCCTGGCTGCCTCTGCCATCCTCCATGAGCTGGGCAGCATTGCTCCCTTGTCGTGGGCCGAGTTGAGATGCCTTCTTGTGTCTTTTCCAGGCATTCCTTTTGTCCAATCTTATTATCTTTGTCTTCAAAATATCAATGTCCTCTGATCACAGGTTAATATGATTGTTAATTTATTTGAATTATTTCTATTTTTCATTTCATTTTAATTTTTTTCTCTGCTCCTCTCACCCTGTCCCTTGACCTATCAAGATTTTTATTGGGGGCTGGGGAAATGGCTCAGTCGGTAGAGTGCTTGCCTCACATGCACAAGGCCCTGGGTTTGATCCCCAGCACCCTCTCCCCCCAAAAAAAGAAAAAAAGAAAAAAGAAAAAAATTTTTATTGCATTGATACATTTTATATATATTTTCTCCCCCTCTAGTGACTTAGAAGCCAGCTGTAGATTATATTTGTATTTTTAAATTTTGGCACACATATCTACCTCGTATTTTTTTCTAACAAATGGGATATCTTCCTACTAAATATAGGAAGGTACCTCTCCTTAGCTTGCAATTGCATTAGTATATCCTTTCTATATCTTATTATTGTTTCATATATATAATAAATGTTAAAGACCAAAGATCATTATTTTTATAGCTAATAATTACATTTACTGAAAAAAAATTTATCTACTTTGTTTTCTTTCCCCTAGGTCTTTTTCTGAATTAACTTTTTGATTTGCTAAAGTTTCTCTGAATATTTATTTCAGAGTCTGTGGTAGATAACCTCTCTTATTGTATGAGTATCTGAAAATGCCCGTTTGTTGTGGTCTTCTGAATGCTATTTTAGCTGGGTATAAAAATCCTGGTTAATGGTTATTTTCTCTTGTCATTTTGATGATAGTAGCTTATTTTTTTAAAGCCTCCCATTGTTGCTGTTATGAATGGGTCATTCTCTTTGAATAATGTCATTTTTCTGTGTATGCTTTTTTTTTTTTTTTTTTTACAAACTTCTTTACCTATGAACCTTCTTTAATTTCATTATTATTTGTCTTTCTTACCCTGCTTGGTACTCAGAGTGCTCTGTCAAACTAAGAACTTTTTTTAGGTTCTAGAAAATATTCTGCTATTAACTTTTTGAGTATTTCTGTCTTAGGATTATTCCTTGAATAAAATTTTGATTTGGATCTTATTTTCAGGTTAGTTTTGTTTACGTTATATTTAACTCTTTATTTTGAAATGGTTTCATACTTACTGAGCATCATGAAGTACCCCTATTCAAAATAAACTGGGTTTTAAAAAACTTTTTTATTTGTTCTTTTTAGTCATATCTGACAGTGGAATGTGCTTTGACATATCATACCTACATGGAGTATGACTTCCCATTTTTGTGGTTGTACCAGCGTTACACTACCGACCCCCAATTTGATCCCAGTATCACATACCAGATGAAACCCTCCCCCCATTGTGAGTCAGCATCCACATATCAGAGAGAACATGTGGCCTTTGGGTTTTGGGGACTGGCTTATTTCACTTAACATGGTATTCTCAGTTCCATCCACTTACTGGAAAATGCCACAATTTCATTCTTATTTTGGCTGAGTAATATTCCATTATGTATATCTAACACATTTTCTTTATCTATTCATCTGTTGAAGGGCATCTAGGTTGGTTCCATAGTTTAGATATTGTGAATTGAGATGCTATAAACATTGATGTGGCTGTGTCACTGTAGTATGCCGATTTAAAGTCCTTTGTGTATATGCTGAGGAGTGGGATAAAGGGTCAAATGGTGGTTCCATTCCAAGTTTTCTAAGGCATCTCCATACTACTTTCCAGAGTGGTTGCATCAATTTGCAGTTCCACCAGCAATTTATGTGTGTATCTTTCTCCCCACATGCTCACCAATGTTATTGTTACTTGTATTATTGATAATTGCCATTCTGACTGGAGTGAGATGAGTCAATGTAGTTTTAATTTGCATTTTTGTAATTGCTAGTGATGTTGAATATTTTTTCATGTATTTGTTGACTGGATCCTATTTCTTCTTCTGTGAAGTGTCTGTTCAGTTCCTTTGTTTTATGGGTGTTAAGTTTTTTGAGTTCTTTATATATCCAGAGATTAATGATCTATCTGGTATGCAGGTGGCAAAGATTTTCTTCCAGTCTCTAGGATCTCTCCATATTTTTGATTGTTTCCTTTGCCGTGAAGAAGCTTTTTGGTTTGATACCACCTCATTTTTTTGATTTTTTATTTTACTTCTTGTGCTTTAGGAGTCTTGTTGAGGAAGTCAGTTCCTAAGCTGACATGATGGAGAGTTGGGCCTCTTTTTTCTTCTATTAGGCATAGGGTCTCTGTTCTAGTGCCCAAGTCCTTGATCCACTTTGATTTTTGTGCAGGGTGAGAAATATTTTCATTCTGCTATATATGGATTTCCAGTTTCCCCAGCACCATTTGTTGAAGAGACTGTCTTTTCTCCAATGTATGTGTTTATGGTCCTTTGTCTAGTACGAGATAACTGTATTTATGTGGATCTGTCTCTGTGTCTTCTATTCTGTACCATTGGTCTTCATGTCTGTTTTGGTGCCAAAACCATTCCCGTTTTGTTACTATAGCTCTGTAGTATAGTTTAAGATCTGGTATTGTGATGCCTCCTGCTTTACTTTTCTTGCTTGGGATTACTTTGGCTATTCTGGATCTCTTATTTTTCCAAATGAATTTAATGACTGCTTTTTCTATTTCTATGAGGAATGAAATTGGAACTTTAATAGAATTGTATTGAATCTGTATAGCACTTTAGTTAGTATGGCCATTTTGACAATATTAATTCTGCCTATGCAAGAGCGTGGGAGATCTTTCCATTTTCTAAGGTCTTTTTCTTTCTCAAGTGTTCTGTAGTTTTCATGGTGGAGGTCTTTCTCTTCTTTTGTTGGATTGATTCCCACCAAGTTTTTTGAGGTTACTGTGAATGGGATAATTTTCCTAATTTCTCCTTCAGTTGATTCATCACTTATGTATAGGAATGCAATTGATTTATGGGTGTTAAATGTATACCCTGCTACTTTGCCATCCAATTCACTGGCTTAATCATTTTGCCATGTTTGTTGTCTTTCTCTTTGTGTGTACCTACATGTACATAGATAATTATAGATCGAGAGACCTACACATATACAAAAGATGATATGAATGATATGCAAGTTATTATTTTATGAACTGTCTGGTGATAGATTTCATATATTATCCCTCTTTTCCCCTTAATATGGAGTGTGGATATTTTTAAGAAAATAATGTTCTGCAGTGAACACAGTGCAGTTGTGAATTCTGGGTATTTCACATTGCTGCAATATTGATCTCATCTATATAGTCCATGTTCTAATTTTTCCGAGTACCCCTGGGTGTCTTAGGTAGTGACAGTGCCTTCTTGTCTGTCTGGTTGACTTGTCCCTGGCTTTAATGACTTTCCTTTTTGAAGAATACACCAGTTATTTCACTGAGTGTTGCTCAGTTTGGTTTCTTCAAGATTAGATGTAGGTTATGCGTCTCCAGTGAAATATTTGATGTCTTCAGTGTTGTTCTTTATCCCCCACCCAGCCTGTCCGTGTACCACCCACCGCATCCGTCCATCCATCCATCATCAGTCATCTCTGTCATCGCCATTTATTTCATGTGATTGTTTAGAATCCATGATTATTGCTGCTTATTTTCATGTTCAGATTCGCCGAGGTTTGGCCGACAGGAGGAGTGTCCTTAAGAGCCACCTCATTGGTCCTTTTCCCTGTCTGGTTATTCTTTGGAGAAGCTCCTTCCTTCCAGGCACAGTAAGAGGTTCTAGACCAACCTGTGCCTTGTCTGTCTGGCCCTGAGGCAGCCTGCTCTGTCCTCTGGTTTCCGGGGATCATTGTTGAGAAAACCAACATGTGGGTGTGCTGATCCTACGGGGTTTCAATTCTTCTAAGCCCTCCCAGCAGCAGACTGAAGAGAGGTGCATCTCCTTCCAGGAGTTTGTACAGATGCTGCAGCTCCATCCCCGCCCCACCGGATTCTTCTTGTCTTCCTCCATCCCACCTTCATATGTCCCTTCTTTCATTATTTGTTATTGCAAATACTGGAAACTGCCTAAAGGTGCAACCACAGATTTGTGGAATAAATTAAAGTGTGTCCAGAGAGTAGAATATTATGCACCTATAAGAAAGGATGAAATAATAGGGGGTAATTTCCAAACATATTTTCAGTGAAGAAAGGAAAGGCTAAAAATATTCTGTTTCTCCACCTCATGTATTTACTTATTTCTCAACCTATACTAGTCCTAAAATAATTTTAGAATTGCTCCACCCTTACTGCTCTGAAAAACAAGCCCATTAAGAAAAGTTCAAGATTTATTCAATGGCTTATAGTCATAATAATGCATCCAAAAGTTATCTGTGTTAATTCTGTTCCCACCTCAGAGTGGCTATATTATTCATTTGAAATATGATTACATTTATTTCTTTATATTTAATTTATTTTCCTCCATCTTCATTGATTTTATTTTATACCCTAATGCATTTTAACATACTTCTCCCAAATCAAAAAAATCTATTCAACAAAGTGCCACACCTTCCCCACCTCTCCTC